>NC_142110.1:9550626-9918960 GCF_056152115.1 Neolamprologus brichardi | reverse complement strand
GCTGTATATGAATATCCAGTCTAGTTTTTCTGTTAGCCTCTTCTGAGTCATTACTTTTCAGGACTAACCCTGCCCGTTTTATGTAATTCAATTAAATATATATATTTTCTTGTTATTCTACATTTTGGTCTCCAATTTAACTGCAAAACATAACATCCTCTGGCCCAATAAATTGCTGCTGTTTACTTTAGTCTTTTTCATTTATTCTCAGTTTCACTTAATTTCTCCCTGATAACTTTGTGACCTTTCTCTAAAACATGCCGAGACCTGATTTTCATTTGTCTTAAAATAAGTTATGAACTATATTACTGCACTGATTTTCTAGCTAAGCAATTGCTTTTTAAAAAAATACTGTGATCTAAATAAAGAAGAGAAGTATAAAAGCCCTATGTTTTACAAGTGACACAGTAATCAGTTGAATGACCAGAGCTTGAATGACCACAACTGACCCGCGAGCCAGCATGGCCAACAGCCAACCAGTGATCAGCACTGCTTCCTACCCTGCTCCCCTCTTTGTGCACTTGTTTACGCATCATTTCAAACCTTACTGATGCAAAATAATTGGATTATGATCCAAACATTTCTCTTTCGTTGGCTCAAGTGGCTTTCATAACGCACAAGTTCTACTCTATTCTACTTTTCTGAAAACCTTAATTATACCTGTTATAACCTGTTTTTATGTAAAAATTATTCAGGACATGCCATGAATACCAGAATATTTCTGGGTTTAATGTCAGTGAAAGAGAGGTATTTTACACTTAAAAGACAGGCACCAAACAGCACAGAGTAAAATGCACTGATGTAAGCATCTAATTACATAATCAAATATCAACAGCATCCTTCTTTAGTGACACATACCATAAACTGTGTTCAGTCCTGTTTTCTGAATGGATAGGCAAGGCACTCAGAGGTCCTCTCAGAGTTAATGAACAGAAAAACCGAAGCTGTCCATGTGTACCCCGTTCACTGTGGAATTCAGGATCTGGAGGCAGACCTACAACTGTGTAGCAGTGGTAATAGGATCACAGTTGTCCATCTGGCCTCATCCCAAGACACGCGACAGGCTCTAAATAACTCACAGCTAATTCTGTTGTTTTCTGATTCTGTCCTCACTCTGTCACAACCCACTACCCATCAACGTTAAGGAACAGCAAACAATTCTGATCACTTTATAAGGCTGTTTTTTGTCTTTTCCAATAAATACATTAAAACTTTCTAGTTCTTACTTATTCCACACTCTTTATTGCTGTTCATCAAGATTTAGAGATTTCCCTAAAAACTGTTGCATGACCAAAGAGCCGTGTGGTATGTGGTATGGCAAAACTAGTTCTCCACCTTTGGCAGGGTCTGGTTAGAATGTCCTTGCAGTGAATCATAAGAGCAGAAAAAAGATTTCAGTGGGGCATTGAGTATTTGTTTCACTGGAAAATGGATGTTCTCATCTGACCAATACAGAAGTCCACAACAAAGCTTTGCAGAACTCAACATTTTGACATTTCCTAAGAAATAGGACTTAATTGTGGCAGATAAAAGTTATTCACAATGCATCTTAGTCCTTAATAGCGCTCTTAACACTTAATGCGTAATAAAGCATGTTTGATACATGTGTTTTTTGAGTTTTTGAGATTTGTACATTATCAGTGTGATTTCGTTTCTCACTGAAAACCATAATCAAAGGGCACAACGCATTTTTAAGCAATAAATTGAAAAATGTATTACAAGACAAAACCAAACAATGCTGGACGTTGCAAATATGATGCTAATAGTTAAATGTGTAAATCAATTTTTGACAGTTCAAAATACACCATTAAAGAAAACAGACTTGTACGGCAATTATTTCATGATTAATACTTTAAAGGGTTATGGTGGAAAACTGAAGCATATGAGTTTAAGGAGAGAAAGTCAAAGTTTTGAGAGAGTTATGAGAGTGCACGGGAACGATGCCGACATTTTTCTCTATCCAGGTGAGGACATGCAGTTCACATAATCCTGTTAATTCTTCCTTTAAAGCCGCAAAAGATCCAATCACCAAAGTGACATGCTTGAAGATGTGTTAATGCAACATCAACTCAAGCACTAAATAAGATATTCCACCGTATAGGTTAAGTGGCATGGTTTTTAATTTGAGGATGACTTCTTGACTTTGTGAACTGTTCAGGCAGCCTAACATCTTATCTTGAACCTACTGCTGACTAGTATATATGAACTCACCACCAAAAAGTGCACATGTCAACATCTGATGTTAACACTGATAACATCTGCAAAAATGCAGATGTACTACTTGCCACAATCCCAAAGTACAAACTCAACTTCATATTTTGCCTGTGACTCACACAGCATTGAACAGGTGATATAGTTTTCACATCCACAAGTGCATTAAGGTCTGTTTGGGGCTGAGGAATGTAAACTTTGCAATCAAACACTGAGAGTGAGGGTGAGGGTGCATGTAGACCTCTGGATTTCAATGACTACTAGACTACGGTGCTCTCAGCTCTCCTCAACTCTCCAGAGTATCATCAGAGTCTATCTGTAGCAGGTGGCACACCTACCAGTCTGCATACATTAAGTGGTCAATGCATCGACAGCATAAGGTTGGCTATCCTTTGGACCTTTTTTTACGTAATTTTAACTGGCAGATATCTTCACTGTCATTTTTCATGCCAGAAGTAGCATTCATTGGGTTATATTAGTGTAAGAAGCCTAGCTATAATAAATATTGATATCAGATTACAGCTGAGGTGACAAGGTTAGCACACTGTACATAGCTGCTGTAAATATCGATTGCATGTGGAAGTATATTGTCTAGTTTCACTTATCTTTGACATCTCCATAACAAATGGACAAAGTCTGGTGGATAATAAGCTTCAGGATAGGATAGCCTGCTGATTGCATTGCATTGCATTAAAGACAAACTGAAGGTAATTTAGCCTTCATTTAACAACCTGTACTTCCAAATTTGGGAATCGGGGCTGTATAAAAAACTGACCTGCATTAAAGGCTTAACCTAATTTTTTAAAACAAAGTTCTGATAATTATGAGGCCAAAAATACATTTTCATACTTATCACACATTTTTTCCTTTAGTTTTAGTTCAAAATGACTGCACAAGGAAGTAAAACAAATTAAGAACCGTGAGAAATTAAACTTGTAATAGTGAGAAGATGTTACATTTTCTGTAGAAACTGGGTCATATAACCTCATGTGCAACAACAGATGTCATCATAGTATATACACATGAGAAAAATCTCAAATGTCAAAGAGCTCACTTTCTAACAGCTGCATACATTTCTCTCCTCGGGGTCATTTTCAATACCGTAGACACATACCGCTCAAGAGACACATAGGATGATGTAATTATATTAAGGCCTAGGAAAGTGACGTCCTCTTCCCTTCAAGTCCATCACCTGTTTGAGATCTATGTGACAAGATAGAGTGGAGAGGAAAAGACCAAATGAGACAGAGAAAGACTATTGCTGTGCAAGGCAGTTGATCTGTAATGCTGCTAGAGTCTTTGGTGTCTGCGTGTCAAATGCCAGTGCACTCCATAGGAATACGATAACGAGGGTTGCGCACAGAGGGAATGCCAAATGAGATATCAAACACAGAAGAGAGCTAAGAAACGCCGAGCACAGCACTGAACCATTTAATAAGACATAGACAGAATGGCTGCCTACCTACATTGTATTTCAGTACTGCTATTCATCTGGGCTGTGACAATACACAGCCTGGCACAGGACATACCATGACATGAATACCGCAGCAGACATTCACAGTCCTGTGATGATATGCTTAGCTAAAGTGCATTTGGCATTTAGTGATAGTTCACCGTCCAATGATCTCATTAAAACCCTCTAAGCCTAGGACTAAAGATTGTCTCTCAGATTTTGTTACAGTGATTGATAGTGCCATTAAGTTTCCTCCCTGTGCACTTTTTCTGGAAATTCAACAGTGAACGGTATTCCCTGTATCGATTAACATTTAACACTGACATTATTTTACTTCATATCTGCTAATCTATACTTGTCGGAAAAGGTAAAGATCATTGATTATTTGCCAAAAATAATCGAATTAATTGATCAGGAAGAAGAGTAGAAATAGATTGCACCTTTTCCTTAAACGCTGCCTTTAACCTGCCTAACTATCTAAAGAAATGGAATTGCGTAGGTTTACAGAAACCAAAATGTAAGCACACCTTCTAGCTATCTAATAATAAACGAAAAGTCAACCCATGCCTCGGTGCCTTGTTCTGCAAGTCACAATGAACACGGCAGCCCCAAATTATGAAGATTTTTCTGAGTCATCGAATAACAACTGACGAGCTCAGCTAGATCTATGCAGGCAGGGAGCTAAGTGTCATGGAGTGACAACACACATAGAATGTCAGGGACGATTTTGAGCCAAATGTATCATTTGTTGCCAAAATGTGGGTGACCTAACAGTTATCTAATGCTTCACACACAGAGACAGAACATCTGAGCTGTTACTGCTGTTCCGCTAAGGTTTAGATCCAGCAACTATTAAAATACATTCATAAAAAGCAAAAATCATGCCTTATTTAAATTAAGCATGGTAAGGAGTCTATGAATGTTTGAATACACCTGTGCACATGGCTTTAAACAAATCGGGGTCACTTCACAGCTTTAGGTAGGCACACATTTTAATGTTGAGAGTAAATCTAAAAATATTGAATAATTCTGATGCTTGAGTAAAGAACAGCAGTTAGATAAGGTTTATGTAACATAACGGGGTACTCTCAACCAGGGATTAGGGGCCCTGAGAAAAAATATAAATTTGGGCCCCACCACTTTAACACTGTAAATCATACCAACCCTAAAAATATAACACTGTGCAGACATAGATCACTAATTTGCTTAGATAAATGGGGCGATCGTGGCTCAAGAGTTGGCAGTTTGTCTTGTAATCGGTTGCTGCCGGTTCGAGCCCCGGCTCGGACAGTCTTGGTCGTTGTGTCCTTGGGCAAGAGACTTCACCCGTTGCCTACTGGTGATGGCCAGAGGGGCCAATGGCACGATATGGCAGCCTCGCTACTGTCAGTCTGCCCCAGGGCAGCCGTGGCTACAACTGTAGCTTGCCTCCACCAGTGTGTGAATGTGAGAGTGAATGAATAGTGGAATTGTAAAGTGCTTTGGGTGCCTAGAAAAGCGCTATATAAATGCAATCCATTATTATAAAAAAAACTTTTTAAAAATTTGCTTAAGGTTGATGAGATATGTGCTCAAGTTTTTTGTTTACATTTTAATATTTTTCATTATAACATTATTTATTTTCTTTTGTTTGTTTTTATATATTGTTTTTATACCGTACACCAAATGCAAATACAAATGAAGTATAAATTAACTTTTTGGATAAAAGTTTAAATTCTCATCTATAAAAAAGTGTAAAAAAAATTAATATTGCTTAAACATTTTTATTGATATTATTAGGTATTGGTAAATACAGCTTTAATAACACTTTGGATATCCATTTTCAAGCAAAGCATAGTTAACTAAAATATGTCCCTGAATTTTATTCACAAGCTCACATAAGAGAACTCACCTCCTCCTTCAGATCAGTGGGGCTGGTACTGTGTCAGAAGTATACGTATGGAGAGATGGGAGAGAGACAGCTAAGCCTGAGCCAGAGGTTCCATTTGCCTGGCCTGGCACCGCATGTTGGCTAAACTTGTAACTGGTTGTTAGGAATGAAGTAAGCTAACTAATAATAGGAAATTCAAGTCATTTCTTTCATGTCGACTTAGTTTACTGTGAGTTTAATTTCCAACCTGCCTTTTCCTTTTCTTTTTTAAAACCCAGACTTTAAACTGAGCCATGCTGTTGTCCTCCTGGAGAGGTTTCGTTATAGTGCTCGACCAGCTAGGGGCGCGTGCACCTGGACCAGACCATATCATGAAATAGAAAGGGGGGAGGCGGGGTCAGAGGCTGACTGGATTTTGTGTGTCGTCGAAAAAAGTAAGTAAATAATGTTACGAATCAAATTAGTCTATAAGTACCTTGTGAAGCAAACAATATTTTATGGTGATAGGCTAATCATTAAAAAAAGGACTAATTAATCCCTGGAATTGAGGTATTTACTCGTTCCCTGAGTGCTGTTAGGGATGTGTGATTAAAACTTAGATATTTATATTTTTGTTTCTTTTAGTTATTAATTTAAACTAATTTAAATATATCGCCTTTTACTTTTATTAATGTTACAGTTCATCAAAATATTCAAATATGATGCAAAGATCGCCCCCAATAAAAACCCTCTAACTAAATACATTTCTTAAGTGATAATGCAGCATTTAAATGATACTTTCATTTATTACAGGAAAAAAGCTACCCAAATCTAGCTGGGGTGAATTCGGGGGGTTAATTTTCTTGCAAATACTTTTTTTCTAGATATTATGGTAATATCTTTCAAGTTTATTGGGCTGTTGTTATTTACTTTTCAGCATATAAGTAAACAAATAAGTCAGCAGTTATTATTCAAGAAAAAATGCTTTGCTTGCTAGATGTGTCCAAAATATTTAATCTGATCTAATTTGTACATGAAAGATGTGAAGCTTTTTGCTCTAACTGCTAAAAATTGACAGAGAATAATTTAACAAGATTAAGAGCTGTGGAATTTTTTAAACTTTATTTATTTTACTCGATAGTTATTTGTTTTATAAACGTTGGTAAACGTTGCTACTTTGCTACCGTTTGATCTAACCAATATGCAGCCGTCATCTTGCTATACTAATGAGAAGTGACAGCTGGCTGTGCAGTAAGACAGCATGCAAAATGTCAGAAGAAACCATTGTATGAAGTTGTATCAAATTGCAACTGTCACTAATTTAAAATTTGAACTGTGTCTGACTTTGACACATATGTGCTATTTCATTCTTAAAGTGTAAGAATATTAACAGTAAAAACTAATAATGTGATATCAATTCATTCTAGAACAACAAAGTACATTTCAATAAATAAATGAATTACTTTCAGATAGTCTTATATTGAAACGACTGTGCAAGATGAAGAAATCCCTTCATCATTTCCAAAAACAATTATGATATTAACACTAAGGATTTGTTTACTTCACTTTAATCTTCACTTTAAGGTTAGCTGACCAATCGATGATAACCCGTTGATTAATAGTCCCAAATAAGTGTGAAATGTCCAAACAGTCAGCATCAGTAATTGTTTATCTTGCCTTTGAAGTTGAAAATAGCTAATAACCTTACCAAGTAAAAAATGAGGCCATATCTGAAAGGCATGTAGAAATGAGAGTTGGTGATGGACCCAGTCCCCACCAGAATAAGAGCAGAGACATTTTAAATTTGAAAAGCCAGTGGATAACATCACTGAGTTAATTTATCACCAGTTTAATTCTTAGGTGAATAAAAAAAAAAGGAGAAAACTAATGCAGCAATTATCCCAGATTTTTTACAGGATCTTCCCGGAAGAACTGTTTTAGTTGCATATTACCATCCAGCAAATCTAAAGATATGTTTTCCCATTATACTACCATTACTTCCAACTGGTGCCAGCTGAAGAAATCAGTTTGAATTGCTGATGCAGTCACAGTTACCTCACTACGTATTTTTCATATGGATTTTTGTTCTAATATTTGGTATTTCTTTACCAATATTTCTGCACCCATACTGCAGAAGTAAAGTCTAAACATATCCACAAATTCCTTCTCATTTATAATAATACAGTGTCTATGAAAACATCCCAGAATGAAAAAGATATAATGCCGCAGCCGGGTGAGCTTGAAATATAATAAATAAATCAAAGTTTAAAAAACGGATCTTTCTTCACAGTTGACTTAGCATTCTGTTTTCCCTGAGGTGGAAGGTGGTTTGCTCTAAAAGATTCATAAATATAAAATTCACCTTAGGAAGTGAAATAGCTAACTGTCTGTATACCGTACACCCTACAGCTTAAGTCATTGATCTCCTCTTCCTTCAACTTCCTGTCAGATCAAAGAGACTAACTTGGAAAAATACAAATGTACTAGCCTCTAAAGATTTGAATGCACTGTATTGTTTCAAGCAGGTGACTGGGTGTGTATCTGTGATATTGTGCTCAAGAGTGTGACAAAGTAAAACAGGAGAACACATGAATACATTTTTGTATTTTAAGATGATGCCAAAGGGATAGGCTCCAGCATCCCTGCGATCCTGATAAGGATAAGCAGAAGCGGAAGAGAATGTATGTATGTATGGATGGATCATCCCAAAGTCAATAAGTCCCAGGTGTTACCTGTACATAGTTTTATAATACCTATGCCAATATTACAAAAACAAGAAAGAGGACATTCCAAAAATGAGGTTTCCAGCTGTTATCTTGTAAGCATACTTGCACACAAAATATTTATTTTGAATTTTGAATATCCTTTTTACTCAAAATGAACCAAGAAAATCAAATCTACCATTAAATGGAGAGATTACAGATGTGGCAAGCTATATTACAACAACATTTTCTGTGCCATCAAAGCCTGTCCACTATATTGATACAGTGAATTCAACATTCAGCACCGTCTTTTTCAAAGCAATGCACCTCGGTCTACATACTCTGAAGAAAAGCCTGATGCCACTGCCTTAGTTCATGCTTACCAGAGCAGAACAATGAGAATGAATGACCTTGACTATCAGATGTAGACACGGGGTTATTGGAGGGTCATATATAAAGCATGTGCTTGATTCTGCCAGTGATTATAATTGCCTTGGGCCTGAAGGCAGCCTGCAATGAGGTGGGTTGCAGGAGAATATGATGCCATTTAAACACAATAATGACCATAGTACAATGCCCTCTAAACGATCTCATAGCTACTCAAATGATTGAAATTCACACCGTGTCACATTAGCATATCAAGCCTTTAGTCTTCAGCTAAACTCTGGCTGCATAAAGCAACAGAGGGGAGAGGTTTGCTCTCTGAGTGGTTAGTATATGGAGACAGATGGCTTTGAGAGCCCAGTGTTAGCCTTGGCTGCAGAACCCCGACAACAGATCTTGGGATGTGGCACATTGGTCCTTTGCTGCTCATTTAGACACATTGGACCACTAAGATAAACACGGATACAGACATTCCTCTGTGCTCCCTTGGCAGTGTGGGCAGCACACTGGGCAGTCGTACAGGACACCTCCACCCCACCAATTCACCTCCTTTCCCCTCTTGTACTCGGTTCTCTCTAATTCGTCATCTCTACAGATCTCTGCTGAACCATTGCCCAGAAAGCAGTGCAAAGACAGGATGTGTCTAAACCTTTGTACCTTTCTGCTGATATGAACTACTCAGTGTACTCACAAAAAGAGTGTGGAACATGAAGTTGTCGTGATTGTTACACTAGGATGCAACCTTGAGTGGAATAAGTGGTTAAGAAACGGATGGATCACATTTGGTTGTTTCTATGCCAACTCATGCTTCTTCTCATCCTGTCTATCACCATGACGCAGAAATGGCTCCAACTCTGCTCTGATGAGGGCTCTTCCATTTCCTTAATTGCACTTTGTGGAGTTGAGGAGTGAGGAGAGAGGAGATGCAAATGGAGAGGAAATAAATGTGTGCGCTAGTCTGAAGTTAGTTTTATCAAGTTGCGAGCTTGAAAGATGAATGAATGGATGCTGCACATCCATTCATTGCACCTATGCATGTGACAGTTTCCCATAGAAGTTGAGGGATCAGTAGATGACATCATAAATCGTGGTTTTATCACATTGTGTGTGATATATCAAACATAGTAGAATATACCATAGATTCTATAAACTATAATTTTAAATGGCACAGTGGAACAATATGTGTGTATCAATTTTCTTATTTAAAGAAATACATTTAACTTAAAATTGGCACTAGGGAACTGATGGTTTGCCATTTGACTGAAATTGCTTCTTGTAAAAGACAACTTATACAGTTACAGAGATGGTAGTGGTGTGTGATACTGCAATTTTTGGTATCAATCAGATGCCAAGTAAATACAGGACCAGTATTGCCGATACCAATACAGATATTTTTAACTTATGATGGTAGTTTATCTAGGAGAGAGTGGTGTGTCATGATTTATGAGATTAATCGTCATCAATTTGCCAACTCTGAACACATTTTAATGACTACTAAATCACATTCCAGAATAATTAGTTAACACAATAAAACACACCTTTTAGCTAGCTTGTATTTTTTGGAGACCTGGATTGTATGTGTCTGTCTTTGTCTCTGACCTGATGGTCTGGGTCTGGGTCCATCCGAGGGATTTACTTCCTCCTCTCTTCATTTGTTTTGCTGCTTGTTCTCGTTTCACGGTCTTTAATTTCTTTATACACATTGATGGTGTTGCAACATTAGAGATTTTTCTTCCAGCACACTGTTTGCTTTCATCTACAGCTGTAAAATTCTCCTGAACAATGCTACGCTTCCTCACAGGTCAAAGCTGAGTGCCGCTCAATCACATGAGTGGCAGAACAAACTGTGGCTACATGAGAGGAGCAGAGTTTGCACAGCCATGTCTATTTTCAGATCACTGGGAGCAATGCCCTGAACTTAGGGGAGTAAAACAAAGTATCAGTCTGATTTTGTATATTATACCATAGTCCTATAAGTTATATTTGAATCTAAACTGCTGACTGCTAAAGGATGGATTAAGGAGATCCTTTTGGTAAAATAACTGAAAATGAAGAAATGAATTGTTAAGTAATTGCTTCTTATAGTTAGTTTAAAAAAGCGAACAACCTGTATTTTTCTGATATTTCTGTCATTTTCTGTGAAGCAAATTATGGCTTCAAAGAAACCAAATTACATCAAAGTCACACTGATATATTACTGAATGTCAGCGTGGTCCTGTGCTGCACCAAATTTGAAGAGGCATGTTTTACTAATACATATAAAAAAGAAACTACAACAAAAAATTTGTTTTTTGTAGGTTTTATAAAAACAAGATCTCATGAATGTCCTTGCTACTTTAAAAATATAATCGAGTTATTGTAATTACCACGGAGAAGTCATGAGTCACCCTCATGTCTTTATATTTTACTTTCAAGTATCTTGTAGTATGGCTATAAGAAAATATGTAGACACACTACAAGCAAAGTAATAGTTCCCCAGGCTTTCTGAAGGTCTTCCAAAGTTTTCTTTGGACATTGGCTTTCTTTTCACTCACTTTTAGTCCAGTCCTTGTACCTGATCATTTTCAAAGGAATGTTTTGTTTGCTTGTTTGTTAAGCCACTTAATTGAAAGTAACTCATCTAAAGGCCATGTTCTTCGAAAATAGGAGAAAATACAGTAAAGTCCTAACACAGGACCTGAGATCTAGCGACTTGATCCATCTGCCTTTTGCTGAAGCCTCATCTAAAATGGTCTCTTTAGAAGTGTGGCTGTCAAGAAGCCATGTATATAGGGAGGAAGTCAGGAAGGTAAAAAAGTGTCTACTGTTCAGCCATCCATAAACCATGGTAAGAGCTCTGTCATGCTTTGGGGCTGTATGTCAGCCAGTGGGGTTGGGAATCTTGTCAAATTTGATCCACCAGGCAATGACATCTGGGAAGGGTCTGATTGGCAGCAGTTTCATGTTTCAGAATGACAATGATCTCAAATACACAACCAGGACAGCAAAAGCACATCTGGATGCAGAAACACACAATGGAATGCCATCAGTCATGGATTTGTCTTCCCAGGCCTCAACAGTATTGAAACAGTGTGGGAGAGTTGGTCATACCAAATACTGACTTTCAAGCTTGGTAGAACTGTACACTATCACGTTTTTATGTTTGCACTTCTCAATAAATTACTGCACCTACTTTCTATTTTCCCATTCAAATAAAAATCAATGAAAGGTGGCCCAAAACATTTGCACACTAGTGTATAGTAAATGTAGTTACATATAAACATTTCACACAGTTTAAAACTGACTCCAAACTGATCATCCCTTCAACAAGCTCTTCCAATTTAAGACCAAACCAATACAGCAGCCTCAGTCCTTTACATTTTAGTGAATGGGCTACCCCTTCATTACAGTTTCAGTTATAGCTGGCGTGTTGCATTATTTCTCTTTACTAGTTCTTTTGTCAATGGGCTGGATGTAAATGGAGTGGGACAACTGTGACTGATCTGTGAGCACACGCACTGAGAAGGTTAGTGTTAGCAGGGAGTGTTTATACTAAAGATATTGATCAGTTGTTGTGATGTCGAGAGAAGCAAGCATGACAACAAGACACATTGATCACAGCTAACTGGGGAAACACTGGATCAGATGGCATCTTTCCTCTGTGAAGTTTATATTCCACACACAACCACTCAAGACACAGACGCGGAGAAAGAATTAATGAATGGAGAAAGAAAAGGAGCATAAAGAGCGAACAGCATGCAGATGAGGAACACAAGGGCGGAGAAATGGAAGGAAATATATGACTTGCACCTGGCAGGAAGAAATTAATTGTTTATGAAGGTGGAGAAAAAAATTGAACAGATAATGGAAAAGAAACCAAGTAATATAAAGACAGATAACAGGATTAGAAGAGAGATGGGGCTCTGGTTGCTTGTGAATATGTGGCTGAGGAGGAAGATAAAGGGCTAATAAATATGGAAAATGTGTTGCTTAAAATTTTTTTAAAATAACAGAGGGCTGACGGATAGAGTGTCAAAAAATGAGAACCAGAGCAGAAATGAAAGTGGCAGCTTTTAGAGGGAAGCGGGACGAACCAAATCACAGAGTTCATCTCCTGGCTTTAAACCGATCCAAGTGTCTTCCTCTGTTAATCCATCATCAACTGTTCTCACATCGATGCTGCCAGGCTGGAATCTGTGTAGTCCTCGGTGAATAAACAACCTGATAAATGAAGGTCAGACCCAGAAAAAAATGCCCAGGCTCACAACTGTTGCTGTGTGGCCAAAGGGGCCCATGTTAACCATTTACTCACTTTGCAATATTTGGATATAGTACGTCACTGTGTTTAAACAGCCATTTTCCCATCTGTGTTGTCACTTCATTTCATATTTATTAAGGAGCTTGGATTAATTAATGCAAAAGAGATTCATTTTTTGTGTTCATCTTGTCTCCGACACACTGAAGTGTTTCTGATAGCCCGTTTTGAGAGGTGAGAACAGCTGGTGGTGTAAATAAATTGGACTGTACTTTTTTCCCCCCTCTGTGTGTGTTTGTGCCTGTGTGTGTATTGTGCGCAAAGATAGAAAAGTGGTGTTACTGTTTGGCTCAGTGTTCAGCCATGCAGAACACAGAAACAGCAATCAAACAGAAAGGTAGGAACAAACCACCATGAATACACCTGCTGTCACACATTTGACTAGATTTCAGTGTCTGGCCCACATCAAGGATGTACTATGTAAATATATGTAGCAACCTGACAGTATGGTTGGCTATGAAAGAACCCTATTCATGTGGGTTGTGAGTTTAGCAAGCAATACAGACTGTTGGTCATCTTTCTTTTTAAATGTATTTTATTGTTTAGTTACATGAATAAAGTCTATTTTTCACTTTGTGGTGAAAAAAGCATTTTGTTGAACCTTTTCCAGATCAGTTACACTTCACATAAAAGCAAATCAGTGGTTTGCAGAAAAATGCATAAAAGGGGGGGCCTGCAGATGAGCATGGAGCCCTCTGAGAGCCACCTGAACTGAATTTAGAGATGAATTAGAACTGATTAAAATAATTAATAATAATTATGCTCTATGAACTATTTTAAAGGTTCTCTTAGTTCTTAGTTCTTACAAGAGCTTCAAGAATGTATTCCTGAGCAAACCCACCGTCACTGTAGGCGCTGACCTGAACCAACTCTGACATGGTTGTCACTAAAGGCTAATACGCACGCTAACGCACCCTTAATGACACATTCGAATTCAGTTACATGCACTCATGCAAACACACACACACACACACACACACACACACACACACACACACACACACACACACACACACACACACACACACAGTCTCTTGCTATACCAGTAATAATTGCCTGATTAGGCTTATCACCAGCATCAGACTTCAACGCATCACGACAGGGAACATAGACAACCATACCCATGATGATGATAATGGAAATGGAGAGTACTTATCACCAGCCATGAAAAAGACTCTGATTGCAGTCATTATTAGTTATGATGACTCAGACTGATTAATAATTTAAATAATCAAGTCGCTCGATCTTGGTGGATTACAATCTTTACTCAATATATTGTCATTTCTTTTGTAAACCATGTCCAAGTGTTTGCTATTGGCTGTGGAAAAATGGGATTTTAGTGTTATTCAGCAAATCAAACACATTCAATACATGGTTTCAGCTTTAACTCAAATGAACTTTTCTACTGACCTTTACTTGCAATGCGTAGAAAATGTGTGTGTGTGTGTGTGTGTGTGTGTGTGTGTTTTGCGTCTCCACTGACAGATCGTTAAAGTAGCTGGGCCAAATGATGTGCTTCCTCATTAGCCTCATTATGCTGAACCCCTGTTTTGTTAATTGACATAAAAACAAACACTTGCTCATGAAAGAGGAGCTGCCAGTAATCTTCTGTCTCCACCCCATGTTTTTGTTTTGGCGCGCGTGTGTGTGTGCGTGTGTGTGTGTGCTTTGTAACTGAGAGCCAACAGACTGAAGATTCATACTTTGTATAGATCTGTCATTCATCCCAAATTTCTTTTCTTGAATTTCGTTCATGCAAAAAGCAATAGCTTACTGGATGTGTGTGATAGTTGGACTTATTTTCTAAGGTCAGAGCTTCAGAGCTTGGCTGAGCCACCTTTCAGTTGAAACAATTTCAATTTCAGGTTTTGCGATTGTATTACGGGGGGACAAAAATACAAACACAAGCATTTATACTCCTGTGAAGCTGAGAGTTGGAAGTCACAGGTCAATATGTCAAATTGTGTTTTTTTCTTGAATGAGAATCCCCTTAACATAAGATGGAGAAGCATGGCTACTGGTTTCCATGGAGACCCTGCAGCTTTTCTGTTAGTTTCATATCTAGTGCAAATGACCCCGAGTCTTTCTCTCACACACAGAAAGACCCGATCAATACTAACTATCAGCGCAATATGAAATTGAGCATTGTAATGATTGCTGAGTGGAAATAAGTGATCACTTGCACCACATAAATACCCTCTCAGCACTATACAGAAACACCTATACTGTCTGCCATATATTCTATACGAACATTTGCACATTTTTGTTATTGACACTGAAGTGAATTTCTAGATATGACTCCTGCCCCTAATCAAGTAATGTCTCTAAATAGCTTTTTACCTTTTCCTATATCCCATTTCTCCCTTCTCAAAAAACAAAACAAACAACAACAAAAAAAACCCTACATTGTGACAGGCTGAACTCACATTTTGAAGCTTCAAAATGGGGGTTTGAGAAGCAATGTGTGGCATCATATTGGCTGTATTTCTCTGTTATACACAGTCTTTGGCTCTGCTACACAAAAACTGTGGAAAAATGGTTCAATGAACACAACAAAGAGCCCAAGGCATTGACTTGACCTCAAAACTCCCCAGATCCCAATCCAATTGAGTCTCCACAGGGTGTTCTGGAGCAAGTCAGATCCACCACCCTGCCCTTCAGCCAATAATACTTAATTTATCCAACCACAGTTCTATCCATTTGTAGAATTATCTGCCCAGGAGAACCTACTGGAAGGGGTTTTCACAGGCAAATGTGCTTCCACGAAGCCCTACAAAATACTAAGTGCATGGTGCTTGACATGGATGAAGTTGTGTCAGTGGAACGCTGAATACTGCAAACAGTGGCAGCAGTGGTTACTTTTCAGCTTCTCTTTTAGTTCTTCGTAACTTAAAACTTTGCTCTTCTCTGTAGGTGGCAGATGGACAAACAAGAACACAAGCAATTGTAGCTCGCAAACCATTTGTGCCACATATACAGTCCCGATCCAAAGGTTAAGACCACTTGAAAAACGGCAAAAAAAAAATCATATTTTGTATTGTTGGATCTTAACAAGGTTCCAAGTAGAGCTTCAATATGCAACAAGAAGAAATGGGAGTGAGACAAAATATTTTTTTTGAGCATGCAGTTTATTGAAAACTACACTTAATGTGAAACAGGCTGTTTTACAGCTAATCAAAAGTTTAGGACCACATGACTTTAAAAGGCAAAATCTGTGCAAAAATGTGGATTCATTGTCTTTTTTGTCAGGTACTCACACTGTCATGATGTTCTGAAGGCAAAAAAAACCGTTCCCTTTTTGAATGTGGTCAGATTGTTGAACTGCATAAGCAGCATCTCTCAAAGCTCGCCATCGCTGCTGAGGTGGGAAGCAGTAAGACAGTCATTTGGAATTTCTTAAATGATCCCAAGGGTTATGGAACAAAAAAGTCAAGTGGAAGACCCAAAAACATTTCACCAGCAGTGAGCCAGAGGATCCAACTGGCTGTCCGTCAAGACACCCGATGATCCTCGACCCAAATTAAGGCCATTACTGGTGCCGACTGCAGCCCCATAACCATCAGACGGCACCTGAGACTGAAGGGTTTCAAAAACAAAAAATGTCTTCAAAAACCTTCTTTCCTTGACCGCCACAGAACTTTGGACTTTTCAAGAGTGCACCAAATATGGGATATTGAAAGGTTGAAGAAAGTTTTATTCTCTGATGAGAAAAAAATGTAACCTTGATGTTCCTGATGGTTTCCAGCATTGCCAACATGACAAACAGATCCCACCTGAGATGTTTTCTACGTGCCACAGTGGAGGGGGAGCCATAATGGTCTGGGGTGCTTTTTCCTTCAGTGGAACGATGGAGCTTCAGGAGGTGCAGGGGGAGTCAAACAGCCATTGGCTATGTCCAGATGTTGCAGAGAGCATCCCTCATGACTGGGGGCCCTCGTCTCTGTGGTAATGATTAGATTTTTCAACAGGAAGATGCTACAGTACACAATGCCTGCACGACAAGGGACTTCTGCCAGGAGAATAAGATGACTCTTTTGGACATCCTGCATGTTTCTCTGATCCAAATCCAATTGAGAACCTTTGGAGATGGATTGTAAAGGAAGTTTACAAAAATGGACAATGGTTCCAGACAGTAGATGCCCTATGTAGGTGCGGCTGTCTTCACTACTTGGAGAAATGTTCCCACTCACCTCATGGAAACGCTTGTGTCAAGCATGCCGCAATGAATTTTAGAATTGATCAATAATAACGTTGTAGCTGCTCATTACTGAGTTTGTGTTTGGAACTTGTTGCATGTTGAAGCTCTACTTAGAACCTTGTTAAGATCCAACCATGCAAAATATGATGTTTGGGTTTTTTTTTGCCATTTTTCAAGTAATCTTAAACTTTTTGATCAGGACTGTATCTGACACTGGGGCATCTGAAGCTGGTCACAGACTGCCCATGTTCTACCACATGTGAACCATAATTTCCACGCAAGATCCAAACAATCTGCTACCAACTACCCCATACCAGACATAACAGGACCCATAATAGGTCTCATAGCATAGACATGAAACCTCTGTTTTGCCACCACAAGGGTAACCTATACAATATATTACTAATATATTACAGTAATGTAATATCTGTGGTGATAAGTTAATCAGTGTAACATTTGCTTGTCTGCTTACCAAGTTTGGGTTCTCTGTATAGATCTTCTGTTCTGCCAGTGCTCTGTTTGGGTTTCTTTTCCATGCCCACTTTCTCAGTCCAAACCATTTAATATTCCAAAAAAAACCCAAAAAATCCAAAAACTTTTGAAGAGGACTTTGAGTGATTTCTTGGAAAAGTCACAAGCATACAGAGACACATAGGCAAAGGCTTGACTGAATACTCTCATTGGGACTTCAGCAGCATTGTTTGATTTGTTGCGATGGTGACAAATACATTGGAAAAGAGCCCAGGAGAGAAATGAGATTTTTGTGGGAAATGTTTAATCTCTTTCACATGTGGTGCCAGATGCCACTACACTACACACTGACAGAAACACACACACACACACACACACACACACACTTGTATGCACCTGTGTATCCAATTTTTATGAGGACACTGCATTGACTTATCTTAATTTTGTGAAAACGTGGTAGTCCTTTTAAAACGTGATGAATTTTATGGACTTTAGTCCACATTGAAAAAAAGAAACATTCCTTGAGTAACACAAGGCGTGTACTACATGAGTAACACCTTGCATAACACCATGCAGACACACAAAGAGAAAAGGAAGTCGAATGGAAATCGTTTCAAATCGTTGTGATTGAACAGGGAATGATTTATTACCCACCCATCCTTGCTTGTAAAAAGGTGACTTCTTGTAACTCAACAAATACAAGATCACATGAAGTCATGTAGTGCCAGCTGAAATTTGATTGACATTTCCTAAGCGTCTCCAGAACAGACAAACAAGGCAAGCCTTCAGCAATGTCGACCAGCACATTCAATAACAGACACGCAATCACAGAGAGACGCAAGCGCAATGACATGAGAGTCCTAGATGATAAGTAGGGTGACAGACAGGGCAAAGGACGCTTTTTGTACCCGGACGTCCTTTGAGAATAAAGGAGAAAGAGAGGGAAATATGTCAAAGGAATATTTCTGGAAAACCAAAATGTGCTCTTGGACAAGAGAAGCTTTTGTTTTTCAGCCTGAAAAGAAGAGGTGTTAAGCTCCAATTATAGGAACGTGGCTAAGTTGGATTAAAAGTTTTATTTTTCGTCGCTCTAAATACTGTACTTTGGTAGAATTTTGGGGGGTTAATTGTGCCAGGCTTTTCATTTTTGGTGACTGCATTTATTTGACAGTCAGCAGACTGGCATTTTTGCTACCTTTGTAACTGATTTGAATACTTTTTTCACCATTGGAAAATAGTGGCAGAAGAGTAAATCAAAAACAGCTTTGTGTTGGAATCAGAACAGGTGCTGTTTCAATGTGTTAAGCTACAAAAAATATGCTGGAGGGGCGTTAACGTAAAAAGGCTATTACTTTGAGCTTCTACACACCTGTAAACCTTAGCGACTGCGTCTTACTCGATTCTGGTGAAATCATGTTGACAAAATGTGCCAGGTAACAAACAAAAACAGATGTTTTAACACCTGTCAAAGTCAGTAGTAGTTCTCGCTGCAGTACCACATTTTGCCATGATGAACAAACATGTACACACAAACTAACTAAAGGTCATAACAACAGCTACACTACCACAAGTTGAAAAAAGAACCCTAAATACTACCTAATGTAGCTTCATATGATGTGATCAGGATATATACTGTATGCTGTGTATATGTGCGTGTGTGTGGGTGTATTTGTTCATTTATCCCCTCGGTTGTCTATGGCAGAATCCCTATCTGAATCTTCACGCTGGTGAATAAGCTCATTAAAGTCATCACTCCTAGCAGTCCAGCTAATCAAAGACTACCAATTACTATCCACAATACAAAGCCTGCACTCATATAAAATGGACATGTAGTTCTGCTTCATATCCTTTCAACCAGGGATTGCCAGACTGTGGAGCCAGGCACTGATGAGCCTAACGGGACCCTGATTTACTTCACTGGCCTTTAATAATGGAACAGATGAAGTAACAGTTGAAAGCTTTTCCATTATCGTCATGATAAATAATACATAAATGATGTCAATAAGCATTGAGTATTGACAGTCAGTCGTGCACTTGTGGCAAACACGTGTATTCATACACATTAATTAAAGTGCCACACATGCTCAAAATATTACTATAAAAGACCAATGCAGCGGGAGAGACAATACCTCAAGGTCTCGCTTCCTCTCTTTCTCTGTCTTTCTTTTGCTTCTTGCTGCAGAGCTTTCACCAGGTCGCTATGGTAACTTGGGTTTCCTGCCAAGATCACTTCCAATGCACCAGATCTGACATTCCTCCTTTCTCCATTTCCTCTTTTTCCCCTCCCTGTCCATCACTCTGCCTTTCCTTCGTCTTCCCACCGCTCTATGATTCACCTGGTTGTCGCAGAGTGACAGTCGTATAAGTAATCCACCTCAAACTCCTGCCGACATCAGTTGAACTCAGGTATCCCTCAATAGTCATTTCACTCACCTGTCTCACAAAAATGGATTAGTTGGTTGTGTGTATTCTGTTTAATAAACTACACATAGATTAAATAAAATCCTTTGGTGGACAATTCTGCAATATCTTGTACCTGAACACATACCCGTATTCACTTGTGAGAAATTCTAACTACTAATGGACTTTATCTACAGATAAAGTAACATGTACACTTCTGTTTCTCAACTCATAAAAACCACAACAAACAGATGTGTGCATCCCTTTAGGTGTTTAATTACCTGTGTTAATCGGTGTAATTGTGTTAGATGTTTTGGGAGTAGAAGTCTAATCAAAGTGTGATTATTAAAGCATTTCTCTTCACTGGTTTTCCAGGGTAAAGACTTCTCAAGGGTCTTGACTCCAACAGGGAAATCAAACTCCTTGTCCCTTGTTTCCCTCGAAACCAAGTGACCTTAATGTCAGTGATGTGTACACTGTGTTGCAACAGAGTACAATAACTTCTAGTTGCTTCACATCTTCAGTTCATGAAACTCAGAAAACTGGCCTTTTTAAACTGAAATAAAAGGTCTGGCATTATAGATTCCTTGCCTATTTTTGACCACTTAAAGTGCTTTATACTACTATTCATCATCTTTCAGTTGTTCCCTTATTCACATGGGGTCACCACAATGGATGGATCCAGATATTTGATCTGATACATATTATTATGGTGGATGCTATTCCCAACACAAGCTTTCCGGGTGTGTGTGTGTCTCCTCCCACTCTCAAACTGAGAATCTTTTGCATTTTGGGTGACCCACTGCTTTACGCTATTATAGTCACCTAGTCATACAAACCGTAAACTATCCAAAAGATGGACATAGTTTGTAGGTCTAAAAAATAATCTCTTAAACTTGAGTTCTTTTGCATGGGCAGCAGAGGAAGACTGGTAGTAAAAAAAGACTTTACCTCTCACTTGAGAAGTAAAATGCAAAAATGCTCAATCTGAAACATCATGGTGTTAAGATGCCTGGGTCGTTGACCCAGGGTTTTGAGTTTATTATATTATTTATCATTTCTAGTCTGTGGTTTCTTTGTTAGAGTTCTGTCTTATAGTTTATGTCTCTGTGTAATCCTTAGTTGCTATATCCCCGTGTCCAGTCAGTGTCTGTGTCTGCCCTGGTCCCACGTCTCTGTTCCCTCTGTTGTAGTGCCTGCCTGTGAGTCTGTGGCTGTATCCCAATTCAGGGTCTGCAGCCTTAAAGTACGCAGCCTCAACGATCCTCAAGGGTACATAAAGACCGCTAAGGCAGGAAGTGCGAGGATTGTGAAATGGGACGGTCTAGCCTCCGTTGCGCTGCCCAGGTTGCCTAGCAACCATGATACTAACAGCTGGCAACGTGTCATACAGCATTGTTTGACAGAAATGAAGGAGAAAATCTTTTGTTCATTTGTTTGTTTGTTTCTACATGACCTTTGATCATTCTCTGTAAGATTAAGGTCAGCTATTGAATGGCGTATATTTTAAAGTAAAGGCTTTAAAACCAAGTTAGTACAAACGTCACTAATGTCACATAACGTTGCCGACATGTGACCAACAGTAATGTTTTAATGTTCTTCGTTATTAAACATTTGCACATAAATAAGTGACATAATATTCAGTACTTACTTAAAGTTCACTCTTCGGGCGCCCCTCATCTGCCGTTTTTTTTCCAGCAAACTTATCCACACGCACCGCCGCGCTATGCATTCTGGGATATGTTGGGCCACGAAGTCTACACCGCCACGTCCTTAAAATTCAGGGAAATGAAGGACGTGTTTGAGGGCCGCATTTCGAGCAGCCTTCGAATTGGGACAGTCTTCGTCGCGCCGCTGTGATGTAATCTGTCTTAAAATGCGGCCTTTAAGGCTGCAGACCCTGAATTGGGATACAGCCAGTGTCTGTAAGCTCAGTCTGTGTTATGTTTCCTGTTTTACTTTGAAAGTCCGTGTGTCATGTAAATGCGCCTGGTTTTGCTTCCTTTGTCTCGTTAGGCTTGATTTGCCCCAGCTGTGTTTCCCTCCTGTTGCCCATTCCCTGATTGCTCCCTCTATGTATTTAAGCCCTGTGTTTCAGTTTGTCAGCGTCACAATCTACCCTTAGCTTGCTGTGTGGTCTGTTTGTGTAAAGTTTACCTTGGGGTCTTTGTTTTGCTACCCTTTTGAGTTCAGCATTAAAGCTGTTTTGAGTTCACGTTCTGCCTCCCAGTGTCTGCACATTGGATCCTCCTACTACCACTCCTGCCTGCACACAGCCTTCACATAATACATGGTGGTTGCAAACATCGTTTTTTATACAGTCCAAGTAGCAAAAACACTCACAAGTATTTTGCTCACGGACACTTAGATATGCAGACAGGACATCGATCCACCCCCACCCTACCTCCTGATCAACAGCCACCCTTGAGTGGAAAAGGAGATGAGTGTTTTGTATTTATTACATTTTGCAGTTGTTGATATACTATAGAAAAAAAACTGTTAATACATGAGGGAGAAATTATTTTAGTAAAGCTGCTGCTCTGAAAAGTAAAGCCCTTGAGAGTTTTTTCTTTAAAATTTAATAAGAAGAAATGTTTTACGAACTCAAAATACACTCAAAAAATTTCTCAAAACAGCTTAACCATGATTATTACTATCAAATTCATCATGTATTTGGACAAAGAGGCAAACACTACAAGGAAGTGTACAAAATAAAAGACAAACCAAACACACAACCCATTACCAAATGTTGCACATTTACATATTTGCTTTGGTTTAAAACAAAAGATCTCTGTGTCTCTCAAAAATCACATCACCAATTATAATTTGTCCTAAGTCTAAAACTTCTGACAGCAGGAAGTTTTCAGTGGCCTTGGTGTTCTGACCTCGATGTCCAGGGCTGTCACTTAGTAACAAATGCAGCACAGGACATTCAGAGGACAGAATCAGACTGAGGGACACACTTAATAAAAGACACAGTAAGCGCTGACCTACACATGCACCAAAACTTTTGAAGGAACAGCTGTTCTGCAACAATGTGCTGAGGTCAACAGGCTGACAGACTGACTGAATGCATAGATGCATGCATGTGAGCATAAAGATAAGGCTAATATACAATAGCAGAGCCACTATAAGTATATTGCCTTATAACCTGAATTCTGTTTCATAACCTTTACCCTGTGGGAGACCATTTTGCTAATGAGAACTGCAAAAAAAACCCCACCTTATATGCAATTACTTTTCTAGGTTTTCTAAGGGAGCATGGTGACTTTACAAGGACAAGCCCTCTCTCTCCATCTGTCCTTTTTCACTGCTTCTATTCTGTCTCATTTTTTCTTTTCCCCCCTCTCCCCCATAGACACACCAAGTGTGCTGTTAAGCACTAATTACTCCTCCTATCAGCCTTCCTAGTTTGGTGCCGTTGAGCCACTGAGAGACAGTGATCTGCTGCCTCTATAGGGATTATCTGGACCTCTGCCTGGCTATAGATGAGAGAGTATGAGACCTGTGCCTACCAATGTCTGTCCAGTGGCCACTTCTGGCAGAACAGAGACAGACAATGAAGGCACAACTTGGGCCCAGATCTGATAAAGAGAAATACAACTGAGATATGTGACAGAGACAGATTAATCAGGGTGGTAGGGCTGTGTTTGCCCTGCCCAAATATAGATTTCAGAATCTAAAACTAAGCAGCTGGCAGTTGTGCATTACCCTGTTATCGGTGTATAAATGTAAAAATGGACTTACTGATCTCAAGGTCACTGGAAAGACAAATGCATGGAGAAAATGTTCTAAAAATGAAAAACTGTTCAAAAACAGGATGTGAAAGGAATGAAGGCAAATCTATATTAATGAACAGTCAACTCCCAGAGCTACGTCAGACTTATGTATATCACCCTATGAGACATGACTAAGTGTCATATGTTGTTTTTATTTCTTTTTGCAAAAACAACTTTTTGCAGCCCCCATCCTAAAAAAACAGAAAAGAAATCCAACTGGAAGGCCAGAAGAGCAGTAATGAGTTTCTCTGTTTTCTTTGTTTTTGGCCAACAGCTGAATCGTGATCAGAGTGAGCGTGCTACCAAGGCACAGACTGTAGAAAAGGAACTGCAAAGATGAGACACATTTTTCCAACTCTATGCAGAGGGCAAGACTTCAAAGGCAAACACCCAGGACTCAGCTTCAACACTGTTAATTAAGTAAGATCATTTCATATGAACAAAACACAATAATTCAGTCAGAAACAGTCTGCAATCATCAAATTCCTATTACTGATTTTCTTCCATTTGTAATTTGGTAGGCATTGTTAATACTGTTGATATTGAAGGTGTAACAACCGTATTGTTTTATGTGCCCCCCTGTTGTTCTCTGTAATTGGATTTACTTCATTCCCAGTTTGTTTGTGTGCACAATCATGCACGACTGTTGTCTGTCTGCCTATTCCTTTGTCTGTTTCTATGGGTACCTGGCTTTGTGTGTCCTTTCCTTCCAGCATATTCGGTGTCTGTATGTCTATCACTCCATCCTGTTTCTATGTGTGGAAACCTCAGGAGCAGAAGCTGCGAGATTCTCAGAGAACTTGTCCAAAATCTCTGCAGTATGTAAATTGCAGCCTCTCAATCAATGTCCAACTGTGCTTTTTTTTTTTCTTCATTTCTGAGCCCAACCACACTGAGGCCCGTGACTTCTTTCTGCCTGTAAACAGCAGGTTAGAGCTGCTACTGAGCCTTCCATCGGCTCCATGATAGCTCAGGCTAATGTTCCAGCTCTCACTGATTATAATTGAGCTATTTAATTATGTTAACTAGTGGGGCTTTTAATAAGGGGGCATCAGGTTGATGAAAAATTCGACCATCTGAAAACAAGAGCAGTTATTCTGTGTATAAAGCTTTGCTGAGACTTCAACCCTACACAGACACACTAGGCCATGGTGTACAGAGTCAAAGATGATACATGTGACACAAAAAAAAGCAAGCCTGTAAACATTAAAACATGAGCTGTCAAAGTAAGATTAATTTCATTCATGCCTGTGGTTAAACAAGCAGTCAAGTTTAGCCCTGAAGAACTCCAGATGTGTGGGTTATTTCCTTTTAACTTGACAAACCAGTCAGGGACATATAGCCGCTTATCACCTGAAGAGGCAGACCAACAACTGCTCACAGTATGCAACCTGCAGATCAGATGTTTCAGTGCTAATTACTGTGTGAAACTTGAGAACAACCTGGACGCAAACACTGGGTAAATAGCAGGGCCGCCAACTGGGTCGCACAGATATTTCACTGAACAACTGCTGTGGCACAACGATGTGTGAAATGCCACTGCACACTGCACAAAGGTGATAGAGTGCCAGCCGGTCTATTTGCCTAAGGTGTAACTTCTGTTCTGCTGGTGTCATAGTGGAGGGTGAAATCATCACAAAAATTGTTGCTCTGTTGTCAGGAGATACACTGGAGTTAAGCACCAGTTACCCCAAAGCCCCACAGAGGTGTTTCCATAGGTCAGGGGTCTCGAACTCCAGTCCTCGAGGGCCGCTGTCCTTAGCAAGACTCCATAGAACTTGACTGCCTGCTGAGGTGGCAATTCAGCCATTTGATTCATGTTACAGCAGCTCATAAGAGAATGAACATGGTGCAATAAAAGTACTTTTAGAAGTACATTTTTCTAAACACTTACATTTACTTAAATTTACTTGAGTAGGGTTAGTGGTTGCCACCTCAGAATGCAGTCAAGTTCTATACTCTTGCTAGTGACATACTAATTTTATTCAGGTGTGTTGCAACAGGGCCACATGGAAAAGTTTCAGGACGCCGGCCCTCGAGGACTGGAGTTCGAGACCCCTGCCACAGATGGATGTCACACAGGAGACTAACAGAAAGGCCCCAGTGGTGGAAGTGTAGCAGAAAGAAGAGCCTGACATGTTGACCAACTACCTGTTTTTTTCACACAGCTATCCTCAACTTACTGTATTTATAATTATTATCCTTCTTCTTTTAGGCTCCGATGAGCCTTGTATCTTTATATCAGTTCTACAACACGGTTTGTGCAAGAGTTCTATGACTGAGAACGTTGCATTCAGTTAACGGAGGCAAGAGTTACCAGAGAAAAAGCAAGACGTTTATGCCTCCATTCCAGTGCGATGATCTGAGGGAAATTAAATGATGTGGCAGTTGCAAGAGAATTACATTAGAAAATAATCAATGGGTTTATTAAGCCTCTTGTTCTATTGATCACTTGCACGATTAATAGATGTAAACAAACTTCTCATCTACCAACAGTAGCATTCATCAATCACGTATGTGAAATATCGAATGAGTACGTCTACCACATTCAATCAATAGTAACACTGCTGTTACATGCAACAGTAACAGAGGGCTGCTAAATGAAAAAGTAAAAAAATTCATGGCGGTAAAAAATCAACTCACGTTTCACGTTAATCTTACACTGCTTGCACTTGCGTATGTGTTGCTGTCGGTCTTCAATTTTTGGTTGTCCCTTGAAGGTCTAGACAAAAAGCAATTAGTAATCTGCTTCCCTGGTTAAATGATAAAATTATTGGCTCGAGAATCTTACATGTGAAAAAACTCCAAACAGTAGATTTATTAACTCCACGTGAAAAAGCTGCAAAAGCTCAGGGGATCTTATTTCAGCAAGCTTTCTGTAAGTCTCAGTTATTCCAAGTTATTATTTTTTGCAGATGCCATCTCTTAAATGCCTCCCCGTAGGACATCCCTGTTTTAATACTGTTTCCAAACTGTTTTTCAAATTTTGTTGCTGACAAGATAAATATCATCAATATTTCAGTCATTACTCCCTGCGCGGGTATCGATAGAGCTAATCCTGCAGCCGCTTTTAACAAGTTCACACTCCTCTCTCTGATCACCTCAGTGGAACGTGTCATAACCACTGTCTTATTTACTTTGTTAAACAGGTTCTGGTTACTGTCAGACCCTGGCCTTAGCTGGCTATTGTCAGTGAATCGCTCACCTTTGGAAATACTGTTAAAACTTTTGGGCCTGTACTACAAACTGGATCTGGATCCATATCAGCAATAATATAGTAACAATTTCAATGTTACTTCCTGGCTCTAATTTTTTGAGTAGTTCTAAATTTACCTCCCCCCACACCAAAGAATCTCTCTTAAGGGCATTAAATATTATTTCTATGCCATAACAGATGGCAGATAATAAAATTTTTATCATCTTGGTTCTTGACTCAACCTTTTAAAAAGTAGACTCGATGATTAACATTCATCTATCTGTGCTCTACTACTGGTTTAAACATCCATCTAACTGAAAGGTTTCACTTATAGTTATGGTTGAGCTCTCTGACAGTGTTGTTTGGGAATGGGGTAGATCAAGTATTTGTTCCTAGACCTTATTTAATTTTTTTATTTTGATGTCATTATGAGACTTTTTACTGTGTTATTTTATACAGATGACTTTCAATAGAGTAAATGCTGGATGTCTATTGAAATTTTCAGTAATTTCAAAGAAGGGCATAAACAGAGGCTACTAAGTTCTCCAGAGACTCTAAGTCAAACTCTGGATCCCATATGGTATATCTAACATTACAGTAAACAATGACTTAATTACTGCAATTCTTACGACACTTGGTTTCATCAAGAAGCAATAAAGATCATCCAACTTGTTGCAGTCTGTCTTCTTACTATAAGACCAAGCCCGGGGGGCTCATGACACCAGCGCTGGCCTCTCTAAAGTTACTTAAAAGACTCTGTATAGTGGGTACAAGTCTTCTGCATCTTCTACAGTCTCTTATGTTGATTAAGTGGTGCCTTTTATTTTTTCAGCTTTAACACAAAAATATTTATTTGCACTCAAACCTGGGAAATGTTTTATTTTTTAACATTAGAGCAATGTTTTAATTTTGTATATTTTATTGGGGTTCTGGGGGCATTGCGCTTTTTTATTATTGTTTGTTTGGTACTTACTGATTCTGTGGTCATTTATAATATATGTGTTGAAAGCTGCTTTTTAAATAAACCTTTTGCTCCATTTGCTTCCAGGGTCGCGGGGGCGCTGGAGCCTATCCCAGCTGTCATAGGGCGAGAGGCGGGGTACACCCTGGACAGGTTGCCAGTCTGTCGCAGCGCTAACACATAAGAGACACAGACAACCATTTGCACTCACATTCACTCACAGATTCACACCTATGGGCAATTTAGATTGACCAATTAACCTATCACCACTACTGCATGTTTTTGGACTGTATTCAATTTCAATTCAATTTCAATTCAATTCAATTCAATTCAATTTTATTTATATAGCGCCAAATCACAACAAATGTCGCCTCAAGGCGATAACTGTAGGAGGAAGCCGGAGTAGCCGGGGAGAACCCACGCAAACACGGGGAGAACATGCAAACTCCACACAGAAAGACCCCAGCCTGATGGCAGAATTGAGCTCAGGACCGTCTTGCTGTGCGGCAACACTGCTAACCACCGTGCCACTGTGCCTTTTCTAACTTGTTCGAAATTTTTTTTTGAGAAAGACATAAGACATGCAGAAGAGTTGGTTTTACTTGTCAACATTAGGGTCATTCTAATGTTAAATGTTAAATCAGTCCTAGAAGAAGGAGAGACAGAGGGCAAACAAAAGTGAAAGAGATGAAGAGACAAAATGACAGTGAAAATGAGAGAACCAGGAAAGCCTGTGGCAAAGTCACCACTGTCATTAGAGGGAAGATCACATCAGCAGGAGTGGTGAACCAGGGAGCACAGGCACCGAACACCTCAGAACAGAGCCGAAGGGCTCTAATGTGACCTTTATGAATTAGCCAGTCACAACTTACATGACCCTGCACAAGTAAGACAATAAACCAATAATGTCACTGTGACGACTAAGAGACGTAAGGGAATCCAAGTATTTTTGCATTATGTGATATGTAGTATTACACAATAAATAAAGAGAAAAGAGCAATAACCTCAAAATGGGATCAAATGTATTAACTATGTTTTTTCCTTTAGACAAGATGTCAACCCAGCTTCTATATAAATGCTCTCATGTTATCATCAAGCACTTTTTATAAAGATGCAGAATTCACGTTGAGATCAGTGACTCCAAGCTCCACTCCTTAAGCCACTGACATAACACCAAACTTCCACATCTCCTCCAACATGCTTCACAGCGGCTATGACAGTCTTCTCCAGAAAAACATCTTGCATGTGTGCCAAAACATCCTTTCTGTTACTGTCGCCAAATAACCGTTTCGTCGATCTATACAGAGCACACGATTCCAAAAGGCCCAGTTTCAACAAATGTTTATTGGCAAAGTGTAGTTTTATTCGAATGCTCTTTTTAGACAGCTTGTTCTCTACTCCCGGTCATTTTTAGAAATCTCCTTTTAAACATGCCTACATGTCTACTTGTTGTCACAACGCTTGCAGTTGTGACAAGAAGTAGATCATTTCAGAGACTTTCTAAAAACCTTTGTTTTGTACCACACTGCTTGCTCTTCTGTTGAATTTACTGGACTGAGATGCCCTTTTTGTTGCAGATTTTCCTTGTAGTGAAATTTTATACAGTTAAAATTGAAATCCCTTTATAGACTCAAAGACTTTTTTTTCTTAAGAACTCAGAGACCCGTTCAGAAATTACAGTCTTCAAGAGAACAGCAGGTCCTACCTGTCAAAGGTCTAAATAACAGAGCGTTGTCACTCCCTCATGTGCTTTTCATCCCTGGGAAACCATCTAGAAGCCCTGTATGGATGTGAATTTGAGATAAATTTATTATTTTATCCAACACGAGTATTTTTTTTTTTTCAATTAAAATGTGAATAAAAATGTGAAACATAACTTTATCTGCATTGCTTCAAGCATCAGTGTTTTTTCACTGCATTGTAGGTAAAGTTTGGAGAGCCACATTTGTAGGTGTTATGGCCACTACATGTATAAAGTATAAGAGTATAATGATAAGAGTATAACAGTGGTATTATAGTAGTTATTTTTATTAAGGGATTAAATGCAGATTTTTAAAAAAAAAAAATTATTAAGCATTTTTAGATTCTTTGAGTTTTACCTTTTACTTCAGTAAATCATCTGTAAACTCTTTAAATTGTATCAATGAATATATCATAATGTGCTGCTATTTATCTGCAATCTGAATGGTAATGAAATCACAAAACACAGCTGTTGGATACTATCTAAGTGCAAACCATATTTCTATAAAAAATCTATGTATGTATGTATCTATGTATACCTGTGGATAGCCTAATAAACTACTGTGTTGTTGCTTGTTGCTGCCCATTCATTGTCGCCCAAAGCCTTTAAGAATAATCTGCCGTCAACACAGGAACAGTAATGAACCACAATTTCATTGACCTTTGTCTTTTCTTTGTACTTCTTCTATTCATGCAGTAGCAAAATCAAATGAGATATAGGAGAGATACAGCAGATACACGGTCCCTAAAAGTGACAGATGACTGTAAGTCTTGCCCCAAAGTCCCGACCTCATCCTAGCCAACTGTTGTTAAAAACAAACCGTCAGTCATTCTTCGAGCCTCCTACGGGCATTGCTCTGCAGGAAGGGATGAAGGAGAGGCATCTACAGAATTTGTTTTGTCTACAGAGAGAAACTCGGTGTCAGATTGGGAGAAATTATTCTTTGTAAAGTCTAATTGCCTGTTGCTGAAACAACAACTGCTGGTATTCGTGATACTAAAATCTTCTCCGGAGGAGAGTAATTTTGTTATATTGCTCGCCCATCCAATATTTCTCCAACATGTATTTGCGTTTTTTTGGTTGTTTGTTTTTTGAGTATATAATCGTAAATAATCGTGTTTGAACTAAATACAATAAAGTACTGCAAACTACTAGTTGTAAGGGTACTGATGGAAGTTGAGCTCCAGTCAGAGGAATGTTGGTACAATACATGAATGACCCCAATTCAACAAGAGTCATTTCAGTTATAATTCCTGAACTCTGATTCTGTTGTGTGTGCGTGTGTGTGTGTGTACGCGCGCATGCTCGCGCGCATTTGCATGTGTGTGTATGAATGCATATTTGTATAACACACTAGGGTATGATAATTTTCTTAATCATGGCAGGATTCTCATAGGAAGAGACTCTAATATAACCAATTATTCTGCCTCCTGGCGTTGATGATAGCAGATATTAGTTTAGGTGGTAACAAAAGCTGAAAAGGCATTTTGTGTGTACATGCCGTGTATGAAGTTATTGAATACATAACTGCACAACACTGAACACTAAGTAATGACCTTTAGAGTTTCTGTTAGGAGAATGTTTTGATAGACAAGCTTTCCTCTGAAATTGTTACATCCAAACAAGTTAATGGAAATAAAATATATATATGTTGAAATCATAGAAATATCAACAATGAAAATATACTTAGTCATGGCTCAATCTTATATCTTGTCCTTGTGTATTACGCCCACATTTCAGGGCAAACACACTGGGCACGACCCTCTAAATTCTTTGGTATTGTTATCATGGATCCTGTTACTTTTACGTTTGTTTTTAAATGCCAGACATTTTCTGTGTGCAGATGGCTTTAAGCATTCTGAGTAACATCTTGTTGGTCTGCTGTGAGATTTAACAAGCTGTCCGCAGGCTTGCTAGTGACCACAGAGATAGAGAGTCATTAGTTTTTCTCTGTCTGTATTTCTTCAGTTCTTCAGGGAAAATGTCATTAGCATTCCTCCCCGCGACTGAGAGAGAGTCAAAAGAGCATCTGACTCTTTTCTGCTGGTATCACATCCTCTATCACTCATCCCTGAAGGCCCTCAGTATGACTTTGCCATTGGTTGACCTGACTGACATTCATTAGGGTCATCACAAACACAGAGGTCATCGGCTTTATTTTAGTGCTCGGTCAAAGCTGACACTCAGGAAGCAGTAAGACTTGTGGTATTTTCAGGGCACGCAGCTGTACAGATCTAAAGGGTTTTGATCACCTTCGTGACTGCACCAGCACCCTGAGAGGCTTTTTTGCAGATACAGAGAGATGAATTTTAGCCTGATATGACTCAGTCACTCGTTTCTGTGCAAGAGCAGGAAAACAGACTGGCAGGCATCTGGGACCTGTAAAATATAATTATAAAACTCTTCAGATTTCAATTTGGCCCTACGTTTGACAAATTTCTGAAAGTGGTGCCAGATTAAGTTTTAATTGTCCAGCGTTAGTATGGATATTACACTCTAGGATTTAAAAGTGCTACCCTAGAAATTTTTTTTAGGCCACTGACAGTAAACACAACTCGGGAGAACTTTGATTGTCTGATGGTCTTTTGTCCGACAGCGAGAGCATTTGGAGAGAAATCAAATCCTTCCTGTGGTAACAGCATCTTAGTTCTCTAAATATTTCCACTTGCCGGAGAGAAATATACGAAAAAATAATTGGGGGGAAAAAAGAGAACATATTCTACTGCAGATTTTTTTTTTTAAGACAGAGTGAAGCCTGTTGTTTCCCAGTCTGTATGCTTAGCATAAGGAAAGCTATTGTCTCCTGAGCTTCATACATACTCAAGGCAAGAAAGCAAACAAGCGTCATTTATCCTGTTGGATAACTTTTATATCTATATTTCACTTATTTTCTTAGGGTGTCCACTGAAAAGGACATCTGAGTATACCTGATGTCTTTGCACATTGTAGTTAGTTAATGCTGGTTGCATTAAAAGGATGTGCATGCTGTTAAGAGTGGCCAGACTGACTTACTCACAAGAAAAAAAATGAATAAAATAAACAGCTTTAAGCCATTACTCTTAGCTTGTTGCACTTTATTCAGGGAGGTGTTTTCATTACCGTCTGATTTTTAAAAAAAAGAACCACAAACATGGTGTCATGCGGGCACGAGGGAATTCGATGTAGGTGCAAGGGATAAGAAGATGAGAGAAGGTAAGGGTATATCTCTGCACCATAGCATTTAGTTCTGCTTTACTTTGTCACTCAGTGCCTGTCTCCATGTGCCTGAATGGTCCCAGCATCCCCAAAACCTACATTTTCCAGCTCTGTTATAGCAGTAACATCCTCATGCTCTCATCTGTGACAATGTTCCCCACTAATAGGCACAGAGTGACACCTGTGTGTTATACTGCAGGTGCACCTGCAGCCTTGTGCCTGCGTGATCGACCTCTGCGCTCCACCCTGCACTCCTACTAATTGAAACAGATGGAGAGGTTGCGAAGGTGAGGAGGAGCCCTAAGGGCAGCAGTGATGAAAGAAGAAAAGGTGTACAGAGAGCATGTTTATCAGGGCAATCAGGAAGGGATGCACTGAGGGGCCAGTCACTCTTTTAATGTATGTCAGCAAAGTCTGTTTACCACCTGTGGCTTCCTGGCTTTCCCTCTCCCTGCTTCCTTCACTTTGTCCTATCGGCCAGCCTATTGCAACAAGTGGAGGTTTCTTCCTGTTATTAGGGAGTTTTTTCTTCCCACTGTCGCCAATGCTTGAAGGTTGTGTGATTGTTGGGGTTTCTTTCGATTACAGTGGGGTCTTTATCTTACAATATAAAGTACCTTGAGGTGACTGTTGTTGTGAATTGGTGCTATATGAATAAATTTAAATTTAATTGAAGGGAATGATTTACAGCTCTTCTGGAGATATTTGAACTGTTGTTTATTCTTCAGCCTACCAGTCTATGAAACAAGCAAATTCTACTTTTCCCAACTCTTATTTCATATTTATTTTATACCTTCTCACTTCAGCAGCTCACTTCTGCTGTTCACAGCCAGTTATCACAGAAAAGGTTGTAAACTCTCCAAGCAAAAAACCTCCAAAATGCCAGAATCCACACCTGATTTTCTAAGAGTACATTCAAGTGTTCAAGTCTAGATTTCTTGGACACTTAAACCAACAAGCAATGGATTGGAGCTGAGGATCATCTGCAACATATTGTTTCCTTGCAGTTTGTTCCTCTTTTCTCTATTACTGTCCCTGTCAAAATAAATGTAAAAAATGCCCTAAAATAAACCACATAAAACAGATTAAGTCAATAAATAAAACAATGCCTGCCTTTGGCAAAATGGAATAACATCATAAAATGCTAAATAATAATAATGGGATTTACACAGATATACCTCTACAGCGCTATATTTAATACACACACACATATCCAGCATGAAATTACAGCTCAGTAAAGCACCGTGTTCTTTAATTCAGTTATATGCTGATTCATGTGCAATTATAGTTCATATTTACCAGTATTTACAAAAAATTGGGAAATGTATGACCTGCTGAGGAAGGGATTATCTACATTTCCTGCAGTGTAATGACGATCCACTGGAGGAGAGCTAAAATATTGTTTGTAGATTTTTATAGTTTTTTAAAACTCATAATCAAATGTGACACAAACAATGAAAGGAATCCAAGAGGAGCATTTACTAAACTAAGGTGTATTTTAAGTATCAAAAAATTTAAATCCTTACTTTTAAGAACATTTTGGTTAAAATAATGTAGAAAAGACCTGGGACAGACTAGGAAGCTTTCGTTTTATTAGTTTTTCAAATAAATCCTGGTTCTCACCCACATCCTCATGCTGCTTCTTTTCTCTGTCCCTTTTTTCTGGTTTTGTTATTGTTACCACACAGCTTCCTTTATTAAATTTGTTAATTGAACATCTGAGACTTTTGTGATGAAGGATCTTGTACTGGGATATTCGGTCCTTAATCATTTTTCTGATGCCCGTTGCTTAAGATAGTTGAATAAGATTACTACTTTCCTAAAATGTTAAATTAAAAACTTTAAATCTGAATAATAATTTAGGCATATTGCTGTTCCTGAATATCAGTGGGTCAGTAGGCTTTTTGAGCCTGTTATGAAAAAGCAACAGGTTTTTGGTCCATTTTCAGGTTTCTAAGAAGAGGAAAAGAAGAGGAAAAAATAAACCTTTGGAGGGCAATTTTTAAAAAGAGGTGAAATTAATGAGGCTAATGTCATGGTGAGCTGGCGATGCTAATGCCATTTAAGTTTAAAAAAAATATGCCAAATTAAGGGCAGTAGTGTTATGCTGCTGTAAAGAATGCAAGTCTGCTTTTAATGATGATTAATAATCATTAGTAGTTGGTTATAATCACATATACATTAAAAACAACTTCAGCACTTTTTAATTTGGTCTGTCCTACCTCAAGAGAAGAGTCTCACCAACAACTTTACTTCAGAAGTGCACATGGACAAAATGGACAAAAGAATGATGCAGTCGTGAAACACCGACCACTGAGACAAAGGACACGGTACTCTTCTGAAATACTGGATACAACGTGATTTCCTTGCAGCTTCCAGTCAGACGCTTGGGAAAAATGTGACTGCTGCTCTCACACTGCTCTCCACTGTCTGTTCCTCTATGTATGCATGTGTGAATGTGTGTGTGTAAGGATGGAATGATGGCCTCTCTTTTGTTGTGCGAGGTAAGAGGATCCTGGTTAGTGAAACAATACCTGACCATTCAAAAGGAGATGGACTTAACTGAGTCACGAGGAGCCAGTCTAGGGCAGACCAAACACAAGCAGGAGGGGGGGGGGGGGACTGAATACCTCCTCTGTGAGAAGAGGAAGGAGACAAGCCTTTCAGCAACTGGCCAGTCATTAGCTACCATTGTGTGTTTGTTTGTGCGTGCCGAGACAGATTCAGAGGTCCTCTTGTAGAATCTGATTGACTGATATGGCTGAGGGGGTCTGATGGAGATGAAAGCGGAATTGGAAATGGGGCAGATGGAGTGAAATGGTTCACTCTTTACCTGTATGTAAACTCTCCCTCTCTGCAGAAGTAATCCACACCTGCATTAATAATTGAGAAGTGCTCTGTGCGAGTGTGTGCCTATAAGGGATCCAGCCATTGTTTACCTGCACTGTGCAATAAAGATCTGTACCATCTCTTCTTTCTTTGAAAGGTAGCAAAATTGTATTACTGTGGCTGACAATTTGTCCGATTTAAATGAAAAGAACTAGGAATTACTCCAGATAATCACCATTCCCAAGGTGCAGCATTAGATCTTTGCTGGTACAATTATGCATTACACACACACAGCCCACACAGTCCTGCACACTCACTCACGCATTCACGTATGCTTACTCAACTGTCCAAATATTCCTCTCACTTCTCCACCTGAGAAGGGCAGAGGCTGTCACTCATGTCAATGAGATTTCTAGGTATTTAAAAGTCCACGAGTCAATCCACTTCAGCCACAAATTGATCTCATCTCAAATGGAGCCAAAAAGGACAATTTACATATTCATGGTTGAAACAGAACAATGCTGACTAAATCTGATGAGAGTCACCTTCAAGGAAAGCTGCTGCTGATTTCAGCTGAGCAGTGTCAAATGCTGTCCATATAGACGGAGGGTAATGAGACATCAGGCCCGCACGTGTGTCTATATTACCGGGTTCAAGTCCAGGGAATTATTTATGACGATGTGTTACTAATTCAAGCGTTACTGTGATGTGTGGAATCTACACAACTGATCTCATCATGCATTCAATGGGTGTTTTTAAATCTATTTTCCTCCTCTGTGTTTGAACTCTGATCATTTTTTTATTGCCTTTTATTTGGCAGTGGATGTTTTTTTTATGAAGATCGCAAGTCTGTCTGTTTCACCAGTGTGAAACTGTTATTTTCATCAAAACAATATAGAACTGGCTTCCATATCCTATTGTAAGAAAACTATTTGTGTATCTGTGCATATGTGCACTGTATTCCCTGGAAAATACAGCAAAATATCTTTGTTAAAACAGATTTTGGTTTTGTAGATAAACAGAAGTCAAGATGAACGTAAAGTGTAGAAAAGAAAAACATTTGTGCTACTGTACCAATGAAGTTATCTTTAACCCAAACAAAATAGTGCTGAGTGAGTGAAACGTAATTCAGTTTGACCGTTGAATTTTTCTTCAAAAAAAAAAAAAAAGGGGGGGGGGGGGGGAAGAGTGAGGTCAGTGTGGGATAAAGTCAAAATTTAAACTCTGACATTAACACCTACATGGGGTTATTTTACTCCAGAAAGAAATCTGAGTCAGTTCACAAAATGTGAAATGGGCAACACTTTTAAAGATCTGTGAAACAAATGAAAAGCAGCTCCAGCACTGAGAGACAGAGAATGTACGCTGAAAGTCAGGGAATGGCTTTTATCGAGCGTGACAGAGAGAAATGGGATCTGGGTTTGTGGGCATTGAAGTGGTAATTGATTCAAAGCTCTAGATCTACTTGTGGACCAACCTCAGGTGCGGGAGCTGATCTGCAACATGATAGCTTAAATGCCCATTTGACAGAGACTGAGATTTATCTCCTTGAAGAGCCACTCCTCAAATGATGCAGATAATAGCTTGACATGCAAATTCAAAGTCGAAATTATAATTAGACACTTTATATTGCTTTACTTGTTAAATTCATTTACATCTCCCTTGTCAGCTTCCCCATCAGAAGAATTCCATGTGAATAATGCACTGGAAGTGGAAGCAACATTCATGAGCAGTACTGCACTTCACGGTAGTTAAAGCCAGAAAAAGTGAACTTCATTATGCAGTTGAGAAGTACTGATACCAAAATGGTACTGCTTTAACACCTGTTTATAATGTTTAGGTACACCTGGCTAGTATCAGGTTAGACCCCAATTAGCCCACAGAACATTGTAATTCTTTATGGCACAGATTCAGGAAGGTGCTGAGAACATTCCTCAGAGTTTTTTGCCCATGCTGACCTGAGATTATTAGGGAGATGGTGCAGATTTGTCAGCTGCGCATCCTAGATGCCAATTAAGGATTCCACCAGATCCCAAAGGTGCTCGGTTAGGTTGAGATCTGTTGACTGTGGACGCCGTTTGAGAACAGTGAACTTGCTGTCATGTTCAAGGAACCAGTTTAAGGTGGCCTAAGCTTTGTGACATGGTGTGTTAGCCTCAATTTCCTGTTCTTAGCTGTCATGAACGGTCTTCTGCTGTGCAACTCAAATACTTCAAGGTTGAACATGATGTGCATGCATTCAGATTTTGGGTGTAACTAGTGGTTATGATGTGAGTTGGTTTTGCCATCCTTGTCAGTTCAAAGCAGTTTGGCCATTTTCCTCTATCGTCTGACATCATCAAGTCATTTACACCCACAGAACTCACTCACTGAATATTTTCTATTTTTCAGACGATTCGCTGTAAACGTAGCACAGGTTATGTGGGAAAATCCTAGGACCTCAGTTATTTATTTGTAAAAAATGTTTGGAATCATGCATGATTTTCCTTCCACTTCTCACGTGTACGCCACTTTGTGTTGGTCTTTCACGTGGAATTCCAATAAAATTGATTCATGTTTGTGGCTGTAATGTGACAAAATGTGGAAAAGTTAAAAGGGGCCGAATACTTTTGCAAGCCACTGTATCTATGTAGTACATTAAAGTTAAATACAGTATTCATGTCCTGTGACCCCCAAACTGGGCAAGTGGCTCCAGTGGATCCCAGGAATGACCAAGATCTCTGTCCAAAAGAACAGCAATGATAGTGTAAAATGCAAAACAATACAACATCATTGCTGTAGACCCTGTCAGAAAGGTCATACTTTAGAGAGGTAATGCACTGGAATGAATTATATTTCAAAGTATTTATAATCTGTTCTCCAAACATGTTAATGTGGTGCAAAACCTTTAAGTCTTTAAGCTCTTTGTGAGTTTAAAATGCCAGAGAAGGGAAAACTTAGGAGGAAAAGTTATAGTTGTTGAAAAATGCATTTAAATCACTTCAGATATCCTCATGCCGATTACAAAAACACTACACTCTCTTTATATTCTGCTTATATTCTTGCTAAAAATGTGGCCAGTTAAAACATTAATTAAGTTAACTGTACAGAGAACACTCCATCCTGCAGTTCCCACAAAAAAAATGGCATGTTTGAAGTCCTTTACTTTTTTATTTGCATATTATCTATCCACCTTTATCAGATTCTCTCTGTACCCAGAATGGGCTGTAGAGGAAGCCACATCTGCCGACAGCTGATCAAGATAAACTCTCAAATGGGAGAATAATCATTAAGTCGGCTCATGCGTTTTGCATTCATTACTGTTTGTGGCTCCACAGTCATTAGGAGTGATCTGGTCACATATTGTAACCTAGCAAAGCACTGAAGCTGCTAATGAAGGCCCAACAATCTTGTTTACATCTTCCATTGAGAGATATATTCTGCTGGCATTTGTCAGTGTTTGACATCATTTTCTTCTGTTTGATGAATCGAATGTGAATACGTTTAAAAATGGATTTCCGTGATGTAACATCGAAGGCAAAAGGAAGTGCACAAGAGAAGTGATCAAACATCTAGTGTTCTGTGTTACTCAGTCACAAGAAGCTGGGAAGGGAGCATACTGCATCTTTTAGGGCTTAGCTATGTCCGTCCCAATTACGAGTGATGACAATGCAAAATTCAACTTGGAAAATGAGAGAAGTTACAATTCACTTTTAACAGCGGCATTTTTCATGAATATGGAAATACAGACGTGAGGAAGTGGTCTTTGGGATTACACACTCTTGGCAGATGATAATAAATTCGGACAGAGTTGTTTACAATCAAAGCACAGAGTTTTCTGTCCCTGAGGACAAGCTGAGCAAAGGCACATCTCAAGGTGAGCGGAGCTGTGGACGGAGGATCTGGAAGCTAAATATCCATACACATTTTGGTTATTTATCTCATGCAACATTAATCAGATGTTTTCTGCTAAACTTTACTATGTCATATCCCCATAAATGCAACAGAAATGCAATTTTGAGTCAATGTTATCTCGCTCTGTGAAGGCCCTGTCCTCTTGAGCCATTTCTGTGTATCTCTCAAGTCTGTTTGCCTGCATGATGAGTGCAGGGGTGATGCAGGAGTCAGCCTGGAAAAGAATAAATCACTCATGGAGGCAGCTTTGCAGTATGGCAGCAGATGACAGCCGGAGGGCAGTTTGAGGAAGGCAGTAGGCATGAAGGGCCAATCAGGCTGTCTTTCTTTATCATATTACCAGGCAGTTGTAGAGGGAATTGAGGGCAGGTCATGATTACCACCAGCCGTGTTTCTTTAGTAAGCGGAGACCACACAGAGACAGGCAGGTGTTGTTTACATCTGACTGTCATTTTGTGCGCAAGTAAGGAGAAACGACTGAGACACTCTTTTTGATTGTAAAGTCATTCCAGTAGATTTAAGTGGAAGAAAACATTTTGCTGTATATATTACAATGAGAGCTTCAGCATGTGAGCTGAGACCGTTGACAAAGGCGTGCACATATTTCCCCAGCAGGTCCTCAAACATTTATGAGTTCTTCAGCTCATGTTGCTCCATGGAGACCTGTTAGATTTCATTGCATAATTCTGTGCACTGTTCCAACCTCTATTGTACCAATGAACCTCTGTTTATTTGCCAGGATGCTTTCTATCACTGCTCCCTCAGCTCACAAGCCAGAATAACAATGACTTTTTTATCATTGAAAGTACTGTTTGATCCCCACTCACATGGTAGATTGTTACAAAATAGGCTCACACAACTGCCTTGCCTTTGTAGTACTCACGCTATTCAAGCTAACCAAAAGTGCGGTTTCCTAATTTTATTCTGACAATATCTGTAATAGTCATCATTTATCACAATAAGAAACTTCATGTGCCTTAATTTCATAATGAAAACCATGAACCAATTCTGGGTTATTTATCACAAACGCTTATTCATCACAGTCACTACATTTTCTCTCACGAGCAACTTCAAAGATATTGCAATTTATGAACTGCAAATGTATTTGCAAGATGACGAGGCGATAGAAGGCAAGGTCGTTTATAGACGTTTTGCTGTCAAAGCAGAGCAAAATCAAAGTGTTTGGTGCTCTCCATGGTTCTAAAATATATATCGATCGATCTATCAAACTGTCTATTGTGTAATATGATACATTTTTTCTTCCTGTTATTCCTCATTAAATCAGATGCATCAACTGATAGAGAAAACAATCTTTTCTCTCTCAAAATCACTTTTCAGTGGTTGAGGAAATAAGGGAAAATGTGATCCCATGGCGCCCACTGGTGTTAAAACAGTTTATCTGCACATTATATCGCAGATTTACACAGGCGGCGTGCCCAGGAACTCTGCTCCACAGTCCTTCACAGTTTAACTTGCAGCCTCTGACCATTAATATTGTGTGAAATGACTTCGAACAAGGTGAAAATGAGATTTTCATAAAAATTATTTTTAGTGTTGGCTTTAATCCCACTCACCACCTGCTGTGCCTCCTGAAGATTCAAATAAACTGTAAGATTTTATAACATGCAGAAAATTGTAAGAGTTTCTGATTCTTAAGAAAAGAGCGCGCGAGGTGGGGAGAGGAGATAAAAAGGTATGGGGATTAGATCTCCTTGCAGGCATGAGGCTGGCTCCTCTCTCTTGTTTTTGTCCTGTGGGATGACAGTGCAGAGTGGGATTCATTGTCTCCATGATCTGTGCAGGGTTGTTTTGTACAACACCTCTGTCTGCCTGAAGCTCTTGCATCATATACACATGCATGCCTTTTCGAAGAGCAAGTGCAAGAACACACGCACGTTGTTTCCACAGACTGTAAAAGGAGATTTTTCAAGACACACACACACACACACACACACACACACACACACACACACACACACACGCACACACACACACACAAATGCACACACACCCTGTCATGGGACATTAATTCTGATTAGTTTTTCTTGCGGGACAATCCATTTTATATAAAGATGCCCAAATTTCAATCTCAAACAATGGACACTGCTTCAGAAACAGTCCCACACAGCATGGCAACTGATGCTTAGCTCATGTAGGGAGACACACACACACACACACACACACACACACACACACACACACACACACACACACACACACACAGAGAGAGAGAAGCGACAGAGAGAAGCGGGGGTAAGGAACTTTTTGCAGCCTCAGCTGATTCAAGCTGCTCGTTTTGTTCTGTGTTGTTTCTGACAATGGTTTTCATTTACTCGCAATAAAAGGTCAGAGCAGTCATCTTTTACTAAAATACAGTGCCAGCAGCCTGTGTAGTGCATAGACTGTCATTTGGCTCTCCAGCTTCTTCTCTGTAACTCATGGAAAACCATTAGATGGGTCTGGAAAACACCCTCAAATTTATTATTAGTTGTGGCAAACGTATACCAGTCATTACTCAATATTTGCTTCTAATGATTTTTGCTGTAGGCTGTAGGTGCTCCATTAGCTCTACCAGACTAATGACTGACTCATTGTTTACCTGAGCTGAGCATGACAACTTTACTAGATTTTTCTTTTTGTCTTAAATGTAAAATGAACATGTTCGATGGAAGAGCAGGGGCATCACTGCCTCTCTTCCAGGGTTGTTGTTCCCTGCAGAGATCGTTAGAGTGCTCTGTGTTGGAGAAGATTAGATGAAGGGAGCTGCTGCAGCAAGGTACTTTTTCAAAATCTCAGACTGACTGTTGTTTTCTTTGTTTTTCCATCATCCAACAGCTTGTTTCTCCCTTAGTTTCCATGTGTGCATTTGTGTAGGTGTGTGTGTGTTAGCTGACTTTTGCTTAGTTCAGTGGGTCATGTGCTACACACATAAGCAGATAGTGACATGAATGCACACACACATACATGTGTCTGCACGAAGAACTAATCACTGTGGACTGTTTGATGAGTGTGAGATTGTATAAATAAAATACTAGTTACAGAAAGCACAGAGCAAAGACCAAGGAAACAGATGATACAACTGGATCTCTAATTAGGCATCTTCATCCCCTCCATCCTATTGCTTACCTCTCTCTTACATATACAGCCACGGTTGCTGCTGAATGTAGGTCAGCACTGTGGAGAGATGTGAAAGTGAATGATAAATCAAAGTAACTATTTCCCTAACGCTAAACAATAGTGCAAGGCAGCATGCAAGCTAATGGGTAGACATATCACAAACACCATTGTGCATCAGGACTTCAGAGGAGTTCACAGTGACTTGATCAAATGATACTTACCCCACTGTAAAATGTACTAATTTATGCTTTTGGGACTAGCTTGTAACCTCCCACTTCCCCCCATCACCATCAGAAATGCCACCATCCTCCCCCCACACACAGGCTCACGCCAACTGTTGACTGGAGAATGTACAGCGTATATTAAATGTTCTCATGCCTGTGCTCTGTTTGGATTCTTTTCACACAATGCCACCTTATTTACATGCAGGGAGAGCCACACTTTTGTTTTCCTGTCCACCTATCGGAAGCATGTATATGAGAATACATAAACAAATAGCTCCTGGTACTGTCTCTACATCAGAAAATCAGCTGTGACATTCATTTCTACTCATACTGCTGGCTTCTGCAGCGATGCACCAGTGATTTATTTCTCCTCTTGCTCGTGTAATTGACCAGGTGTCAAGTCGAATCAGTGGCAGCAGCCAACCTTCCCACAGAGGACGGTAACTCGACCGCGAGACCTCAGATTAAGAATTTTAAAGAGGAGACAAAACATGACAGAGGAACATCTCTAACCAGTAAATTACTCAACTGCCTTTCTTAGGACGTGTCTGTATGATGCAGTGTGTTAACTGTTTTGTGTCATTTGGTTAATGATAATTATGATTGTGTATGTATGTATTTTAGTGTTTTTATTTTTGTTGCTTTTGTTGTTCCATTGAAAATAAAACGGGGCATCCGAAAGATGATCATTTCAAGCCATGAACAAAGGACAAACAATTTTAAAACCTTTGTGAAAGGTGTGATTGTGTGCAGTCAGTTAACCTATTAAATCTGGACCTAATTCACTATGCAGAACTTGGGGATTTAAACTAAAAGTCTTCACATTGAGTGTTGAGCTGTAAGAAGGAGAATAGGTTGTAAAAATATATATTAATTTAAATGTTAAAAAGCAGAAATTAAAACAAAAAAACTAATCTAATCTGTAGTCTAATCTGATGCTTAAGACTACATTTCCCAGCATTCCGTGACATAACCAGCGTGCAGCCGTTTCCGGCCTCTGGCACGTGACGTTCTATTTTGTTTTTTAAGAGATCTGCCGCTTCCTTATTATCAGTCAGACTTAAAAACGGAAAAGCATGGGATCCAGCCGCTTCGCCTTTTTCGGTATTTTACTTTTGTGCACCTGCTCGGCTTCACCGCCGAACTTCGTCCTCCTCTTCGCTGACGATTTAGGTTTCGGGGACTTGGGCTGTTATGGACATCCTAGTTCACTCACTCCCAACCTGGACCGCCTGGCAGCTGAAGGACTCCGATTCACAGATTTTTACAGCACCTGCCCCGTGTGCAGCCCGTCCAGGTACCAGTGTAATCAGTACTGACTGTTTGCGTGTGTGAATAAAACGTGCGTTATTGTGTATACTTTGTGTTCTAGATTGCAAGCAATCCAGCCCTTTTTGGGCACTTAATCACTTTATAGAACTGTTATGGCATAATTGTCGCAATTTCTGCTGTCCCTTTGGCCTACTTCCTGGAAAATAAATGTTTAATCTCTATGAGGAGTTTACATTCATAGATAGATAGATATAATAGTCAAACAGATAAATATTTATAAACAAAAACTTTCAATTTGATTAAATTGGATTACAAAGAAAAACCTTAACAGAAATGGGAAGACCTGGGAGGGCTAAAAAATACTGGGGCATGTCAAAAACAGGAAATGTTTATGATGGGCAAAATAACAGTGACATTGGATAGAGAAAGGAAACTAGTTTATAGTTTCAGCTGGCAACTTCATTAAACTACATAGGATTTTTTCTGTGTTGTTTGTGTGTGTGTGTGTGTGTGTGTGTGTGTGTGTGTGTGTGTGTTTTGTAATACTTTTTCAGCATTAAAGCTGTTTTTGAGTTCGAGTTTGTTGTAAGAGGAAGAAAAAAAATCTTGACATTTTTCCTGGATGGTATGGATTTGATTTATGTTCATGTGTATGTGTATCTGTGCATTAGCGTGCAAGCTAATGATCTATGCGTGACTGCAATGAAGAAAAGCGAGCATATCAGCATTCTCACAAACTGATGTTTGCCCTGTGCTTTGATGCAACGTTTCCTACTGCAGAAAGCAAATTTTCAAATGATGTATTAATAATGAATATGAATAATAATTCAGTGTCCAATCTAACAGCCCTAGGTCAGTGGCTCAGTTTTACTCTCCCATGTATATTTTTATTGGGCTGCAGTGTGAGGAAAAAGAAACCTTTTATTTTTTAAGTATTGATATAATTTAATTTATATATTTATTTTCTATAAAATATAGAAATTATCCAAAATAATGTTACTTAAACCTTCAAATAAGTATGGTCTAGTATACCCCATGCTCCTGCTTCTTCCAGGTATTGCTGCCATATAAGGTAGGACAGCTGCGGACAGCCTGTAATTTAAACATCATAGATTGATTCAAAAAAATTAAAATGAAGCACCCAAATGAAAAAAAATATTGCATTAAATTTTCTTTTTTTTAATAATTGAGTTCTTTGAGTTACTCGAATCGTTGAAGCCTTGATGGATAGATTGACAGATGAGGTCAGGCAGGAGTCTCCTTGGACTATGATAGTAACAGATGGAATTGTGATCAATAGAAAACAGAAGAAACAAATGAGCGGGAGACAGGTGGAAACGTGAACATGGAAAACAAGCAGTAGAGGTAATGAAGATGGAGAATACCTGGGGTCAACCATCCAAAGCAACTGACCGTACACAAGAGTGTTAAAGAAGAAAGTGCAGGCAGGGTGGAGTGGGTAGAGATGAGCATCGGGGTGATTTGTGATATTTGTGACACCAAAAAGAGTGAGTGGCGGTTAGATATCTTATGATTTCATTGGGAATGACCAGCACAGACAGGATTACAAATCATCATAATTTTTAGCTCAGATTTGGAGACAGTTGATTAGTTAAAGTTAGTTAGGCAGGGTTGAAATGGTTTGGACATATTCAGATGAGGAATAGTGAGGGGTAGAGGACCATTTCAATAAAGGATGTTAAAGATGGAGCTGGAGATGCCAGGCAGGAGAAAAGATGCAGTGGGTTGGTGTGACAGAAGGGATAAGGTGAGATGGAGGAAAGCGATCTGCTGTGACAACCCCTAAAGGGAACAACCAAAAGAAGAAGAGATTGCTATTGTTTTCATCAAGTACATGAAATTTTTTTTGGGCTGAAACGATTCATTAATTAATTAAATAATTAATTTTTTAAAAATTCTCAACACAAATTCATTGTTTTGATACTTCTTTTAATGGAACAGTTCTTTAGGGCGGCGATGTATAAAACGATGTAAACACGAGCGTTTCACCCACATTCGCAACTAAAGACAGACCTACAATACAAACGTATTTAGGAGCAGTGTGTAAATAAACATTGTGACAAATATTAACCACACAGCCTCCAATTTTAAACAAAAACACAGAAAACATGTTTCTAGTGTCCAAAACAGCAGCACTCTTCCTGTACTCACCATTAAAACCTTTTCCTGGAAAAAAGCTAGCGGGAGTCCTTCACCAAAGCATCTGATTAACTCCGACGTGAATAAAAAGTGAACTTTGTAGCCTGCAGAAGTTGTATTAAAATATGCAAATGAACTGTTAACTTAGTCTGATACCTGACTGGTTAAATTATACGGCATGCTGAAGGCTGTCGGCGGCCGTACTGTTTTACATGGAGTCTAAAGGGGGGCATGGGGTATACGAGACCATAATAATTTCATTGAAAGTGAAATTATATAAAATATTGTGTTTGTTTCATTGCATTAAAAGGTTAAAATATAAAAATAAAAGCTTTTCTCACAGGCTAATATAAATGTACTTGGGCAATAAAACTCTTAGCCACTGACCTGAAGGTTGTTAGGCTGAGCACTGAACTATTATTAATCTTAATTATTAACATCTACACCATCATACATCTGTTATGGCACAAATGTTGTATGCAGTAAAACTTGAAAACATTGCAGTTTCTAAAATGGAAACTAATGAGCAGTTAATTTTGAAAGACCTGTGCTCTGTCCCTTTTGAATATTTGTTTGCTCATTAATAAGACAAAAGTATTTCTTATCCAACTACTTGATTAATCAATAGAATAATAAATAGATTACTCAGTTACTAAAATAATCGATAGCTGCCTAGTTGCCTTTAAATGTTTCCACTGCTCTGTTAATTAACTGCCTTGCTTGTTGGTTGTTTCCAAGGGCATCATTGTTGACAGGTCGCTATCAGACCCGATCAGGAATCTACCCAGGTGTGTTGTACCCAGGATCTATAGGTGGTCTTCCTCTCAATGAGACCACCATCGCTGAAGTGTTAAAGCCCCTGGGTTATGCCACAGCAGTCACAGGAAAGTGGCATCTAGGTGTTGGGCATAATGGCATGTTTCTCCCAACCAAGCAGGGCTTTGACCATTTCCTAGGGATCCCATACTCCCATGACATGGTCAGTGTGTTTCCAGTCTGCTACTTAAAATTGCTTCATGAAATGTCTTTTTTTTTTTTTTTTTTTCTATATTCACTTTACTATTCTTCACTCTGTATTGCTGTCTGTTAATTTTGCTATCTTGTCTTTTCTTCCCCAGGGCCCCTGTAAGAATCTGACTTGTTTCCCTCCAGATATAAAGTGCTATGGAGTGTGTGATATTAACACTGTAACCGTCCCGCTAATGCAGAATGAGGTCATCAAACAACAACCAGTCAACTTCCTGGATCTGGAGAGGAGTTACAGTGACTTTGCAACAAACTTCATAACCACATCGGTTGAGAAAAAACAACCATTCTTCCTCTACTATCCATCACATGTGAGCAACAAGAGCAATCTGAAAAAAATGCATGAATTAAAGTGTGCAAAATCAACGTTTGAGTGCAATCAATGCCTAAAAATGTGTTTTCATAATGGTAAATATCAACTACTGTGCATGTCTGAGAGTTTTTAAATTGGGATAATTTAAACATTTCCTAGTCCTCTGTAGATAGATACTAGTTACTTTCCAATATGTTCGGATTAGTCATTAAAAAAAAATCCCCAATTACTCAAATTTCAGTATTTTAATATGATCAGTCACTTCTAGAATATAAATATGCGGCATTGAAAGTGTCAATATTTCAAACAACACTAATAATCACTTGTTTTCTTGCTTCAGCACACCCACTACCCCCAGTATGCAGGTATAGGGGCAGCTGGACAATCTTTAAGGGGTCCATTTGGGGATTCCCTGTTGGAGTTTGACAACACTGTAGGCCACCTGATGGCAACTCTGGAGAGGACAGGAGTGATCAACAATACATTGGTCTTCTTTACATCAGACAATGGGTTAGTTTTCAGGACTTCTTAACATTTAGAAATTAAAAGATTAAAGAAGTCCAGTTGCCTTCTTTTCAAACTCTTAAAACTACCACACATAACTTAGAGACAACAATGAAGACTGAAATGCACTAGAGTTTTTGAGTTTAATTCCTCATGCTGACATTTAACCACCCTACTCTGTTCAGTAGTCAAGTTCCTAGAAATCTTTGCACTCTTGCGATATTGCATTTATCTTTTTTTCTTAATGGTGTCTGCTTTCTTTCTCTGCATGTAGGCCTGAACTGATGCGTATGTCCCGTGGAGGCAACGCTGGTCCTCTGAAATGTGGCAAAGGTACCACATATGAGGGAGGCATGAGAGAACCTGCCATCGCCTACTGGCCGGGAATCATCAAGCCAGGTCGGGACATTTTAGTGGTCTGCAAAAACTCCAGACTACATCCTGCTTCAAACTAAAAAAATAAAAAATAAATAAAATCCTGACCCATCCTTGATCTTGCCACACAGACCTCAGTTTGAGTACATTTATTTTTACCTGTTACTGGTGACCATATTCTAAAGCAGAAAGATGGTGTGGTTGTTGGTGCCAGACAGCTTGCTCTGAGTATTTCATGAACTACTGATCTGCAGGGATTTTCCTACACAGTCATCTGTAGATTTATAAAGAATGGTTTAAAAAAAAATTACTTGACTTGACTTTGCTGTTCCTAGGACTGTGCTCTGCCTGCTAGCATCTTGCACTCTGCTGTTATTTGCTGGATTGTCTCAGGGGCATCTTTACACAGCCTGCATCTGGGGTCTTGCCTGGTGTGGTAGAGCCAAGCCGCTATGCTTCTATGGATCTTGTGCTGAGAGTAGGATTTGGGTACTGATAGGATTTTTGTATGTCAGCCACTTCCTCTATTTGCCTGTGGTACATACCGTGCAAGGGCCTGTCATTCCATAATCGTTCCTCCTCTTCATTGTCTCATCCTGGATTGTGGTACTGACACTCACTAATCTCCGCCCTCCTTCCTTCTGCTTAGCATACAGTTTCAGGGTGCTGGACTTGGGATAAAATCCTCCATGCATGGTCAGGAGCTTCCTCGTCTTGATGTCAGTGGCTTTTATCTCCTCTTTTGGCAAGCTTATAATCCCAGCAGGGTACCTGATCACAGGCAGGGAATTGGTGTTGGTAGTCCGTTCTTGTTCTTGTTCTTACCGTTCAGCTGGCTCCTCAGGACTTGCCTGACCCTTTGCAGGTACTTGGTGGTTGCAGCTTTTCTAGTGGCTTCTTTGTGATTCCCATTTGCCTGTGGGATTCCTAGGTACCTGTAGCTATCCTCGATCTCTGCATCGTTGCCTTCTGGTAGTTTGATCCCCTCACTTCTAACAAGCTTCCCTGTCTTTGGCTACGTTCACACTGCAGGCGAAAGCGCATCAAATCTGATTTTTTTGACCCTATGAGACCCATATCCGATCATGGTATGACAGTGTGAACGGCACAAATCCAATATTTTCAAATCCGATCTGGGTCACTTTCGTATGTGGTACTAAATCCAATACATATCCGATGTTTTAGAAAGCGACTGCTGTTTGAATGGTCAAGTCGCATTAAATCCGTCTTTTACGTCACTGACACCAGACAGACGCCAATTATCAGCGCCGGAGAAGCACCCGATAAGACATAGCGAACGCTTCCTGGCCATCCAGCGTAGATGTCAGTGAAACTGTTGGGAAGACAACGTTGGAGAAACGTGAACATTTTATTTATACTGTATAATCTGCAGATTCTGACAGAAATCTGCAACTATCCTTTGAAGTACCGCTCCTCTCTAAAACAGCAATAAGGATAATTATTAGGTTAGTTACATTATTATGTAAATAACAAAATAACTTAAAGCAAAAATTGGGAAACGTAAAGTCCGAAGTCTTTATATTAAGGGTCATCAGTCAAACAATACTGTTTGCTCTCGGTCTAAACAGAGCGCGTTGTGTGTGACGTCGTCTTTTGCGCATGCGGGTCGCTTTGAGGGTTCACACTAGAGCGCGTTTGCGGTCACATTTTATTTGTAGTGTGAACAAGCAGACAAAAAATCGGATTTGATCAAAAAATCGGAATTGAGCATTAAGACCTGCAGTGTGAACGTAGCCTTTGTTACCATCCGACTACACTTCCCCAATCTGGACGACATTCCCATGTCCTTGCTGTAGTTCCTGGTGGTGTTGATCAGTGAATCGATGTCTCATTCCCTCTTGGCATACAGCTTGATATCATCCATGTAGAGGAGGTGGCTGACGATGCTCCATTCCATAGTTGGTATCCATAGCCAGTCTTGAAATTAGTTGTTCGCTGGGAGTTGGATGGGACTCATTTCTTCTGGATGTCCTTGGGGATCAGGACTGTCCAGCCATGAGTTAGCCATTCTGGGTATGTCTCATTAACTAGTAGCTGGTTCATTTGTATTGCCAGATGCTCATGTAGTACAGTCAGCTTTTTTAGCCAATAGGCATGAACCATGTCATGGCCTGGTGCTGTCCAGCTGTTCGTACTGGAGACCCAATCTTGGATGTTTGCCACTGTGATGGTTACTGGTCCCTGTTCAGGGAGGTTGCTGTGGTCTGCTCTTGGATCCTCTAGCCAGTGAGCATTTCCATTATGGGTTGCGTCCTTTTCCCACATGCTCTTCCAGTATTGGTCTGTCTCCAGCCTTGGTGGTGCTGTTCTCATATTATTCCCCTGCCAATGAGAGTACACCTTGGATGGTTCTGTGGAGAACAGCTGGTTTATTCTCCTGCTTTCTATTTCTTTGGTATACCTCTTCAAATGGCTGGGCAAGGCTGTGAGTCTTTGCTTGGCAGTTTCCAAGACCCCAGGTATGGACAGCTTGACGTACTTCTTAGGCACCCTCTTTATCGCACCTTTCTGCAGCTCACCTAACCCTATTTCAATAATAAGATTGCATCTCTTTTTTTCAGTATCAAAGTATATTACCATTAATTAAAAACAGTCTTGGGAAGGTGACATTTGAAATGTATTCCACTACAGTTTACAGAATACATGCCGCAAAATGTATTTTGTAACGTATTCTGTTACATTACTCAATGAGAGTAACGTATTCTGAATACTTTGGATTACTTAATATATTATCAAGCTTTTTACAACTACTTGAATGTACTATTGCTGTGTGAATTATTACTATTACTAAAGGATACTCGCCATATCAATACCAACTAGATTTTTAAATCTTAATATAAAATGAGTGACAGTAGGTGGACATTAGGTAAGGCTGCGCTTTTTGCAGCAATCTCGTATAGAAAACTATGCGTAACAACAACTTAGCGCATATATAAAACAGTTCCACGGCTCCGAACCATAGTAAAGGGACCTCTGGCTAATATGTTGGTTCCGTGTCAGGCCCGTAACCAAAAAGTAGCTTTACTTTGTTTTTTGGGTCAACTTTGCCAGCATGAGACAGAGAGAGGCATTGAAAAGCTGCTCCAATGGAACTTATTGTTTCGGAGGAAAACATGAACACAGTGTACAGTCAAGTCTTAATAGCTTACTTACAACTGGGCTATAATGCCCATGAGGCTACATTCTTTAGGGCTATGCCTGTAACACGCCGCCTATTGCCTTCACGAGGCCACGAGATTGAGACACAGTTTTGTGTCTTGTTTGGGTTTTCACCGGCGTCGAATTACCAAAAATAGAGCGGGGACAGCCTAACATATGAAACAGGAAAAGACCGCCGTGTAATCTCTATTTCAACAAAGTAACTGTATTCTAAATACCACCTTTTTAAACGGTAACTATAACGGAATACAGTCACTCATATTTTGTATTTTAAATACGTAATGGCGGTACATGTATTCCGTTATGCCCCAACACTGATTTAAAAATAATTTATGTACATGTAGCCTTTTAGTGATTGCTGTTTTTTTTCTTATGAACAAATCTATTGAAGGTATTACTCATGAGATGGCCAGCACTCTAGATATCCTCCCCACATTGGCGCGCTTGGCAGGGGCTGAACTACCACAGGTGATGCTGGATGGGGTCGATATGACGGATATCCTTGTTAAACAAGGAAAGGTAGGAGCATTGTATTTAAAGTTGTGCAAACACTCAAATAATGGAAAAACCAAGCTCATGTGTGTATTTTCTGTGTTTTACAGAGTAAAAGGGAAGCCATGATGTTCTACCCTGTAGATCCCAGTGAAAAATATGGCCTCTTTGCTGTAAGGCTGGGAAAATACAAGGCTCACTTCTATACACAAGGTACTACGTGTCATATTTTGAATATTTCAAGTTCACACTGTCAAGTTTTAGTTGGTCTTAATTCCTGCCTCTTCATGTTTGTACATCAGGTGCTTTCCACAGCAGTACTACACCAGACAAAGACTGCCCAGAAACAGCAGTCTTCAAGGCTCATGACCCTCCTCTGATATTTGATCTGGAGGCTGACCCATGTGAGCATTATACTCTGCCAGTAGATACACCTGACATCCAATCTGTGCTGCAACAGGTCAAGACAGTTAAGAAGCAATTTGAATCCTCCATGGTGTTTGGAGAGAGCCAAGTGGCAAAAGGAACAGACCCCAACCTCGAGCCGTGCTGCAACCCTGAGTGTAGCCCCAAACCTAGCTGCTGTCAGTGTTGATGAGAAAAACTTTTGCAGCTTGACAATGGAAGGGAAAGTTGGACTAAAGTGCTGCTCTCCTGTGGAGAGTTAAGTTTTAATTACTGGAAATGGAAAATGAATGTAAAGTAAATGTGCTCCCTTAGTGAGGAGATGATTTTCTCCTCTCTGATTTTGATACTGTTGAAATTATAACTAATGTTTAACAGTGTACTGTATCATCTTTCTTCTGTACTATGAGTATTGTTTTATTTGATTTCTAATTTCCACTCAAGGAATTCTTGGTAAGCCCTTTTCACTCATAACATCATGAGTTAACTAAACAATGAAGACAACAATAAAGTTTCAGACATCAATCATATATTTTCAAGATGTATTTTCAAACCCATGAAAAGGCAAATGATTTTTTTGTTTCCGTTGAAACTCACAAGTCTTTGTTTTGAAATATACAAGATCAGATATGTTGTTCTGTCACATACTCTTTTTCATTTACTCGCAATAAAAGGTCAGAGCAGTTGTCTTTTACTAAAAGACAATGCAGGCAGCCTGTGTAGTGCATAGACTGTTAGTGCACCCCAGGGTGGCTGTGGCTACAATGTAGCTTGCCATCACCAGTATGTGAAGGTGTGTGTAAATGGGTGGATAACTGAATGTGTAAAGCACTTTGGGGTCCTTAGGGACTAGTAAAAAGCGCTATACAAATACAGGCCATTTACCATTTATCCATAGTGGCTCTCCAGCTTCTTCTCTGTAACTCATGGAGAACAATTAGATGGGTCTGGAAAACACCCTCAAATTTATTATTAGTTGTGGCAAACGTATAGCAGTCATTACTCAATATTTGCTTCTAATGATTTTTGCTGTAGGCTGTAGGTGCTCCATTAGCTCTACCAGACTAATGACTGACTCATTGTTTACCTGAGCTGAGCATGACAGCTTTACTAGATTTTTCTTTTTGTCTTAAATATAACATAAAAGCAGGGGCATCACTGCCTCCTTCCAGGGTTGTTGTTCCCTGCAGAGATCGTTAGAGTGCTCTGTGTTGGAGAAGATTAGATGAAGAGAGCTGCTGCAGCAAGGTACTTTTTCAAAATCTCTCACTGACTGTTGTTTTCTTTGTTTTTCCATCATCCAACAGCTTGTTTTTCCCTTAGGTTAGCACTGTACAGAGATGTGAAAGTGAATGATAAAGCAAAGTATCTAGTTCCCTAAGATGGCAACAATGGTGCAAGACAGCACGCAAGCTAACTGATAGACATATCACACACACCATTGTGTATGAGGACTTCTGAGAATTCATAATGACTTGATCAAACAATGCTTGCCTAACCCTAGACTTTCCTAAACTCCATTGTGTAAAATGTAACAATTTTATGTTACTGGGACTAGCTTTCTAACCTCCATTCCGACTTCCCTCCATCACTATCAAAAACATTACCTTCTTCCTCACACACAGACTCACACGCACAGTTGTCTGTATGCAGAACATACAGCACATATTAAATGCTCCCATACCATTCGTTTCTTCTTTTCACATGATGCCAGCTTGATTACATGCAGGTAGAGTCGCACTTTTGGTTTCCTGTCCACCTCACAGAAACGTGAGAATACATAAAAAATAGCTCCTGGTACTCTCTATCATCATCAGAAAATCAGCTGCCACATTCATTTGGATGGACAGTGGGATACATACTGGACTTTGAGGATAAAAACAAAGTATCGAACAGCGTTAGTATAGCTCTGATACTGATACCAGTGTTGGTATCAATACTATCGATATTTGGATCGATCTACCCACCTCTATACTACAGGGCTACATGTGACCAGCAGCTTCACATTTTCTCTCTCTATAGCTGGATGGTGCAAAAGGACTAGCAGCTCCTGTCCCTCTCCTCCGCCCTCAGTTTGCCTCATCATCATTTTCTGATATTATAATTTACTTTTGTTTGTGTTTGACAAGGTTTGTGGCCTTGCAAAATGTTTCAAAAACCGCGTCTTGGTTGTTTGTAGAGCTGCAACAGGCCCACACACGACTCCTCTTGTGGTTAACAACTGAGCGAAGAGCAGGCGTGAGCCGTGATGCATTTATACAGCCATATTTCGCACATCACTATGACAGGCTGAAGAAGAAGTAGTTCCTGCCAATCATTTAGACAGTCCCAATAATATAGTTACTTTCCACTGTGTTCCTATTAATCACAAATTTACCACAAATTTCTGAAATATTGATATTTTGAAATAAGAATTGAGTCTAGAACACAAATATTTGCTATCGGAAGAATCGATATTCCAGTATCGATCCGCGCATCACTATTTTTAGGGATCTGACGCTTCCTTACTATCAGTCAGAACAGGATGGTATCCGGCCGCGTCGCCTTTTTCGGCATTATTCTTTTGTGCACCTGCTCGGCTTCACCGCCGAATTTCTCATCTTCGCTGACGATTTGGGTTACGGGGACTTGGGCTGTTACGGACATCCCAGTTCACTTACTCCCAACCTGAACCGACTGGCAGCTGAAGGACTCCGATTCACAGATTTTTACAGCACCTGCCCCGTGTGCAGCCCATCCAGGTACCGGTGTAATCAGTACTGACTGTTTGCGTGTGTGAATAAAACAGAAATCAATCCGAGACTTAGCTCAACAGGTTTTTTAAACTTTAAAGTAATGAAAGTGGCCGTAAAGTATGTTCAAAAGCTTCTGTTATTCATTTATTTATTGTTTTTTGTTTTGTTTTTCAAGTCGATTTGATCCTAAATTATTCTTTAAAGTTGTAACTGACAAATTATTAATGGACTCATTAATAAATAAGTAATTGGTAGACTTCTTTTATTGTGTATATTGTGCATTAAATAGTTCTGCATTAATCCACTTAATATCTTTGTAGAACTGTTATGTTATATTTATTGCGGTTTCTGCTGTCCTCTTGGTCTACATTCTTGAAAAAGAGATTTTTTAACGGCAATGAGCATTTTACATTCATAATTAAAACATATATTTTTTCGCATATATCTTTGCGAAAAAACAGATTCTGAACCTCATGACACAAATGTTCCTCCTGGCTTAAAATTGCTTAATATCGTTGACGAGACATATGTTTAACATATGTTTCAAAGGTTATAGGTCAGTCATTTCTAACAGTTTATTCTAGCAGTTCCAGCCACCATTGCTCTCTTCCATTTTGTCCTTAACTTCATCTCACTCTTACTGTTCTTATTGTCCTTATGTTCAACTTCATGCTGCTCTGTTGTATGTTAATTGCCCCTTGGGGATAAATAAAGTCTTCTGATTCTGATTATGACATAGCTATTGAGGTCCTATAGTAATATAAAGTATTATTATAATGGGAGAGGGGTAACTTTCTTCAAAACTCAGTATTCTTGGTTTGAGAAATGGAAGATCGAAAGATTTTTCCAGTAAATTAATAAATAAATAAAATAAAAATACATTTTTTTAAAATTTAATTAAGAAAAAAATCAACAGAAAAGTGGGAAGACTTGGGAGAAACTGAGAAAGAGGGCTAAAAAAATTACTGAGACGTGTCAAAAAGAGTAATTAAGAGTAATTATTTTCAAGTTTCATTAAGCACATGAAATTTTTGTTGTTGCCTCTAAACTTTTACTTTGACATGCAACCAAATCTTCCCTACATGTCCTGTAGTTTTTCATCTTCCATTGTTGGATGAATTGATGCAGTGAGTTTCTTTAGGCCGTTTTCCTAAGTGAAGTAAGAGTGTTCAAAATGACCCCACTATCTTTTCCACTGTTAATTAACTGCCTTGTTTGTTGTCTTTTTCCAAGGGCATCATTGTTGACAGGTCGCTATCAGACCCGGTCAGGAATCTACCCAGGCGTGTTTTACCCAGGATCTATAGGTGGTCTTCCTCTCAATGAGACCACCATCGCTGAAGTGTTAAAGCCCCTGGGTTATGCTACAGCAGTCATAGGAAAGTGGCATCTAGGTGTTGGGCATAATGGCATGTTTCTTCCAACCAAGCAGGGCTTTGACCATTTCCTGGGGATCCCATACTCCCATGACATGGTCAGTGTGTTTCCAGTCTGTGCTACTTAAAATTGCATCATGAAATTTCTTTTCTTTGCTATATTCAGTTTACTATTCTTCACTCTGTATTGCTGTCTGTTAATTTTTCTATCTTGTCTTTTCTTCCCCAGGGCCCCTGTAAGAATCTGACTTGTTTCCCTCCAGATATAAAGTGCTATGGATTGTGTGATATTAGCAACGTAGTCGTCCCACTAATGGAGAATGAGGTCATCAAGCAACAACCAGTCAACTTCCTGGATCTGGAGAGGAGTTACAGTGACTTTGCAGCAAACTTCATAACCACATCGGCTGAGAAAAAACAACCATTCTTCCTCTACTATCCATCACATGTGAGCAACAAGAGCAATCTGAAAAAAATGCATGAATTAAAGTGTGCAAAATCAACCTTCTATTGAATGCAATCAAAGCTCTACTTTGGTTCGTCAGCTCTTTGAATGCCTAAAAATGTGTTTTCAAAATGGTAAATATCGGGATAATTCAAAATTTTCTAGTGTGATGTGCAATACCACTGATTTCCCTTCTTATCCCATATCAAGTAAAATCAGAGCTGGTATCAGCGATACTCATCCAATACCTAAGCTTTGAACAAAAACTCAATGTGTTTGGAAAACCGAAAGTTCTGTATTTCAAACTATCCATCCATCCATCCATCCATCTTCATCCGCTTTATCCGGGGCCGGGTCGCGGGGGCAGCAGCCTAAGCCTATTTCAAACTATATGTTCATAATGAGTACCAGATATCAGACTTCTTCTTCTTATTGTAATTATGAAGAATTATCACACAAGAAACAAACAAACCTGAAAAGTCAACTCCTGCATTTTAAAACATTCAGTAAACAATTAAAAACAAATGTGACTGATAGAAAATAATAATAAAGTTTAAAAACACTTTTTTTATATATATATATGTCATTATCTATGTTTTGAAATAAACATATAAACAATATAAATATCAAATATTTTTAGTGTTTTTTTTTTATTTCTTAAATCCTACAATGACTATTTTTGATTTTAATGTCTGGAAAGGATTCCATCATAAACTAAAAATCTTTTACCCCAAATTACTAAAATACCAATATTCTAATAGGGGAATTGATTCTAGAACATAAATATCTGGTATCGGAAGAGTCAATATTTCAGTATCAATCCTAACAACACTAATAACCACTTGTTTTCTTGCTTCAGCACACCCACTACCCCCAGTATGCAGGTATAGGGGCAGCTGGCCGATCTTTAAGGGGTCCGTACGGGGATTCCCTGTTGGAGTTTGACAGCAGTGTAGGCCACCTGGTGGAAACTCTGGAGAGGACAGGAGTGATCAACAACACATTGGTCTTCTTTACATCAGACAATGTGTTGGTTTTCAGTTTATTATTATATTTGTTGCTAATCTATGAACTGTATTTACTGTTATTCCATTTTGGTATCTCATTTAATGAGCTTAAAAAGGTGACTGGACTTCTTTATGTTTAAATCTTTAAAGATCAAAGAACACTAGTTCCAATCTTTTTAAAACTCTTAAGACTACTATGACGTGTATGACTGAGACATATTTCATTCAGTAACTTAAAGACAACAATGACGAGAAATGCACTAGAGTTTTTGAGTTTAATTCCTCATGCTGACATTTAACCACCCTCCAGAAAAAATATTTTTCCTCTGTTCAGTAGTCAGGTTTCTAGCAGTCTTTGCACTCTTGTGATAATATTGCATTTATCATGTTTTATTAAATGGTATCTGTTTTCTTTCTCTGCATTTAGGCCTGAACTGATGCGCAGGTCCCGTGGAGGCATTGCTGGTCCTCTGAAATGTGGCAAAAGTACCACATATGAGGGAGGCATGAGAGAACCTGCCATCGCCTACTGGCCAGGGACCATCAAGCCAGGTCGGGACATTTTAGCAGTCTGCAAAAAGTCTAGACTACATTATCCTTCAAACACAAAAAATACTGACCCATCCTTGATCTTGCCACACAGTTTGGTTACATTTAGTTTTACCTGCATGGTTTTTGGTGCCAGACAACTTGATCACCATTCAGATGGTAGGATCAGAAATTGCTGTAAATACTATTTACAGCCAATACAGCATTTCAGGCTGTTGGTTGTGGTGCAGTGGTGTGGGAAATACTTTTGGCACCTTAGTACTAATTGAGCATAGTTTAAATGTCAAAGCCTTTCTGCGATCAGAACCTCTGAAGACTGTTTGCAGCACCCTGTTGAATCAATGCCAATAATAATTAATGTAGTTCTGAAGGTATGTTGTTTTGAAAACTGTTTATAAACCTAATCTGAAAACATTGTTTGTTTGTTTATTCCATGAGCATTGCCTCTCTCTTTTTCCAGCATCAAAGTATACTATAATACTATACTATAGTATTATAGTATAGTATACTATATAAACAAAAATGTAGCCTTTAGTGGTTCTTTTTTTGAACAAATTGTTTGAAGGTGTTACTTGTGAGATGACCAGCACTCTAGATATCCTCCCCACATTGGCGCGCCTGGCAGGGGCTGAACTACCACAGGTGATGCTGGACGGGGTCGATATGACAGATATCCTTGTTAAACAAGGAAAGGTGGGAGCATTGTATTTAAAGTTGTGCAAAAAGTCAAATAATGGAAAAACCAAGCTCATGTGTGTATTTTCTCTGTGTTTTACAGAGTAAAAGGGAGACCGTGATGTTCTATCCTGTAAATCCCAGTGAAGACTATGGCCTCTTTGCTGTAAGGCTGGGGAAGTACAAGGCCCACTTCTATACACAAGGTACTTATTAATTATTACATGCTCACACTGTCAAACTTTAGCTGGTCTTGACTCCTGCTTGTTCACCTTTCTACATCAGGTGCTTTCCATAGCAGTACTACACCAGACAAAGACTGCTCAGCATTGCGCAAGACTCACGACCCTCCTCTGATATTTGATCTGGAGGCTGACCCATGTGAGCTCTATCCTGTATCAGAAGATGAATCTAACATCCAATCTGTGCTGCAACAGGTCAAGACAGTTAAGGAGCAATTTGAATCCTCCATGGTGTTTGGAGAGAGCCAAATGGCAAAAGGAAAAGACCCCATGTCACGGTCCCCGTGTCTCTCTGGTTGGCTCACGCTGGCTACAGGTTTTGTTGTTGTTGTTGTTCGTTTTTGTTTTCTTTGTCTCTCCTCCTCCTCTCTGCCTGGGTGGAGCTCGTTACGGGCTCTCGCTCTTGGCCCACGCACCTGTGTGATTGTGTCCACCTGCTGCTGATCTGGCTGATTTCCCCAGCTACTATTTAAGGCAGTGGCACAGAGCAGCTCACCGCTGGAATGTTGAACCTCCTGAGTTTGTGCTCTCTGCATTATCAAAAGAATCCCCTGTATGTATTTTGCTGTGGAACTAACGTTAACTTTTGTGTGTAGATATCCCTCTTCTGGACCAAATCACGGGACCTGCCCGGGTGTGGCAGCGTGTGTGGAGTTTTGGAGCGAGTGTGGCTGAAGAGGAGTGCGTGTGTGCGGAGGAGCTGTGGCAGTGACTGTGTGGAAGAGGAAGCGTGTGTGTGGATTCCCCCCTCCCCCTTCTCTCCCTGGAGCCCTGGACCCCCCTCCCAACTCACTGTATATATATATATATATAGCACTGAGGTGATCCCTGTTGTAAATAAATCTCCTTTTGTTCTCTAAGAAAGAACTGTCTGCGCGTGAGTCCGTCCAGTAGCCATGACACCCCAGCCTCGAGCCTTGCTGCAACCCTGAGTGTAGCGCCAAACCTAGCTGCTGTCATTGTTGATGAGAAACATTGCTGCAGCTCCTAATGACAATAAAGAAAGGGAAAGTTGAACTGCAGTGCTGCTCTCTTGTAGAGAGTGGAGTTTTAATTGCTAGAAATTAAGAAGCAGTGTACAGGCAATGTGCTTCCTTAGTGAGGAGATGATCTTCCAAGATTCCTGTCTCAATTCAGAAATAATGTTTAACATTGTACTGTATTTTCTCTCTTCTATGCTTTGAGTATTTTATTCTTTGATATTTTTTTTTTTTTTTTTTTAAATGTATTTCCACTTCGGGAATTCTTTGTAAGCCCTTTTCACTCACACAATTAGGATTTAACCAAACAATGAGGACAACAATAAAGGTTCAGACATCAAGCATATATTTTATTCATAAGACCAAACCCATGACAAGGCGAATGATTTTTTTTTTTCTTTGTTTTCCCTTGAACTTTACAAGTCCTTGTTTTTAAAGATACAAGATAAGATATGTTTGTTCTGTCACATACTCTTTTGCTCTAGGTATACAGTGAAGAATCCTGTTAAAGTAATAAAGTCAAAAGTTGATTTAACTGTTGAAGTACTTCTGAGCGGCTATATTGGACTAGATCTTCAGTGGTTGCTCTTGTGTAGCTGTGTGAAAAGAAGTATTTTAACTAGGCTGTAACAAGATAGAAAAACAGAATCAGAGGCAAGTAGATACAGATCAGAGATGGGTCACACTGTTGGAGCTCAAATGCGATTACTATAATCGGCAAGACACAATAATAGTTTTCCAGTGGCAGCTGACTGAGTCACTATTCAGCTCTAACAGCAGATTGGTCAGTAGTTTGGTTGTGTGTCACACACTAGTGATGTCACATTTCACAAATGTGCCCTAAACGTGCTGCTGCTGAAGCCTGTTTGTAGAGAGTTATGGAGTCTTCAGGAACCTGAATGCCAGCTGTGTGACAGACTGAGATTACACCGTGTGTTAAAACATGAAAAGACACTGAAATAAAATTATTGCAGATCACAGATATTTGTGTGTTTTTCTTTCAGGGGTTTTCATCTGCTCGTGATCTTTTTTAAACTTCTTTTTAATTCATGTACATATTCATTTTCATAACATACTCAACATAAAGGACACAGCACTATCATAGATTTGCTATTGTATATACACGATCTAACTGACAGCAATACATATGTAGATAATACCCTCTCTCCTGCCATGTCCACTTTCAGTGAATCTTTAACACTGAAATCCTGCAAATAGGATGTGTTTTTTCTGCTGGACTGACTGAAAGCAGCATAAAAAGATGCTAAACAGTGTCAGAGAGAACAATGGGGGTGATTGGGGAGGTGGGCTTCAGCTACTCCCACCTCCATATAAGGTGCTTGACTGCAAGCCATGGTTTGACGCTCCAACCTCCTTCATTCACCTATTGTGTGACAGGTGAATGAAGGTATAATTAAACGTGGAAACGCATCACTCTCCTTGTTCACCATGCTTAAACATTAGATAAATGCCCAACCATTAACAAAAGTGTAAATCTGACATTTTAAAGGTTTGACTCCACTGGAATACCACGTATCAGCAGGACACTCCCCTATCAATGATCTAGTCATTCCTTTTTCCTCATTGAAACTGAAATGGAGACCAGGAAAGCACTGAAAGGCAGAGTTAAACAGTCAGAGATGTGAGAATATGGCTTTTCAGAGGGCCTTAGCTTTCTTTCATCTAAAAGTGGCATCAGCCATATAAAGCACACACTGATCTAATATTTTGCAACTGTACCAGCTGGATGACTTGCTATTGAAGCTCTAAGAGCAGTGCAACTTTGAGAACAGGAGGGAAGTAAATTTGCTCTGTCGTTCAGATTTGCTGAGAGTTACTGTCCCTAAATCCAAAATTAATATATCTGCAGAGCAAATGACATTCAAAGTTCATCTGAAGTCAACTCATCGAACCTCTCTGAAAACTGCAGTTAATCCTGTCAGAGCGATACATCAAAAGCAAGAACAAAATTTCCCACCTTCAGTCTCAACTGTGAGCATTTCTTAATTAGTCTGAATGAGGCGCCTGAATGTCTACTCTCTATACATGTATTTACAACACACTACGATTTGTACACAACACAGGGGTAAGCTTGGACCAAGGACCGCTCGCCGTACTCTCTGTCTCTCTCTACTTTGCTCCAATGTCACTATAAGTATAAATTAAATTACCTGTTTTTCAGTATTGAACAAAAACATATATACAGTTAACTCAAACGCCGACGTCTTGATTCGACACCATTCCTTTACTGATTGTTGAGCTGCTTGCCATTCACTTGGATATGTGTATTTATTGGTGTGTCTGTGTGCAGTAATCCTACTAGCCATGCATTGAAAAGTGATACAGCAGTAGTAGGTACATTGTTTTCATCTCAAAAGAAGAATCTTGAAATAAACAGGTGCTCAGCATCTTAATTTTTATATCATAGAAAAAGATTAACTAAACAGGCAATCAATCCATTGAGATCATGGAAATAAACAAAGAGAAAGGGATGAAGGAAATCAGTCAGATGTCTAGCATACTGTAGAAATGAAGATCCCAGGTTTAGAGGGACAGAAGAGTATTTTACAATGGAGCGAAAAAAGAAAATCCCCACTGACAATGCCCTCTGGTGGCAAAATTGATGAACATACACAAGCTGTGGAGGAAGAAGGTTGTCATGGCAACATTTCTCACTCCAGGTAGATGTCCTCAGTGGGGCAGGCGTATTCCAGATGCTCTTGGTAGTACTCCTGGAAGGCTCGTCTGCAGAAAATACAGACATATGAGGACTAAAGATTTACCTGTGAGATAGTATTAGATATTTTTAGATTCAGTTTTGTATGGCTGTTTAGTGTTTCTGATGTTTCACAATGTTTGTGTGAAAGACACAAAAACAGAAGTTGTTTTTCACAAATTCTGGTTGACTTAACGGCAAGAATCTGATGGATGAAAGATTTCTGCTGCCTCCTCTAAATCCAGCCTCAGAGAGTGGGCTAATGTGCATCTTTAATTATTCAAACACATTGTGGCTGAATAATACATGAGTAATTCTGCTGCCATTTAACCCTACACAGGTACACACATATGGCTAGTGTGCAAACAACAAAAAACCCCAAACTGGATTGCTGTCAAGAATTCTGCAAAAGAAATTTGTAATAAAATGCACTTTAATCCAGACTTTGAGATCAGATTCCAGCAAAGATATGTGCAAGTAGTAGCTGAATAGTCATTTTTATTACTTAAATATGTCAAATTAAGCACCGTGGCTTCTACTGTAATATATACAAAAAATGCAAAGTGAATACGATCCCTTAGTTTGAGAACTTAAACGGTCAAAATCAGTGGTGTTTTTTAAGAGTTATTTTTTAATGTATTTGTTTTTTTTAGTTAAAATACATAACAAAAGATTTTTTTTTTACTTTTTGAGTTCTTTTTTCCCTTTCTTTCTTTTTTTTATTTTTGTAGCTACGGCCCTCAGCGGGTGTGGAAATGGACATACCCGACACATTCTGCTACAGGTCGCATTGACTCCTGGGACACAAACACATGGCAAGCAAATCTGTTCAGCATTGGGTGCTTAGTGATGAAGCCAAAGTAGCTGCAGAGAGAACAAAACAGTGTGATGCAATCAGTCGGATGTTACACTGTACGGCGGCAGCAGGATGGGCAGAAGATGGATGTTTGATTACCAATTGTTCCTCGGATGGCATCCACAGAATGAGATGTTCTTCATCTGGAAGAAGTGACTACATCTGTCATACTAAATATAGACAGAGACAGAAAAAAAAAGTAGAGTTCAGTCACTGATGAAGCAGTGCAACATAATCCCAAAGCAAAGGGACAACCGATTACCTGAGTAATCATGTCATTTATGTTTATTTGTCTTATACCTCATCAAGGGATTCATATTCATCCTCCAGGCTCATGATCAGTTTGACTCCTTGCAAGCTAATCTCCAGCTCACATAGAGAGGGAGGTCGCACATGTACCGTCCGTTTTCTCGATATTGCAATCTAACACAGAGAGAAACCACATTTGTATCGTGCCCATAGTAAACAATCCATAATAGTAAAAGTGTAAATGTGCTTTTCTTACCTTCTGCATAGCAGCACAGAGAATGCCGTTGCCTTGGTGATAAGGTACCTCAACAGACCCCAAAAACTGCACGCTGAAAGTTTCAATCCACGCTGGATTTCTTTTCATTCCTATGGAGTGTAATATGCATAGAAAATGTGATCATTCTGTGTGTTTCGAATAAAAAAGCAAAAAAATAAGCCGCTGTATTCTTGCACTCACCCAGCAGCTCTTTGGATTGACCTATGACCTCATGAGCATAGAAGGCAGGGAAGATGCCCCTCTCCCCTGTCCGCATGTTATAGCCTCTGTACCAGTAGTCGTCCTCTTCTTCCTCCACGTATAAGGGATCATCCACATCCAGCTCCAGCTCATCTGCATGCCTGGGAATGAACCTGCAGAGGGCAGCAGAGAAGTCAAGGGAAAAAAAGGAAACTGCCTTTGTAAAAAGATGTTTCCTTACATGATGTCCCTGCTCCTATAGACCTGAGTTATTTTGATCTTTTATGGGTTTTAGGTGACTCCCCGTGGGAGGCTTTGATGAAACAGCTGGGAAAGAAAGATAATAAGGTGGGTAGAGGAAGGCAAAGAGTTGTAAATATGGGGTATTTTGAATGAGACCTATGGTTAAAAAAAGTGAAATTATTTGTACACAACATGTACTGTGTAATACCGAGGCACTGTTTGCCTTTTCTCTTCTTGTCTTTGTCTTTATGGGTGGCAAAGAGATGCATGTGATGTCTGATCTGTCTTCCTCCATAAAATAATTAGTGTTGCCCAAAAGTTGATTCTGTTCATCTGGACACGTTTTCAGTGGGAGAAACGTTTCGTCACTCACGTGATTTCTTCAGTCTCAGCTGACTGCAGGTTTCCCCAATCTTATAAACAGTACATTTGCATAATGATTTAAACTATCACCACTGAAGGAACAATGGGCTGGGAGGTCAGCCCATTGTTCCTTCAGTGGTGCTAGTTTCAGGCTTGAGTTTGTTTTACCTGTAGACTGCTCTGTGTGTCTGGTCCCTCTCTTCTCCATTGATGGTACAAGAGAAAAGTCCAAAGGATTCTGTGCCTACATGGGAAACAGATATGACTGAGATTATTTAAAAAAAAAAAAAAGTTGTTTTTTCTGTAACCTGTTGTTTGTTGAGGAACATTTATTATGCAAATCTGTAAGGTGAGCTCTAAATGAAGGGTAATGGATTATATCAAAAATGCAATGAAAACGGGGCTGTTATAATGAGCTTTTTTATTATGCAAATCACCCTTTATTAGAGATATAAATCTTGAGACAAGAGGTCTGCCTGATGATGTTCTGGTAGAGCCCTCCCATCAGTTGTGTGTGGGCACCCTGCCATAGATCACATCTTAGTATATCATTTTGACAGTGATGAGTTGAACTCTAATACATTATTCATTCTAAGGGCAGGCTGTGAGTGGATAATTTTAGAAATAATGCTGAAGGAGTCAGGATTTTTGGACAGAGCCAGGCCAACTGTCCCCCCAACCTCCCCCCATTTCTTATCCTTAATGTAAGATAACACCCACTGGAGCATCATCTCATTTTTTGGGGTTATATTTTAGAGCAGTCTCGATCTTCTCTTTTACCTCTCGGGAAGAGATAAGAATGAACACTTTCTTAAAATAAGAGAACAGAATTGCTTATGACTTACTGGAGGAGCGGGAGGTGCTGTTGACAAACACATTGAGAAATTTCTTGGAGAAAGGGAGGTCAGCTTCGGGAGAAGAGTCTTCGGAAGAGCTCAGAAGCTCTGGCCTCACTTCCTCCTCCTCATCATGACCATAGTCCACGTCAGCAGTCCCCAAAGGCTCCTCATCGCAAAGAGTTGAAAGCTCACTGTCATCACTCAGAACAGAAGTGCACCTGAGAAGGCAAGTTGAATCCCAATTTAAGGCGTAATAAACATTTGTAATGCACGTTTATGTTCATATAAGGTGCACAATAAGGAAAATTGTTCCAATTTCATAACTAAAGGACAGATTTGTGTCAGACTCACTACACACTCAATTTACTGGCTTTCAAACATATCAGGCCATACCTTTTAAGGCTGACCAATTCCAGTGTAGTATTCTCATCCACCACTAGTGTGTACTTCATGGAGTCATAGGCCAGTCCATCGTCTTCATTTAACTGCCTCAGAGCCAGGTCTTTCTCACACAGTGGGAGGTCATGATCAGGTAAGGGATGATTCTGCACGCTGGAATCAATGGGTGGTGAACTGTCCAGCTCTAAGTCGCTACCTCTACGGGACTGCTTCCTTAAGCCACCTAGGAATGGATAAGAGTCTGCATCGTCCTCTTCTTCATCATTGTCTGTGGAATAAGTGAGGCTGAAGCATCGGTTAGTCTGAGCACTGGGTATGTCGAGTGTCAGGCTGTGTTTGACTTCTGTGATACGCTCGAGGGAGGCTGAGGAACGGCTCGTTGGCTTGGGCTCCGTTTCTCGCCCTTCATCTTTGTCGCTGATCACACTCTCACTAAGGCTGGGTGAGTCGAGATCTTTCCTCCCCTCCAACATCATCAAGTCGTTATTGGGCTCGGGATCATCTTCTTGTCTCATCGTATTCTTAGATGGTTTATCTACAAAGTTCTTGTCACAGTCTTTAGTAGTATGCAAAGAGCTGTTTGCACAACGCTCTAAAATCAGTGGGGTTATGGTATCAGCGGTTGGATTGCTCATATAGAGATGAGAATTTATCACTGTTGCTCCTTTTGAAGACTGCATGTTAATACTTCTTGATTCTTCACTTTCTTTGTCTCTTTCCTGTGATCCATTCATTCCAACTTTCTTAGCTTGGTCCTCATCATTGAAGCCATCTCCATCTCCAATGTCGGAGGATGGTGAGATGGTATCAGACACAGACACTTTCCTCTTGAAACACTCCTCAGGACAGCTGATTGGGTAGGAGCCCTCTGAGATCATCCTGTTGACCAAATTGCTAAGCAGCCATGGAGAGTCCGAGTTCTCACTCAGGTCATCTTCGCTTTCAGATTCAGACTCTCCTTCACTTCCATCATAATCATCTGAGCTTGGCATTAGCCTGGGCCCCACTGGCAGGTAGAAGGAGCGTTTGAAGCTCTCTAGGCTGTGATCTGGTTCTATCTGCAGCACCATCTGTCTGGAGAGACTATCCTCATTGCATTGAGCTGGAGGAAGAGTCTCATCTGGGTCAGCTTGGTGCTCACAGGGCAGGTCTTCATACACATTCTGCAGCCCTGTAAGAGCTTGACCATCGTCATAGGCCTCATGGGGTAAGATGGGTGAATCAATGGGAGATGGTGTAGCAATTGTGGGTGAAGGTAGTGGGGATGGAGAGGGTAGAGGAGAGCCTTCTTTGATTGGATCTGGCTGACCTAGAAGTAGAGATGTTTTCAGACCAACAATTCCACTGTCCTGCTCCAACTCTGTGTCTGGATCCAGTTCCTGATCTGACGTAGGTGAACTGGCCTCCTCGATGGAGTTGGTAAGGTGAGATGAGCGTCCACTACTACTTTCATCACTGGTCAAGTCCAGCTCTGTCTCTGAGATTGATGAGATCATGTTGGAGACAACGGGACCACCACAAGCAAATGCTGCTTCCAGCTCCCCTTCAATGTCAGAATCAGAGCCTGGAGAGCTGAGGTCTTTGTCCTGGTCTGAAGTCACATAACCCCGTTGGTTCATATCTGCTATTCCTGGGTCTGAGGATGGAGAGGTGGAGTCGTTAGCTGCTGCCTCCACATTAGACGCTTCTTGAGCATCTGAACTGTTGTACTGGTCGATATTTTCTGAGCGGCAAGATGAAACATAACTAGAGAAGGAAGCTAGCTCAGAGGGTTCAATGGAGGGGAACTCCACATATGATGAGTGATTCTCCTTACAAACCATATCGTAGGCCTCCTTACACATAAACTCTACGTCAAAGTCCTTCTCCAGCTCCTCGTCAGACAAGGGTGTATCTGCACCATCGTTAGCTCCAATGGGTGCGGTGGATGACAAGCAGTGGCTAGTTCCATCTGGATCTAGGTCATTCTCTGGCTCCATACCTGACTCACTGGTGATGGTGTAGGTATCAGTAGCACGCCGGTTTGAGTGCTTGTGGTTGTGGTCGCTGTTGAGATCGTGGTCCACCTCTGTGTCCGAACACTGGGAATGCTCATCTACAGAGGGTGCTCTGGTTGTCTGTACTGAGGGATCAGCCTTTGGATCAGTAGCATCACGAGAACATGGGTGAGACTTATGTTGACCAAACGAGCCTATGATGACAAGTGAAAAAAAAAAACAGAGATTAGAGGCTGGTACGTGATTTTGAAGTTAATTATGGTGAGATTGCATAATGAAATAAGCTGACATGTGAGAAGAGTTTACAATTAATGAGAATAAAGCAAAAAAAAACAAACAAACAATGATTGTCAATGTAAAGAAATCCACAATGAGCTGAAAATGGAAAGCAGCATGAACAAGTTCAGCAAAAGTTTCATTGTCAAAACCATAAATATATATATTTTTTTTAAGTATTAAAAAATATGATTTGATTCATGAGAATCAGCATGCGAGATTTTTGCTGCTCTTGTGCATCACTGAAGTCAAATTCACGTCACAATACAGCACTAAATAGCAGTGATCAATGAGATGATCTAAGCTTGCTGAGCTGGCCTTCTTGTTACCGTATTCGGGCCTCTCTCGCCTGTTGCCCTCCATGTCGCAGAGGAGGGGCCTATGAGGAGACTGGGGGTTTCCGCCCTCCCCTGTCTGATTTAGTGGAGTACCTTTGCTCTGGGATCCTGGGACCTGGGATATTGGAGAGGCTGGGCACTGGCCTGTCACATGGCTACCATCCTCCAGACATGAGTGGGTCGGAGACAGACGACCTGGAGGTACAATAGATTTTTATCCCCTGTGTGTTATACAGTTCATAATAGTATCTGAATAAAATTATCATGTGGATCAATTACTAAACAAAAATAGCATTAAGATATTTAGAGAATAAAATCCAGTAGGACGGTCTTTCTATAGGATTAATGGATTAGCCTATTATTTAATATTAGTTATACGTTTTAAAGCTTATACAAAGAATATATTTGTTTTGTGAAATAGAAAGCCAAATAAAAATATAGAAGAAAACATACAGTATAAAGTCACAGCATTTTTTTTTCAAATAAATAACTAATGATGTTCTAACCCTGTGAGGCTGGGTTGCGCAAAGAGTCCTGCCAGCTTCCTTTTTTGGGGGATAGACTGCTATTGTTGTTCAGTGAATCCTAAAGATGGCAGAGAGACAAACACTATCGTTAGTGATAAATTGCAAACAACTATTTCAAAACACATGTCAAACAGTTTGTTGATGTAATGTGTTTGGAATCAGAGCCTCAGTATGCTTACCTGCGACACAGCAGTGGTTAGGTTCAGTGTGGTGGGTCTGCTCTTTATGGTGCCAAGAGTAGGAGAAGGAGGAGGGGAGGCTGAGGGGGAGGGAGGTGCATCAGGATCAACCTCTTCATCCTCTTCCTCTTCATCCTCCTCATCTTCATCTTCATCATCAATCATCTCAAACTCTTGAAAGTCGTCCTGAAAGGAGCAGACTGGGTGGTGTATGTCATTCTTCTCCAGAATAAGGGAGTCCTGAGACACACACACACAGAGAGAGAGTGATCCACATCTTTATTATCAGCGATATTATTAAAGCATCATCTGTTCTGACAACAGAAAAGAAACAAGGAGGAGAACAGGCCTGTCTGAGAAATCAGTAAAATTAGAAGAGCAATATCAAGGAAAGAGAACTAAACATATACCAACACCAGCAGTGGTCAGCTCCCATGCACACTCATGAATACATGAATGTGTGTTTGTACATAAACCAAAGAAGTTAAGTGTGGCCCTCAACAATGTTTTGTACAGCATTTTTTTTAAAAACATTATAGAGTATTTTATGATTTTTTTTATATAATAATACAACAAAGAAAAATCATTTTATAAGGAATTATTACAGTTTTGTATACATACAAACTATAGCTTGCAAAGCATGCAAAAAAAAAGTCCACAATGAAGGCTAAATCTCACTCATAATCCAAAGTTGAAATGGCAGCTGACATTGTTGGGCTTACCTTTTAGAATATAAGTTTGTTTTTTTTTTAATGATGAGAACTCAAAATAATTATTTTAGACCTGGATTAAGGGTTTGTCTAATGGGGTGATTTGACACAAAGAGAATATAAATGTGCTAGAGCTGTAAAGGAGCACAACAGATAAGCTTTACAGTATGTTTCAATCTTATTTTTGAGTCTTCAGACCAGTTTTTGCATAAATGCTTTTAATGATTTTCTTTGATTTCTTTTTCCTGGGTGAACAGATGATTCTACAGCATTCCAGAAGATTATTGATGGCTACTGAGATATTTAACCATATAGTGGGTGTGTATGTACACTTTTTATACTTTTTTCCAAAATAAATTCAAATTTTTTCACACAATTTTTTTCCCAAGTCATTAAAGACATATTCTGCACAGTTATTCCACCCTGGAAAAGGAACAGCTCAAATAAATCACCAAAAACCTAAAATTAATGACATTAAGGCACATGATAAACATTTGACCACAACTGTACAAAGTCACAATGCAAAACATTTTCAGAAAGTCAAACAGCAGACCAGTAAAGTTGATGAACTGCTCAAAGAACAAAGGGGAGACATAATGCAATGATTAAGGATAAGGAGGGGTGGGGGCCGCTGACATGAAAGTGGATCAATCAGACGCGTCTCAGGTTTCAGCTAGTTTACCGGAAACCAATGTAGTAAATGACTTTCAGGTTTCATAGGCTACACATTCATTGGCCTGCTTGTGTGTTTTGCTATACGTTCCAATATGTACTGATGGAGCAAAGGTAATAATACAGGCTTAACTACTAAACTATGAGACTAATTCTCGAAGGGCTGTTGTATGAACATACATTTTAACACATTTTAAATAATATAAATGCCTCAAGTAGGACTCGAGGCTACTCAACTACAATCATCTCTACAAAATATTTCCCTAAGGAACTAGAACAACTGAGTAAAAAAACCAACACTAATGCAAGTTTTTAAAAAAGAGCATGATCACTCCACCAAATATTTGTGGGTGGTTTTTTTTGTTTTGCTTTAATCATCTCTCCCCTGCTTTGAATTTTATAATGGAGTTCCAAGGATTGATTTGCCTGCTTGTTTATTTTGGACAGCACAGCAGTTTCTCCACCTCTCAGTGCAGTCTGTTTAATGGAGGAATCAAAGCTCACTCTCTCATCCATCTAAGGCTTACAATTCTGCTGATGCTGGATGGAGCCACTTTGTGCCACAGCGACTGAAACGCACACTCAGTCTATACCCATCAAGTACACGTGATATTGCATATTAACATCTAATTAACATATCTATTTTTGCATGAATGATCTATTAAGATGCGATCCAATGTTTGCAGCAAACACTGAACCATTACTATCCATCACTGAGGATATGTGACCTATAACTCCATGAGCGTGTAAAAATCTACAGATTCATCAGTGAGCTGTGAAAATGTCACATCTGCCAGGGAAAATACTTCCTGCTGTCAGGAGACAAGGCCACCTGACAGACAGGCAGGTAGAGAAAAAAAAGAAAAACTATAAATAAGAGTTTTACGTTGGCGGCATTCAATCTCCATGGTCTTCAGTTCCCAAGGCCATCCCCACTAACCCTTTGACTGTCCCTCCCCTGTCACTCAGCAGACTTGAGCAAGCATGCCCTCATTCATAGTCATGTTAAACAGCTCTGTTCTTACATAGCAGTTACCAAAGAAACATAGCGGTTACAAAAAAATAGTTGGAGAAAATAAGCTTTTTGATCTCTAATTAAGAGACGAGAGCCTCGTTCAGCGTGGCTAACTCTATCTACTGATTCTGCTGGTGCTGCATATCAGAAGATCAGTAAGATGGCAGCTCCATTTTAAACTAATTCCCCAGTGGAGTGAAAGGCTTTGGGTTTCATAGAGCTGTGCACTATCATGACTAATGACAGCAGAAACTATAAGAGAAAGTTATCATTATAGAGTCACCATTATAGAGGTGTGGAAAATGTCATCGGCAACCTATAGAAGGCATGTATCTGATACAAATCTAAGATAATTAACACTAGCTCCCTAAATGTTTAGGGCATGCTGAACCTTTATTCTTTGCCCAGCATAAATTTTAATTTGGTTTTGGGATGAATTATGTATTTAGAAGTGTCTCTTTTCATCTATATATTCCTTTAATGTATAAAAAGACATTTCTTTTCCACAGGCACAACTGTAAAAGTATAGAAAAAAGCCATTTCTCCTATCTAGAATAGAATAGAATAGAATTCAATTTTATTGTCATTGCACAGGTCACAAGTACAAGGCAACGAAATGCAGTTTGCATCCATCCAGAAAGTGCTTTAGCCATAATATAGATATATTATAAAATATATATTAGCAGTAATATAGATATATAGATATATTACAGAAATGGGTCTGTTATAGGTATAAGGGTACAAAATATGGGTCTATTATGGGTATGTTACAATATACACGGTATGAAGGTATGCAATGAATATGCTATAACTATAAGTATGTACAGACTGTCTGTCTGTCTATCTAATTTTATCTGTCTGTATGTGGGTGCATGTAAAAGTGTATGACACATGATGGACTCCATCTTTCAGTGTATCATTCATATTTCCACATTTTAAAATCAGAGTTGCATCACAGCTGAGACACAGGCACCCCTGCTCTGTCACATACTGAATTATGCATGTGCTCATGCCATTCAATCAGGGGCTCTGGAGAGGCAGAGATGCTATTAGAAGGACAGAAAGTCAAGAGTCAGGGGTAACGCGAGGCAGAAAAGAGTTGTGTGTTTGTTTGGGTGATACACAAATAAAAGGCTTAGGATTGTGGTCGCTCTTGTTTGAAAGCTTGAAAGAATACCATCAAAGTGAACCAATAGTGACATTAAAGATTGTGGAAACGGACAACTAGGGCCAAAAGCGCTGCAGAATTTTGACATCTAGTTGCGAATAAATGCTTCCTCGATCAGAAATCACATGTGTCTCGTTGATTTGGTCACGTGTGTGTGTGTGTGCCTACCACAAACCCAAAGTGTTCTGCAGATTAAGACTTGAACACCATAACAAATTAGAATTAATCAGAGTGGGGGATTGGGGCCGCAGGATAATCTCACTGTTCAGATTGGCTGTTCGTCCTAAACATCAAAGACGTGCTGCCCAATATGAGCAAATTGTGCTGACATCAAAACCAAAAGCTTCTTTCTTCATCAGCACAGTGTGGTGCACGAGGAAGAGACTGCTGTTTCTGCTGATGAGGAGCTGCCAAACTGTCATACACCCTACTGATGCAGGCAGAATCAAACACCATGTGAAGCACGATGTGCATGAAATTCTCTCACTTGCCCTTCTTTCTTTGTTATCTACACATACACAAACACTCAAAGGGCAACTGGGTGTGTGTCCAATCTATCCTATGTCAGCAAGATTACTTCCTTTGGGCAGTGATGTAACATAACGAGGACCGACACTGTCTCTGGCCTGTGCTTTCTTGTTTGTGAACTGAGCAGTCAGGGCTTCTGCTGTTTTGAATCTGATGTCCTCAAGATCCAAACCATTTTTAGGTATACTCCCAAATGTAATTATCACGTACTTACAATCGACCCACACACTCAGCAGCTTAACTTAACAGAGACTATAATTATTATTCCAACAGAATGTCATGACCTCATCATGACCTCAATAAACAAAATACCAGCTGAAAAGATTTTAATGCTGAAAAAATTACAAAGAAAACAAAATATTGTTTCAACTGTACCAAATGTAAAATGTGTGAACTGTTAAACATTAGGTCTCTCTCTCTCTTCATGGTAGTAAATTATTAAATACCTACACCACCTTCCAAAAACCTGATTACACCAGGATGAATACGTTAATTTAAATGAGTCAGCACAACCAAAAGTCATACTGTCAGAATCCCCAAAGCACAGGCCGAGGTGGAGGAATGGCAGCAGACTTTGTTGTAGCCTAACAATAAACCAAAGACCCAGACAGTTATTATTCATTTGAAAACTATTAGCATTGCTTTGGAAAACACGCAAAAAAAGATCAATTGTAGCTGTTATCTATCGTCCACCTGGCCCTTATTCAGAGTTTGTATCAGATTTCTCAGACTTTTTATCTGATTTAGTACTCAAATCAAAAAAATTATTAATATAGGAGATTTTAACATTCATGTAAATAAAATAACCGCCTCCATTTTATTTATTTATTTATTATTATACTCAATTGTCTTTTCTTAAACTGTAAATGAGCAGTTTTATCGCAGTCTTCTAAGTAATCATTATCACATATTGTCCTGACGTATAGCAGACGAAATGTTTTTCCCACTGAAAACGCTACGTCCAGATGAATAGAATCAACTTCTTTGGGTTTATCTAGTAATGACTTCATGAATGACATATCATTAAGTACAGTAGCTTCAATACTACTAAGTCGTGATCATCTACAGAAGAATGAAGAGTTTCACCTAGGATTTAGGGTTCACCATAGTACAGAAGCAGCACTAGAGAAGGTTATAAATGATCTTCTCATGGCTTCTGACAGTGAACACATCTCCATACATGTGCTGTTAGACCTCAGTACTTGTGGTCGTATCTAATATTTTAATACAGGGACTAGAACACACTGTTGGTATTAAAGGAAATGCACTGCAATGGTTTGGATTGCATCTATCTCATAGATTCCAATTTGTTCATGGAAATGGGGCGTGTTCTTCACACATGAAAGTTAGCCATGGGGTTCCACAGGGTTCTGTACTGGGATCAATACCTTTTTCATTATGCTTGCTTTATTATCTAATATTACTAGAAAATACTGCATACAGATGTTACCCAGTTATATTTAACAATGAGAGCCAGATGACATAAATTAGTTGCTTAAACTATGGAAAAGAAATAAAGGTCTGGATGTCCTGTAATTTTCTTCTCCTAAATTGAAATAAAACTGAACTTATTATATTTGGCTCTAAAAATCTTAGAAGCATTGTGTCGAACCAGATACTTACTCTGGATGGCATTACCTTGGCCTAAAGTAACATTGTGAGGAACTTGGGAGTCATTTTTAACCAGGATATGTCCTTCAATGCCCATATAAAACGTTATGTAGGACTGCTTTCTCTTTATAATTTCCAACATTTCTAAAATTGAAATTAAAAACTAGTTTATGGATTTCATTCCTTCTATGCTGGACTACTAAATTGATCATTATTGGATTGTCCTAAAAGTTAACCTAAAGAGCTTCCAGTTAATTTAAAATGCTGCAGTGAGAGCAGCAGCAGGGATAAGAAAGCAACATCACATTTTTCCCATACTGGCTTATCTTCATTGGCTCCCTGTTAAAGAATTCTGATAGAGGTTTCCTCCTGTTAAAATTGAGGGGTTTTATTTCCATGTTGCAAAGTGCTTTTTCATATGGGATTGGTTGACTGTTGAGGTTTTCTCCCGAATACTGTAGGGTCTTTACCTTACAGTAAAGACTGCCAGGTAAAGACCTGGAGGTGAGTGGCACCAAGTAAACAAACCTTTGTGTGTGCATGTGTGAATGCGCGTGCGTGTGTGTATCTATGACATCTTTGAGTAAAATCCACTCTCTGAAGTCTCCTTCTCTGGAGGTCTTCTTAGATGTTATGCAAAGACACCTCTCTTACAGAACAGCTTTGCCAACTCTTCACATAATGTGTTTTGTTGGTGGATTAAAGTGGAAAGAGCAAAATCTAGCACAGATTTATGCCAGGAGCTTAACCCTAAAACCAACCATCCCGGAGCTAAATCCTCATTCCCAGGCACCTCGGCAGGGAAGAAAGAAAATAAAGAGAGGGAGGCTTTAAGGGGAAAAGGGGCTGAGAATGAGGAGAGGATGTGAGCTCCGTCTCTAAGCAACACTGCGTAGGGAGGGAGGGAAAGACACTTGGGAGGGAGGAAAAGACAGAGGAAAGGAGGTTGTCTCTGCATAGCAGCAAACTGCACTGGGTCACCCACCCTCTGCTGCAGCCATGGCTCAACGCCACCAGCATAAAACATTTATATCCCACAGGATGGACAGAGAAAAATATAGAGGCTGGTGGTATAAGATTAGTTCTTAGAAATGGTGTAATTAAAGCCTAAGCCGTTCTGACATGTCGGATGATACAGCTAATGACTCAATTATTTGCTTATACTTCAGCACAGTCGCTTGAATGTGATCCTTATGGGAACCCCTGCTTTGAATTTCTATTATATGATGAAAGTAGTTCAGAACCAGTATGTATGCAATTTGTTTGACGATAAAGTGCAGAATGTAGAGAGTGACTCACTCTTCTAGTGAAACAAAGCTGTTGGAGCTATCATTTTCTTCCTTGTGTATTATAGCTATCTGAGGCATATGGGCATTACTGTAACGACTGCAATTCTGGTGAGGAAGGCTTCCTTTACATACAATTCTGAAGGTACAGAGATGCTTAAATAACAGATCCAAATAAGCTGTTCTCAACATTTAATCACTATACAAACAAAGTCAGTTTCCACCCTTGATTCTCATAAAATTATATTTTTGTCATGTCATTTTTCTGCTGCTCTCAGCTTCATGTTAGCATTAATCAACTAGGATAAACAGTCTCTAATTGTCTCTTCATGTAATATTTCATTACATTAATTATTTTGCAGATCTAGCACATATGTACATGCACATAACTTTCCTTGAATGTCCTAAAATGGCCATTTGAAAGGGATAAGACTTGCTCTGCTTAACTTGTATATGCAAAAGTGGATATATCAACAGTGATATCGCTCACTGTTTATTGGCTTTGTAAGCTAACATGACCATATTTAGAGAATAGGGTGAAGTTATCAGCTAATGCTGTTTTGTTAGCATGATTCATTGACCGTGAACCAGTCATTGACACACATGTAAATAACAGTTAATTATTTCCAAGTGACTAGTAAAATACCTGTTTGATGTCCTTTATGACACTACAAACATTTTATTTAGCAGATAATAAAAAATAAATGTAAAAATGCTCCAAAAGGCATCAACACCACTAACACTGATGACCAAAAACGTCTTTTTTAACACTGTAAACATGTTTATTCCAGCCACGTGTGGCAATCTGAAGAATTATTTCTGTGTCACGAAGCACAGCAAATGAAACATATCCTTAAATGTCTTCAGAGAAAATAGAACACACTATTAAAAAAAGAGAAAACAAAAGAATCTCACCTTCTCATATGGGTCAGAATCATAGTTGAGTCCAATCCCACAGTCATCTGTGATTTCAGAGAGATCTTCATCATCAAACTCCTCCAGGCTGATGTCGTGGGCTGGCCTGGGAATACACAAGAGAAGGTATATTCACTGCAAGTTCTGAAAAAGAATACTGATACCTGCAATATGTCTTTTCCATCAGTGAACGGTCCAAAAGGGAAGTTCTTTTTGATTCATGCTCACACGCTGATCAAGGGGAAACCTGCTCTAACTCATAGGCTGTCAGGCTCTGTCTGCATCTCAAGCTCATATGCTGAACAAAAGCAACCTCACAAACACCCGCTATCATCTCTAATTATATAATATCTCATACTAACAAGGTCTGGCGCATTCACTGAATCAAGTGAGTGACAGTGGCAGCACCTAAAACACCCAAATTCAGTGTCAATATTTTAAATTCAGTTAGCTGGGAATGATTGTAAAAAATGTGAGCTTTGAATGCCTCAGAAAGACTCAGAAGCGTTACTCGCTGCTATCTCTTACACCAAGATTTCTAAACTTTCATTTACAGCAGGGAAGTGTATCTCTGTAATGAGCCATGGCTTTCCAAGTTTTCTTGAGCAGACCCTATGCCGTCTTTACTCCATTAGTTACAGCAGGTTTCCAGTTCTACAGCAGCTGGCTTGCAGTGTGTTGAAGGAAATGCTGCATTGCAGCTTTCCTGCAAAGATAAGGACGCTCTACATATTACGTATGAATGCGAGCTTACATCATATAATCATATAGGGGTCCAAAGTACACAATGTCATTGGGTCTGTGGTTCTGAAAGAGGACAGGCTGATGCACAGTAATACAAAAGGGGTCATGAAAAAGTTAATGCAATCAGGGCTTCCCCTTACTGCTTGTCAGCTTGAATGTGTAATGACTTAAAAAGGGTTATTGGGTTTTTTAACAAGAGAGGAATTTGAATGATGGGCTAAATGTTAGAAAAATCAGTTTGTAGTGAAATACTATTATCCTAAATGAGTTTTCTTAACATATTTTTATTATGGTAGACAAATATTACTATCATAATTAGGATAAGGTGAATGACAAAAGCTTTTGGTAAAGCTGTTTCAAGTACTGTTGATACAGAGGTTCAGACATAATATATTTATTTTTTCATTATTGGAAAACTACAGCTGCACAAAAACTAGTGTAACCATGGTGCTGATATGTAAATTTAATCAGATAAAATGGTACTAAAGTGGTCCTTGAAGAGTCCCAACAGTACGGAGAGCTCCTATTAGCAAAATGCTTGAAATAAATTAATAATCATAGGTTTCTTTCTGTCGTTTTGTTTGCTAGAGACTCGACATGAGCAAGAGCATATTCTTTTCACTTGAGATGATGCTGAACAAGCAAAAGCATAATCTGAAAACAATTAGAGGAAGCATTTTGCTGAAAGTGCCGAAATTCCATGTGTCCAGTAAGATATCCCAAACGAATTTATAATGCGCTTCATAATAAAGCTTTTGACTTTGTTTCTAAAATGTTATCACAAAAAGTGGTGTGTACTGAAGACCTATTACATGCTGAAGTTATGCATAAAGTTTGTTTTAAGTAGGTGACCCTATCTGAACTGACGTGGCTTCATTTTTGACAATTACACTGGTGTGGTAATACACCAGTACAGCTCCAAAGTGAGTTGTAGCCATTAAGAAACGTTGTGTACCACGGAGGGATCACAAGTGTCTTGTTGTTGTTCTGGTGTGGGTGGTGCTTGCCGAAGGCTCTGTTAAGTAAGGAAACTGCTATCATTTTATCTGAAAAAAAGAACCCATAGCTATAACTCAAAGCGCTTCAACGCCAGTGATAGAAGACAAAAGCCATGTTGCTTTTGCCTTCTATCAACTTAGGGCTCCTCTCGATAAGCGGTAACTGTCAAGCCTTGAGGGAGGGGGGGGGATGAGCTGCCTTACCGAGATCGAGCTCTGAAACGTCAAATCAGTTTGCCTCTGTTGATATGTGCATCAATAACTACGCTGATGTAAGGAAATCAATTCTTATGCACGAGACACAACTTTTTGTTGTGAGCAGTAACTAGCTAACTTGCTATATTCTGTTCTACTGTCAATTATTATGTTGCCTAGACTACCTACTATGGAGACATCAACATTGGCACATCCCCCAAAGTCCTTTGAGGTGCTGTTTGACACCAGCTCTGCCAACCTGTGGGTGGACTTAGTCTGCTGTAACACTCAGGCTTGCAGTGAGTACACGCTTTACTCTGCCACATCCTTCATCAGTCACTTTGTCAAAACACATTTAGTTGTAAAAATCTCCTATGGAAGACTTAAAGCTGATATAGCCTACAAGAGCAAAGGTGGCAGTTGGTCATCTGGTTTCTTTTACATATGGTCCATACGTGGGATTTAGATTTTCAGTGCAATTCCAGGCATTTGTGTTCTTTGCAAAGCATCAGTGTTGGAGTTGATTAAAATTCACCTTCTAAAAATCAAGTGAAACCCAAAAAACTCTCCAATGCATAGAGACATAAACTCCAGATGTATTTCAGATGTATGTCAATTAGAGACACACGTAGAAAATTTGATCCCCAGCAGTCCTCAACCTCCACTGCAAAATGTCTGTATTTCTACCTACCCTATGAAACCCGAAGCCTCGGTGGAGTCTTCAGATGTGACACTGTTAACGCGAGTCAAACCCACACCACAATATTATATTTTAACAGTACAAACACATGTGTGAGGCTGTTCTATAATTTGTTCATTGTAGAGGGTAATTTTGAATTCTGTAGGTTGGTGGTATCGTAATCACTAACCAGGTGATCTGATCTTGTTTGAGCAGAGATGAATCGAATGAGATTTTTTTGACCGCATTCTCGGACTATCCCGATCTTTCCATCTCAGCTGGAAGACGGACAACATGATTACTCAAAACCTGCAGAGTAGCAAAATCTTTTGTTTCTTCTTGTCTATGTACAACGTTGAAAACATAAACATTTGTGCTATATCCCGCCTCATCTACATTACTTTACATTGCTACTGCGCTTTAGCGGCACTGAACTAATTTTGTTATACAGACAGATAGCAGCTAAGCAGTGGTTTGATTTGTGGTTCAGACGAGAACAGCTGAGTAGTGTGCTCTCTTTCAGAGAATAGACAGTAGCTTGTACCAGTAGTCAGCATCATCTGCTGGACTCCTGCCACCTCTGAGACCTACAGGCAGATTGGTGTCCAAGGGTCTGCGCTTTTCAACATTTTGTTCAGACTTTGTTTTTCTTTAAAATAAATTAGTGACGAATCCAAATATGACACAAAAACCATCTTTTTGCATGCAGATTCCTGATAAACACTGGCTGGTGCTCACAGAGCTGCCAGGCCATTTTAGAAACCTCTATGCTGACTGCCCCAAACCAGCTTGTGAATTACACCATGCAGTGTCATGGAGCCCAATAAAATTAGTATGGATAGGCAGGAAACTTGAACAGACAAACACTTTCTCTTCAGAGTGCAACAATTTGCCAACCCTGCACTGTTTTTTATTAGTGCTGCCTCCTCCTGCTTACGTAATTCAAGTAAATGAAAAGCAAATGAAAGCATGCCCACCCATGCCTGTAAGAATGTCCAATGTTTTTGTTTATTTTTCAACTTTTTACTGCTAATATGAGCAATCAAATCTCTTGTCTGTACCTCCAGCAGAACCAAAATGGATGCCAGTACTGCTCTGTCAGTATGACCCCCACTTACCAGCCCTCCCCTAATGGCCAAGCCCTGCGGACCTTCGGAGACGTGCTCCGCAGACAGTAATATTCAATCTAGTATGGCTGGACCAACAGCCGAGTTGGTTTTGCTATAGTTGTCTAAATGTCAATAGTGAGATCTGAGCTGAACATAAATCTGATGTTAACTTTGTATCTGCTCAAAAACCTTGTTTACATCTTACATTTTCTCTAGAACTATTGCAAGCAAGCATATTGGACTATTGTTTGATAAAATTGTCAGAAAAAATGTTAATGCTCTACAAGTCAGACTTAGATTTTGTGCAAGGATGAGATTTTGATTGGGGGTGGGCATTTATCTGTAGGCTAGGGAACACACTCATCTTCCACAAAACGTAAAAGAGCAATTAATAAATCGACAGTGTTGCCACTTGCCATGCTGCACAGTGTATCTATCATCACTTTTCATTTTTGAGTGAAATGAATTAGTATCGTGATAATGCTGTAATTTAAAGAACACACGTGTCTGTGTGGTGAAAACTATTTTTATTTAGGCTAAAATTTGTGAAACTGAAATGTAACAACTGGACTGAACTTGTGAGGCAAAAGCTCATTTTGCACAAAATTATACATTTTCATCACAGTATCAGTGAGACTGATCTGTTGTTGTGACATGACTGTCAGCATCTGTCCTCATCAAATAAAAGTGTCTATTGTTTCAACATTAGACAGTTTTTGCTATTTTATTCTTTCGATTTTGTAATTCTATTACAAAATCTATTAATTCTACTTGTCTGAAACAGGTAGGGTTAGAGTTAGAGAGACACTGAGTCTCAGTGGGATTACCTGTATAAATAAAGGTTAAACGAAAATAGAAAAATAAGTACTATATGTACAATAAGTACTATAAGTAACCAAACGTCAGAAAGGAGCTCATTAATGAGCTCTCCAGGGAACCTGTGTTTGCAAGCGTAGGTGTTTGTGGGTGTGGAATTCACAATGGGAAAAGAAACACACGGCATCTGTGAAGCTGTATGCAAGCAAGTCACCACCAGCATACAAGGAGAAAGTCCCATGTTTGATTTTTAGGTGACATTTTAGTGAAACTGATGGACACAACAGATGAACCAATGATATTAGATCCTAAGGCAGACAAGGAGTAAGATGAAAACGCTGTATCAACGAAGAAACGGTGAATACAAAGGAAGAAAAAGGCGAAGAGAAATTAAAATCTTTGCTTTGCTTTGACAAGAACATATAAATACAGATTTTAAAAACATTTTAATGCCAAGCACCACAAATGTTCCTTTTCTTCCATTGTCTCAGGACACATCTCTGTAATAGATTTCACAGTCTCTTATTCCTTGTCTCCTCTGCTGCTACCTAATCCACTATGTTACCCGGTGCCATTTTCTTGGTGTGCTTATCAGTTTGCACAGTAAAATGTGACCTCATGTCTCCTCCACTCAAATGAAGAAAAGACCAAACACACAATTTTGTCTTTTTCTAAAGCATTTTGTATTAAATAGCTTTATATTTTGAGGATACATATGAGATTGTAAGCTGAGCCATACCACTGCAGTGCTGACACTACTGCTTACAGTGTCTTAGCGAGCGGGCAGTGTCTGTCACATTGCGTGGTTTATCGATTACTACGCTTGATGTCGGTTGTTTGTCCTAATAGTTAGGACTTCAAGCTGAGGCTTCAGAGCTACATAACAAGAATCATCTATATACAATACCAGTCTCCAACATCTGATCCATCCCCAGATATTCAACATTGTGACATTCAGAGCAAGATGAGAATCCTACCTCCCAAAACTCAAGTCAGCAAATAATTACCATTGCCGACGCTGGTCATGCTGCTGCAACGGCACACCCAGATTGACTGCCACATAAAGGTTTTCCTCCCATCTCGTCTCTGTGTCGTGAGATTTAGCTTCAGTTCAGTTAATTGCTCCAGCCCGCATTTGCTCTAACAGTTATTTTCCATCATCTCTGACACCGTCATGTCCAGAACGGAATTTCTCAAAGCTGCGAACTGTCATCTTTGTATTTAATGTCTCCACATCCACACGTTCAAAGCTTCCTTTGTCTTGTGAAAAATGAAAGATTGCATGGTTATCAGACTGACTTCGACCTTTAATACTTCTGTAATTTATTTTAGAATTAGTCTCCGCACTCTTTCAAACATGCAATAAAGCTTTTCTGAAAATGTATTACGGATGTAAATGTTTGGGGGCAGTCCCAATTTAGATTACGGGGAGGCCGTGTCTCCTTGGCCAAAACACTGAACCCCCAAATCTTCCGGATACGCCCATCAATATATCTGCTGCATGAATATGTTCGTTAATGGATGAAAGGGGATGACAATTCACTTACCCTTTACTATCAGATGGTATTTAGTTATTTTTAAATAACCCTAATCACACTGAATGAATATTTAGCAGGCTACATGCCAGGAAATATGCAAATATATATCAGTATACGCTCACAATCCAAGAATGGAATTGGACAAAAATAGAAGCTTGAGAGGAAATCTGATGACACTGTGATAACAATATTAGAGTAGATACAGATGTGGGTGTGGTGGCAGTGGTAGTGGTGGTGGGGGTGGGGGTTGAAGTGGTGGCGTGATTAAGCTGCCTTTTAACCATGAACACCTGCTTCACAGTGACATCATCTTTAAAAGCCAAGGAAATGCTGTAGTTGGTAGTGACTCATTAGCAAGATCATTTTCCAGGTTTTTCAGCCACCATTAGAGAGACAAACACATGCATGCCCCCCCCCCCACACACACACACACACAGAAATACTCAAGCTTGCACGCACACACGCACACGAGTCACACATTTATCCTAACAAAGGTCTCTGTGATGTCTTCCTCAGCTCCAAATGCAAAGATCATGCCATGTTTGAGTCAAAGGCACTGATGATACATCAGCTTGCTGTGAGCACATGATGCAGATTGGTCTGGATTTGGATTAATGAAGCCATTAGACGCGAGGAAAATGTGTAAATATGACTCATTATTTTGTTGCTGTTAAATGGAAAAAAAATAGCAAGCTGCAAAGACTGACAGGTGAAGGCATGGCAAGTGATAGTTGCACAGAAAATGTAAGACAGTGGGAGAGAGACTGAAGCTAAAATCTGCAAAAAGAGTGAGGATGGAACGCTTAAGCTAAAATGCATTTGTATTTGATTTAAGCCTCTTACGCCACGGTAACCATACCCACCATTACCCCCTCCCCCTCTGTTTTTCTCCAAATGACTTCAAAGAGTTGGAAGGCAAAAGTAGAACAGTAACAGGAAAACATGGGATTCATGGGGGTGGAGAGGTGGGGTTGCATACTTCATAAAATAGTCATGTTAGCAAAATGTTCATAAAACTTCCATATATTAAACTAGAGGTTGAAGCAAATCACTATTTCTATCACTGGTTAACCTCTGGGCCGTGAAAAATACGCTGTTTGTATCTTTGTTCCCAAAATTAGCAATGAAAAAATAACAGTTGTTTTAGGTTTTGTTTAGAGACAAACAAAAGTAATTAATTTTCCCAAACTTGTGATTCGCAAATGTGTTATATACAGGGATGAAATAAGAACAAAAATAAGAATGGCATTCAAATAACCAAGGCTCCGCTTTGTCTAGATTTACTTGTGCATTATGTGAATGTCAAAAAAGATAATGAGTCAATAAGACCTTTGATAAATTTGGAGCCTAAAAATGGCATCCTTAAATAGGTAGCACAACTGGAAACAGAGCAGTTCACGCTCATGAAATAAAAACAAACAAATGACTGCGCACAGTACGACTGCTGCCTCAGCAAGTCTAAGAAAGACCGACCAAACCCTTGGGCAAAATGTAATCAATGAACTTCAAGGTGTGGGCTCCCGGCATTGGACAAGGCTTTGCATTGTAATAATCCAACACAGCCTTCATCCACTGCAGGGAATATTTATGATGAAGAAAGAAAGCACAGCTCAGTGGAATAGCTTCTATGTACATTACTGTAAGATGATGCTTTGGATAAGTTTAATCACCATGAAGTTCTACTCCTATATATGAGCTTTATACTTTTATATAAGGTATAAAGCTCTCTGTGCCTCTCTGTGCCTGGAAGAAAGTGCTACCATGTTTTCTCTTATTAGCAAATCTCTCATCAATTGCTCACTGAAGCATAGTCATATGCTTCTTTTAAAGTTTAGATTTCCGGCTGAGGCCGTTTTCCGTCCGCAAAGGGGAAATTGTAACCCGTAATAATTTTCTGTTGCTCCGGGGGGAGAGGTGCTGCCTCTCGTGGATTTTGTTGTCTACTGGAAACAGGGTTAGGGTTATGTAAGGCAGATTACCAGACCACACCATCACACAACTGGTGGCTTCACTCATGAATCAGTCACACACAGATGCACAGAGAAAGAGACAACACACACACACGCATACACACACAAAAGCTGTGACACAATCAAACGCACAGACATTTACAGAAAGACTCTTTCTACATCCCTACTTACTGATATTTCATAATCAAAAAGTGAAGAGCCAACCAAAAATAAACATAAATCACTTGTTCCCTCTCGAATGTATAAAAAAAACTACCTGAAAACAACAGAAACAAACCGATTAGCCTCCACAAAGGAGTAATGCAATAAACTACTCCTCACATGATTCCTCTAATATAATTAAGATTGGTTAGATTTGGCTGTAGTGCTGTGAATTTAACCCTGGAGAAACCATGGGGTCAAATTTGACCCCATGGTTTCCCTAGTAAACCAATGGGGTCGGATCTGACAGCATGGGTTCTCCAGGGTTAAAACATTAATACCATGGTCAGAGCTTGGCTGAGTGAGCTGAACAGGTCACCGGTAGTCATGCAAACGATCTGGTCTATTGATTTGACATGATCCAGCAGTGCAGTTGAAATCCCACATGACTACATGCTGTGGATAAAAAATCTACCAGGACTGGTTTGTTAATGTGATTGCCTCTGTAGGATATGAGCCATGTTGGAGGCAGAAGCAGACATGTTGAAATGAAATGTGTTTACTTCATGCACATTAGAGCACAGGGCTTATGTTATCCTGATAAACACGCCAGATAAAGTCTTTTTAGTGTTGTAGTTTATCCAGTTTCTCTCTGCTACTCTGGGCTAGTAATTTATAGTAGCTGTATGTTGTAGTCGTGCAACCCAGTTAGAAATAACAGTGTTTTCTTTATTATTCCTGCTATGTTTGGTGACACAGAGTAAAGCCTTACAGCAGCCACGGAAGGTTATATATCATAACATATGAAAATCATATGAAAAGTAGAAATACACCCAGATTTTTATTTGTAATCATTCCAGGAAAAAGATAATCCAAGTAGTATAAGAACTTTGGCCTTTGGAAGTGTACATACATCAATATATAGGATTTACTGTTGATGAATTTATGAACTATGAGGTTAGAATTCAAATAATCAGCTGTAAGAGCCAGTGGTGTCTATTATCAACAAATCCAAAGTCTTGTGTTAAATTATGCTGCAGGAATACAGGAATTTAAAGATGTAAAATGATTGACTATACAGATTAGAGCTGTGCACTTTTTGCAATAGCTGAAATTGCAAATATGTCTCCACTCTGAGAAAAACTACAACCTTGACGCCCCGTTATTGCAACTTATCAAGAAGTCAAAGGACTGCGAACCGGACACTTTCATTCCTGCAAACTTCTTTGACGATAGCACTAAAGAAATACATCCAGGACCATGACAGGCTGTACAAATTATGTAAACTAGGAGAAAATCAAAATGAATATTTTTTCTCTATTGTATATTTTATGATTTAAGAATGTTTACATTTAATAAGAAGCTTAATTTTTTAAATGTGAATATATATATATATATATATATATATATATATATATATATATATATATATATATATATATATATATATATATGTATATAAGCTTGGCAAAGGTACCAATCGGTTTACTTAACTCTGGCCTTTGTTAGTGATGTCTTACATGTCTGTTTATGCTGATCACATTGTTAAAACACATTATCATTTGTTATGTTACATTGTTACCAATACACATCCAGCATCAAAAGTAGGTTTACTGCACTCTCTTCACACAGTTCATTAAATTTACTACAAGATGTCTCAGTGTTTCTTACCGCCAATTACACTACAACAAGCTAAACTGTATATTTTAAACAACAACAACACCCTTGTAGAGAGCACTGATTTAACGCTACGTGTGAAATAAGTTGCCTCTGCAAGAGTAACCCACCCACAAATATGTTTCTACAAGAAGAAACCGGGGCTGATTTGTCATGCTGATTGTCGCAGAGGTCACATTAGAGGCGTTTGACACAACATCAATATCAGTAGGACTTCCGTAAATCATTGTTCAGCAACGTGCCCTTGCCTGGGTTGGACTCAACAGGGCGTGGGCCTCACACAGAGAATGCGCAAAGCGGGTGACTGTCGCCACAGCTAGAGATCAGTCATATGCAATATGTTTTACAATTTGCCATTCTTTGCTATTTCCAGAAATTACTAAAACGCGAGTCTTTTATTCCCGCTTCACCAAGTCGTCTCTCCCAAAAACATAAACAACCAGCAATGTTCAGCTGCAGCACCTACATGCGCGCAGTGAGGCAGCAGAAGGCCGAGCAGGTTATTCACAGTATCTATTACAACCTAGGCTGGGGATGTGCGTTTTTACTGCAGTCATCAAAGCAGCACAGACCGACATGCATGGCGCTTTTTCATATCAGCCCAGCGCATCCTCCATCGACCCCTCACTGTCACTTTACATACGAGCTCTTACCTGCATCCAGGAGGCGAGAGAGAATGGAAGGTGGATAGGGAAAACATCTCAGCCCTGTCCGCCATCTTCTTCTACAAATGACTCAGAGCGATTGCAGAAAATCACGGAGGGAGCGCAGTCCATTCACAATTACAGTGCACGGGACGGGACAGTGGACAGAGGTTTCTCTATCTGCGGCCCCACAGATGCCCCCCTGGCCGCAAGCCTTCAATCAGACAAGCCTGCTCAGCACCATGAAATCTGCAGTCAACCATCCACACAGGCAGGATAAGGAGGGGTGTCAAGGCAAATAAGACAAAAAAAAAAAAAGAGCTTCAGCGGCAGCGCGCAATAACGCGGAAATCTCTGTGTTCCCCGGTTATGTCCTTGCGAAACATGAAGCGGGCAATTTGTATCCGCAGTCGGTGTTTTTCTCTCCAAATGTCTGCCGCTGTGATGCTGCCCGTGACACACAACAGATACGGGCCAGCAGTGCGGAGACAGGCAGAGACGGAGGAGGAGGGGGTGTAACGCGGAGACGGTATAACGTCAGTGCTGATACCATATGAGCAGGCTGTGCTGAGTGGATGTAGTCAGAGCCTAGAGGGTCACACGGAGCAAAACAGATAAAACAGCGGCCATAAAGTTGTTAAGATGAAATTACAGTGAGTAAAATTTGCAGGCAAAGCAAACGTGCTTTTCGTGCCAACGTCCGTGTGGACCAGCCTTGGGGAGATCCGAGGATTCCCCGGGAAAAGGCAGGGACTTCAATTTTAAGTCCTCGTTTTGTAACCGTGCCTTAGAATGGACTGGAGGACGCGTTTTAATTGCAAGGTTTACAAGGCTTATATACTGTAACGTGTCCCAGAAACAGTCATTTGGTGCCTCTGCAGTGTGGAAATTGAATTATATGAATTTTAATTTCGGGTCCATAACTTGCCGGATTTCCATCGTGACCCAAATAAAAATTAGATTAATAAAACACAGTTTGTGTTTCACTGAACTTCCATAAAACCTATAGGCACACTTTGAAGTGTTTGGCTACTTATACCTCCCGCGTAGCTGTTCACTGCATGTGGTGCTGAAACTCTCTCTCGGTAAACTGAAGTTTAGCATTTATACCACACGGTGACAGCAAAAGCTCACTGCTGAATGAAAACAGGGATTACCAGGAAGCACAATCAGACCCATGATTAGAGCCCGGATTTCCTGTGTTTTTGCTCTTTGAGGTGTAGATGCTGACTGATATTGAATGAAAGGGGAAATGAGAAGATGTGAGTTAGGCCTCTTCAAGTGGCTTCTTCTTCTTTCACTGTTAGGTGTATATTTCTCATATTTAGCAAAAATGTTTCTATTACACTGTGCTACTTGTGTGTGTTTGCTGGTTGTGTTTGAGTTCTGGGTGCTGTCTGTGATGACAGGCTGAGGGCACCAATCAGCAGGCACTGTGAGGATATGGCCTGGGGCTGATTGTGAATGGCTTCTTCCTTCATCCACTTGTGATTTCTGAGTGATATGATATTGATATTGATTTGTTTTACCTTTTTGTTTGTTTGTTTTACCCTAAAAGCATGCATATTGACAGAAATACAACAAGACAGATGACTATATTGTCTAACATGTGCTATTGAGTCATTTTTGCTCAACCCCTGATTGCTCTTTTAACTTATTATATTTGTTATTATATCTATTCAATGTTTCTTAATTTCTAGAGTTTATTTTTTGTTTCAATTTACAATAGAGCCAATGCACAGCTTAAGAAAGTTCTGAATGAATTACACAATAAATTCAGACAGTTGCATTTTTATTTCCATTACATGTGAGTAGTTCCAATCCATGGATACACGAGCTCCATATAAAACATTTGTAATTACAGAAAGGGGGCATGTAAAATGAGTTACGTTTCAGTGAAGGACCTTTTCATTCCTCGATGTCTTATTATATTGTTGTGAGCTATGAATAAGAAGAATGAAATTAACATATGTTCAGGCATGAACCACAGATGAAGTTCATTTTAATTGCCGTGTTTATAGCAGGAAATTGTTTTAAGCTATATTCTTCTCTTCAATGGAGATGGGACCCAAGGTGACTTCTCCTTCCCATTCCAAAACTGAGAAAAGAAAGAAGAATTGTTGCAGTATGCATCATTGTGGGTTTTTTTTTTTTACTTAAAAAATAGAAAGCATAAAACAATTATCTTTTTGTAGGACCAACTGAAATGAAACTTTCCCTCTACTAAAATGTTGCAATATTTATATTTTTTTAAAACACATACCTTCCTGCTGAGACACGTCCCGTGTCCCCCTTAACCAAGAGACCTGTTTAATCGGGTTTACCGGGGTTCCGCCACCAATATTTCCAGTTCCAGTGCCTGTAGTCCCTGTTCCTGTACTTCCCGTGCCTATATTACCAAGTCCACCTCCAGTAGTGCCACTAATAATTCCAATACCAGTTTGCCCACCTGTTAAAGACTCACAGGAGCCACAAGCACCATCATATCCAGCAGCTTCTTTCCACCTTGGGAGAAATGGAAATGTAAGCAGTATCACCACATCAGTTCTGGTCTAATGATCATTGATACATGTGTACAAAGATAGACTCACCCACGGATGTAGGAACAAGCTCTGTGGTTACTGTCAATGGCTTGGGCAACAGATGTTGCTCTCAAATGGCAGGTAATGTACAGCTATGAACAGGAGAGAATTTATGTTATTATTCTATGTAATAGTTCTACATTAGTAATGTTGTTGAAAATATAACACAATGCACTCAGTAACTCAAATTTGGAATTGCATACTTTTCCAACGTTAGCATTCTGGAACTTGAAGGATTCAAGCTGGAACTGAAGCTTGTTCTCTGCAGTGCGATCCAGGAACCTCGAGACAGATCCAGTGAGCCTACCATCAATCATACACCTGCACACAAGAAAACAATGTGAAATGACCATAGTAACCAGTAGCATAGGCATCTGTGATAATCAGGTCTTAATATACAAAACAACTTCAATAATCTCATCAAACTACATTACCCTTGCTCTATGAATGCATATCTGGGGCTAGAAGTTGCATCAGCTGAAACGGTAGCTACACATTTGTCCACATAAACACGGAGCTGCACATGGTGGTACTGCATGACAGAGACCTCAAAATTAATCTCGTCACCCAGGAAATACTGGTTGCTTGGCCTCTCATTTTTCCAGTCCTCTGTGAAACAAGACATGACGATTTTATAATTCAAACAAGTATGTATTTTGAATCAAGGTCGCATACAATATAAAACACACTGAGAAACTGATCTTAAACGCACCAGTCACGAGTGTCAGGGTGAAGTAGAGAAACTCTTGTGCCATCTTAGCCACAGAGTATGGGACCCAGAGGGGTTCAAGAGCGAGACTGCTTACATTGTGCTTTCTAAGTGACAGGACATGTTTTACAAAAATGCAAAAAACTAAAGCAAGAATAATATATCACTGAAATATCCAGATTACATTTGGTCAATTCTAGATTACTAAAAATATTTAGGTTGTACTATAGAGCACATTAAATACCAATATAATTGTATTGTTTTGATGTCTTTATCTTAACAAATCTTCCCAAATGTTTACGTACCTTTGGTAGTGACATTCAACAACTACAGCTGCTTTGTTGGTCCTAATCACAGCAGAATCACCCACAGGCTGGGGGTTGTAGTTCAGTGTGAAGGTGTAGATGAAGGAATCTCCAGTCATCTAGCAAACATATATATACAAAACAAGTCAAATTATACATAAACCTGTTTTCCAGCTCTTGAATTAAATTTCACAATAATGTAATATTTATTCTTCATACTTTTAATGTGCTCCCACAATTCTGCAGCTGAGCTTGATAAATCAGCACTTGAGCTGGTGTATTCTCTCCGACAACAGCGCACGAACCCAGGGTAAGGTCAGCCGAATTTATCAGCTGGCCAACTCCAAAGAAATCCTTTTTGACTTCCACGTGAACGATGTCCTCCCTGCACTCAACAGTAACAGTTGAAGCAGAAACAGGATATCTCAGCTGGAACGGCACATCAGGCTTGGGCTTGGGCTTAGGATCTTCAGGGTATTTCCATGTGAGTGGTTTTTCAAATATTTGTTTTTGTTGTTGGCTGTCTGGAGCCCACACCCCAGGCACAAAACCACCCTGAGCATCACAGAGGCCAAGCAAGGCCAGTGCCACAAGGCAAACAGTGGCACACTTCAGTAGCATGGTTTAACAACAAGTGCCCACGGTAGTTCACTGGGTGCTGTAAAGGAGCTGGAAATGCCCACCTGCTTTTATAACACAGTGAACTTGTTTACTTCCACTACATTCCCTCCCCTTCAGCTGGCCATTCCCCTCAGGGTTGATGAACATCAATTTTAGCTACTGAAATGACTGCACTTGCTAACTAGCAACTTTTTTATACATCTGGATTCAGATTCTTCAGTTTCTTAGTCACAAAATGTGACTGTGGAGCACACAGGCAAATCTTCTTCAACCATGTTTTCTTCAAACAAGTGAGAAAAGATATTCAAACAGGTGACAACGATGCAGCAGAAAAACAGGACACAAAAGGTTATGTTGACCCTGGTTTAGGTGCCCTTAACATAGTAGATCGAAATCAATATTTTGCCAAAGCACCTTGTGTAAAGGTCTGCAGATCAATATGGCTCTAATTCATAACAGATTAACCACCAACCACTAAATAAAAGAAGATATATGAGATATGAGAAAGAAAATGTTATTGAGCCATTCTAACACAAGGGAAGTCTAAAATCAAAGGGCCTTTATATATATTTTTTAATAACAGTGGGCAGGTGGGTGGGAGTTGTTGTTGTTATTGTATTTAAATCCAGTTTCCTTTAAAGAACATGTGAAAGTATGGATCCCAGTAAGGGACATTGGAGAAAAAAAATCGAGGAAGGATTTTTGCAACGTCTCACAAAAGTTTTTCATTTAAGTCCATGCACTTTCAAGTCAGTACTGAGATCTGCTAAACAGCCATAGCGATAGGAGTGACACACCCACCAGAGAGATTCATAGATTTTTGCTATCACCTTAACCCAAAACTATAAAGACATTCACTCAGAGCTTTGCGAGATAAGAAAGAATTATATAAAAGAACATTAAAAACAAATGTCTGTTTTCACGTGAGTAATGGGCGCAGGTGTATAGACAACAGTGACAAAAAGTTTAATTGTGGAGACACAAGTTTTTTTTGTGCATCAGATAAACAATAGTATCTGTACAATTTGCACAATACTTCTTCTCTGGTTTAATTTGTTTATATCACTTTTTAATTTACTCAGAATTACCTCTCTAGGTGCTATTACATTATTACAAATTCATGATTTTATTGGGTTATCACGTAAAATACACTGTTTATTCTTATGAGGAGTGACTTAAATAAATAAAAATGCATCCTAAACAAGAGCTTGACTCCGAAGAGGTTACCAAAGAGGAGGAAACTGTATATTTTGTTTGAGATGCATGCACAGTATAGATTTACAAAATGACTCTCAGGATTTTTAAAACTAACATTTTAACCTGTCACAAATAAAATGACCGCTCGTGCAGCCAAAATACATAATACTGAAACTTCTTGCCTTCTGTCCACAGATGACCTGCTTACGTCTAATTATACCTTCTTTTTTTTTTATCACAGACAAAGAACACTTCATCCTGTTGCAACGATTTGCAACGATGTCAAAATGAACGATAAATAAAAGTTTTTGTTTACACTGTGAAGGCACAGTGTTGGTCAGACAGACCCTGTGAAGGTTCTTGTTATGAAACTGTTCAAACAAAGCAGAATGTTTTCACCCTGAATTGATAACAAACAGCTGGTTTTCTGTATCACACATGATGTATACAATAAAAAACATGCCCAGGTACATACAGCAATAAAGTTTAGCAAGTACGCTGTACACTACATGCTTTCTTTGCCTTCTACAGATATAGTATAGCTGTAAAATTGCTCTAATTTGTCAGTGATTTATTTATATTTTCATTCATTACCTCAAACTTTACCTCACAATAGACAAAACAATATTTGTAGCATTTGATTGGCAGCTGTGGACAACAAATAGGATGTGAGATCCTAACAGGCCATCATTAACCGTACCTTATAAAACATATTTGCAGGATACTTTTCACAGCATCTGCTGTTCTTTTCTGTGACGTAATGGTACTAAAGCTGACTTGTTGTCGTCTTTTATTATTTGCCCTGCTGGGCTATAGATCGAATGCCCAAAATTATGGGCATGTGACGCTATAAACTGCTGTTTTGATGGACTCATGTGCTATTATGGCAAATCTGGTAAGAAGTTCTGCTTTATAGATAAACTACACCACTGATACATTATGGTGAAAGGGTAAAAGCATTTGCATTTGTCTTTCTTTTTGTTGTACTTTATTATTATTGTTGTTGTCTCAGTGACACTTCAGTGCACCAAGGAAGGCCTGTTCATCGTGGTGGTGGCCAGAGATGCAACTCTGCCCAACACTGACTTGGAGACAATTTCTTGCTATGAGAATGGTCACAGCTGCAATCCAGTTGGCAACACTTCAGCTTTTGCCATCTATGAGTTCCCTGTCACTGCCTGTGGTACAGTTGTAAAAGTAAGTGTTGTAACTGAATTAATAATAATGATACTTTTAATACTCCTACTACTACTACTACTAATAGTAATCATGAAAAAATTATTTATATAGCACTTTTCAAAACACAGAGTTTGCTGCACAGTTCACATAAAAGCCGCAAACTGTTATTTTATTTTCAGTAGTTGCTTAAAACAAATAAAAGAGTGAGCCAACCTCATTGACTAAGCAAGGCTGTTCCACAGTTTGGGTGCTACAACACCTCTGGTTTTAAAATCAGAGCTAGGGACAGTTAGAAGACCCTGGTCAGACAATCGGAGAGGCCAGCTGCATTGAGGTGTTAGAAACTCAGCTAAATAACCAGGGGCCTGTCCATGTAGAGCCTTATATGTCAATAACAGAATTTTAAAGTGGATTCTGAATTTCACTGGAAGCCAGTGAAGGGATGCAAGGACAGGTGTGATATGTGACCACTGTAATTTCCATTAGCCGCCTTGCTGCTGCATTCTGAACTAATTGGAGACGATCTGAGGACTGACAGAAACTTAAAGTGTGTACTAAAAGTTCAAGACGATTCACTGACATTAAAGGTTTGATTTTTGCAACATTTCTGAGATGAAGGAAACAATATTGGGTAACCTTTGAGATTTGAGTTTCAAAATTCAAGTGCTGATCATAAGTAATACCAAGGTTGATTTGAAGTTATTGGCGAGGGGGCTGATGCACTGACTAACTTTTCTAGAGAAACTGTCTGGGCCGATGCACTAGAATCTCAGTTAACAATTTAAGTTTTAAGTTTAAGTTTTTACAGGCAATGTTAAAGACTGAAATCCTGCAATTATACTGTAGGAGGAACCTGGTGTTCTAATCTATGAGAACAGGATGTCTTCCTTATACCAAGTGATTACTGGACCCCATGGATCCATTACCAGGGACACCTACTATGAGTAAATATTTTAATATCTTTATCAGATTTATTTATAAGTAGATACAGCATAGGCAAAAATGTTACCACGCATGGGCAGAAACTAGAAGATCGAAAAAGTTCAGTGAGAAAGAAATTGTTATTCAAAGTTTATAGCTAAATTACTTTATGAGTGACTAACATAAACTGTATTTCTTGTGCCAGGTTGTTGTTCCAGTGCAGATATGTTGGCACCACAGTTGAGGTTTTGGTTATTGATGTTGGTCCGGTTCCTCCGCCAAACTCAGTTGCAGCTGCTGGACCTGTGCGTGTGGAACTCAAGCTGGCCAATGGACAATGTGTTGCTAAGGGTTGTGTTGAAGGTTAGTCTTGGAGAGCTAAATCTGCAAAGATAGTCTCTTTTAGCAGGGAATGTGTCAACAACTACAACTACTCTCATTTTTTGGACAGAAGAGGAAGTCTACACCTCTTTTTACACCGCTGCCGAATACCCTGTCAGAAAGGTTTTGAGGGATCCTGTTTACGTTGAGGTCTACCTGATGGAGAGGACCGATCCCAACCTTGTCTTAACTCTTGGAAGATGTTGGGCAACCTCTGATTCCTATCTTCATAGTCTTCCTCAGTGGGACTTGCTGATTGATGGGTAAGAGTAGGTGGTGCTCTTAATTTGGAGGCATTTGTATTATATTTTTGATGTTTACTGTACACACTTTGCTTTTAACATAGCTGCCCCTATCGTGATGACCGCTACCTAACAACCCTGCTTCCCAGACCCTCATTTGGATTCAAGTTTCCAAGCCACCACAACCGCTTTGTTTTCAAAATGTTCCATTTTGTAGGTGATGGTAGTTCAACCCAGTCAGCAGCTACAAAGCCAAACATTATGCCTCCTTTACAGGAAAAGGTATAGCATCCCAATGCTAAGCGAAAAAAATATCTTTCTTTTCATTTCATGATTACTTTTTGTTGTAACATATTTTCAAAGATGTGCTTTTTTTCTGTTTTTGACCAGCTGTACATCCACTGTGATGTAGCTATTTGCCAACCTACTCTTGGAAATAACTGTGAACCCAGGTGCTTCAGAATAAGTAAGTTGTACACTGACACCATCAGTACAGTGTTTCCTGGAGTTTGATCCCCCTTTTTTTGAGTAAGATGATTAACGAAGTTAAACAGTGGCCATACCATAAAAGGTCTCCGCTGAAAAGGTTCATCTGAAAAAGAAATAGTACATTTCCCACCATTTTATGATCTACTTAGTGCAAGTCTGATAGAAACTGACACTTGCCATGTTTTGTCCACAGGGAGAGAAATTGCTGGTTCTGTCAAGAAAGTCACAAGAGAAGAAACCACTGTGGTTAGCAGCCCAGAGCTTATCTTTGTGCAAAGAAGTACAGAGTCACAATATCCTAACAGATCATAGGAATGATGAAATCTTTGAATTGACTGTCTTTCAAATAAATATCCAGTGTTATAAAACCATTGCCTGATCCTTTCATTCCCTCGTAAAGCATTACTCAGGTTTATTATTTATGCAGCCCTCAAATTATTTTCCATACGCCATTTCAGTGGGATTTAGCTTAGTTTTAAGTTATTTTTATCAAACATTTTGTATGTCAGTTCTCTTATTTTAATATTGCTTGTATCGATTGTAAACAAAAGGTATGTTAGTAACTCAGAACAAAGACAAACTTAGTCAAATAAAGTCTTGTGAAGAAAAGTTTCTTTAAAATAACAGTATCAAAAACACATCTAAACACATCTTATTTGAAACTACTCCTTCAGTGCATGGAAGTGGATCATTAAGTTTCATGCATACTTTCACAGCAAAAGCAAACTTTCACTTTTTTTTTTTTAATTATCTGATAACTCCAAAACTTTTCATATCCTGTATGGCTATTCACTATTCACTACAAATTCATTGACCATTTACAGTAATGATATGAAACGTTTTTGTTTGTATGTTTTATATTGTTATTGCTCTTGTTGCAACCACCAACAATGTCTCTATTTGATGTAAAGATTGCTGTAAAAAAAAAATGTTAAAATGATATGAAAAGTAAAGCATTACTGAGGAGGGTTAGAGAAAGTTAATCAGTTGAGCAGTACACCTCAAAACAGCAAATTTGGGAGGCAACACTCTTATAATGGTCCTGTCTGGAGATAAAATGTCAGAATAAAAGGCAAAATACAAATACGCTTTAGTATGAAGTCAATTGACTTTCAGTGCATAAAATCAGGCACTGCAGAGTTTTATCACAAGGATATAAAGGAACAACAAAAAGTTGTTCAGTTTAGTAGATGTCCTAATGCTTGCTGTATGATTACATGGCTTCTATTTCAGTGACACTGAAAGTGTTCATTTCTATGCACTTGGCTAATTCACTGGCAAAGAGAAAACACAAACTCCCGCTGGCACTGCACCTCTGTTAAAAAAATTTTTCTCAAATCCAACAAACAAATAAACAGTGACATAGTCAGTTAGTTAGAATTGCTTCCTCATTTTAGTGTAATCAATATAAAGTACTTCAAGTAAAATTAAGAAAGTGTAAACATAAATGTTCCTACTTTAATTATAAGTTAAGAGTAATAATGCATGGCCTTTTCTGTTTGGGCGTCTGCAAATAAAAATTTTGCTTTCAACTAAATGAAAAGTTAGATAGCCGCTCTTTAACTTACCTGCTCACAATAGACAGAGTATATTCATTTTAAGGGATTGCAAGAAAGAAGAAGCTTCGTGGTACTACTGTGAGCAACTGAAAACAACCCAAACTTGAAAAAGTTTTAAAACTCAGTTTTATGTTGAATAAGACGTAAGCAAAGAGTAACTAGACCTTTTTCTCCCACATTCCTGCCAAATAATATCAGTGAATACACTCAGAAATCATATTATTCATCGCACTCAATGAATTCATTTAAAAGATATGCGCCACAGTCAATTACAAATAAAAACTTCATTTCCCAGAAACCTTCAGCGAACGTGACGTAGAATCTACTGCCAGCAACGACCAATGGGATTTGTGTGTGAACTCGCTCTCGAATTTTGATTGGACGTCGAATTCTTCATCTCGGCTCATCAATCCACTGGTACGTTGTCTGCGTAATGAGTTTACAGCAATCTGAATATATTACGGTTACGCTGTCAGCCGCCTCCCATGCGGTTCATAATATCCAGTTATGGTCGGCTCTTCCGGTTAAGCAGCTTTACTAGCGGACTGCGTGTGTCAGCGAGCCCCTCCTGTCGCCTCAGACCGACATTTCACCCTGCTATTCCTTCACTCTCCGCCCGGAAATTCAACATGCAGCCCAGCCGAAGTGTAGCAAGCAGTTGCGGCGAAGCGGGTTTAGGCAAAGCAAATAGTTCAGGGCCGGAGAATTACAGCACCAGCATTGCCACAGTCACTACAGAAGAAACGAATACTCCGGTTGTGAAGAAGCAAGTGGAGAGCACGCTTGTTCTAAACCAGAGACACCTAAGGACTCATAGTCCGCTATTAGGGGCCAACTGTGATGACGACTCGGAGGCAGAGTCCTTCCGGGATGGGAGAAGCGAAGAGGTCGACCGGGACACCAGGGATAGGGCCATAAATTGGTGCCGAGACTTTCTGTCGGGGTCGTGGAAGACCATTGAAGATGCTGATTTTCAAATCAGCATTGTCAGGTAAAATTCTTAAAAGTTATAGCAGTACAGTGGATAATAAAACACAGTAAAGTCTTCATTTAAATGATAGGGTATTATTATTAGTCGTTTTTTAAAACATACTAATCTGTAGGGACCAGTATGTTTGTGTTCATGGTTTCAAGTAAAGCGACTGTAAGATCCAAGATCCTTGATGGTTTCTGCTACGTTGGATCAGCTGCAGGGACACCCACCTCTCCTTAGTGTTTACTTATCTCGCTGTCAGACAACTTATGACGCTGTGGGTGTTGGAAAAGTGGCAGGTCAGCTGTGGGCTTATTCTGAGCTGACATTTGTTTGTTTGTTTTCCTCCCACACTGGTTTGCAGGTTCAAAATGATAGCATACCCAGTGTTTTCTACGTTCATCCAACAGCCTTGACCTCCAAATTATCAACATTACTCTAATTCACTTCAGTTTTATTTATACAGGCTCAATGTGCTTTATATTGTAAGGTCAAGACACTACAATAATACTGAAGAAACCCCAATAATCAGAACGATCCCCTTTGAGCAAGCACTTGGCAACAGTGGGAAGGAAAACCTCCCTTTTAAGAGGAAGAAACCTCCGGCAGCCGACCCGTTGGTGGTAAAGATGGGACAAAAGACACAGTAACTTAACTATGTGGAGTGGTGTGTAAGCTCATCGTGAGTGAAGAAGAAACAAAAGGAAAATGAACCTGGGTCATCTTTTCATGTGATTTTATTTTAAAAATTAAGACTATTCTCAGTGTGAGAGGTTTACACCGACTGAAACAGTCCAAATTTGAAGGGACACGTGCATTAAAAGATGGTCGAGGAAGATTATGTAAACACTAACCAACTACAGTAGGGAGTCTCACCGGCTGATCTAAAGAAGCTTGTGCTGTTTACTGTTTTTAATGCTCAAGATATAATAAAAAGGCGTCTACTTAAAACGAGTCATACAGTGATTTCATCGTAAATTTGCACCCAACAATCATCGATTTACCCTTAAGAGTAGCTTTGAATGGCCTTGTCTTTTGGCTTACATTTTATATGGTTTCCAATCTCGATTAGAGAGAGAGATTTCTAGCTTGGCCAACACTGTTGTTTTTGTTTGCAGCGGTGGACTGAGTAATCTGCTGTACCTGTGTAGTTTGCCCGACCACGTGCAATGTGTGAAAGATGAACCTCGCCAGGTGCTCCTCAGGGTTTATGGTGCCATCTTACAGGTTAGTCTGTCGAGTATGTCAAGAAGTTGCATCTAATGTCTGTGGCTGAGAGTATCATTCGGGTATTTTAAAGAGAAGATTGCACCCCTTTATTGATGTCATTATATGCTATAAATGCCATTAATTCTCACATAAGTGTGTCTCCCATCACATGTGTCTCTGTGGTATAGGGAGTGGACTCTTTGGTACTAGAGAGTGTGATGTTTGCCATCCTGGCTGAACGAGCTTTAGGCCCAAAACTTTATGGCATCTTCCCCCAGGGACGCTTGGAACAGTACCTTCCGGTATGATGTACCCCAGTGTTTACACACAGTATTTTCATACACACAGTGAGTTTATGCTGATTTCTGCTGCAGTCATTCCCATCAGTTTGTTTTGTTTGTCTTTGAAACCATGTGATAAGAGATTTTGCTGTGTTTCTGTTTTCCCAGAATACTCGCATGCGCACCAGTCAGCTTTCGGACCCAGCCATCTCCGCTGAGATTGCCACGAAGGTGGCCCGTTTCCATAACATGGTTATGCCCTTTAACAAAAAGCCTAAGTGGCTGTTTGGGACCATCGATAAGTAAGTACATGTGAATGTTATCTCTCTACTATTCAAACTGTAACTTAGTCACAGTTAAAGATACTCTGTCTGTGGTGTTTTTAGATACATGGAACAAGTGATGAATATTAGTTTTGTACGTGAGGCACATGTGAAGAAGTACAAGAAGCTGATGAAACTGGATCTTCCTGCTGAACTGAGAAGCCTCCGGTGAGTTGGAATGCAGGCTCTAGATTCTGTACACTGTCTTTTTGGACACAGTTTAAACAAAGCCTTAGATTGAGAAGAAGACAAATCAGTAAGTCCCCTCCTGACTCTTACACTAGTGTCAGGAAGAGAGTACAAACAGTACAAAGCTCCTGCTTTAATATGTTTATGTAAACAATGATGTAATTTGCATTGCTCTAGCCAACTGCTAGATCTCTTATCAGAGCAGTCTCATATTACATGCTCGAATTTTCATACAGGAACGCCAACAAAAACTTCACAAAGTGGGTATGAGTCACGCATTGGAGAGAGATTTAGCAGCTAAACGGTTTGTGCTGACTTTCTATTTGCTGGTGAGGTCATAAGGTAACCATGCCAACATCAAGACTTTGAAAATGAGTTTTGATAAATCAATAAAGTTTTAAGTCATTGTATAAATCAATGATTGTCAGTGTTGTTAGAGACATTTAGAAAACTGTCATGTATCCTCACCACCAGACGAGTAAGGTTACCACTAAAATAGGGCTGTTCGATATAACGATATATATCGGATGACGATTTAAAAACGTCTATCGTTTCATTTTACGCTATCGTTTGTTTCATGGTGTCGCAAAATAAACTGTTTACGGCAATATTTTTTCATCGTTTTGATGGTCACTGTAGTGGCTATATTAATTTCTTAAAGCTCTCTCTTTCTCTTATATTTTATATAGCCACACTACGGACGGACAAGCGCCTGTTTTTATGCGTTGTGGTTAGCAACAACGACGGTAACAGCATCGCGTGTCCGCTTGTTTATTTTCCACATAAACCTTTCACAATAAAGCTCAAGATCCGGTTGAGACTTTTCAAAATAAACTGAATCACAGATGAGAAGTAAAAAAGAGCCGTCAGGTGCTAAAAAATAAACCTTAGACTCAAACGTTAGAACAATCTTTTCCCCGCAGCACGCCGTGTAATAAATGCTCACAAAGAAAACGGCGGCCGTTACAACTTATGTCTAAAAATGTATCGTTTCATGCATCGGTTAAAACACTCGACTCCAGCTACATGCGCAGCTGGAAATACTTCCCGCAAGTCGAGCTGCCCGAGATTCACAGAATTTACAGAAAATGTTACATTTTTGTGATTTATATCGTTATCAGAACGATAGAATTCTTATATCGGGATATAAGATTTTGGTCATATCGCACAGCCCTACACTAAAATGAGTCTTTATGTGAAAAGGTTTGCTGCATTATTCAAAGCTGGAAGGATTGTAGCTCTGCTTACGTTACTTACATAAATGTAATCTTTGGAATTCATGCTTCCATCTGGTAGGTGACCTTTGTCCCAGTGCTTCCACAAGTTCACTTGCTGAGTTGTCTGGGTAGTTTGACCTTAGAACAGCTAGAGAATCAGACCAGTGTTTATTGTCTGTGTTTATCTATGAACAAATGTTATCTTGTTTATATGTACTGGTCTCACATATGTAGTTGCTGTCTGCTGCAATGAACTTGAGCCTTCAGATTTATCTGAGTTGAAAACGTATCTGTCACAGCATGTTGCGTATTTGACTGCAGGGTACTGTTATCTTAGCTTGTTCTAGGCAGTTTGGCCTTCTCTCTATGGTTAGGAATTACTAGTGATCAAAGTGTCAGTTATATAATCGACTGCTTTTGTCACTGATGTTATTTTGGAGTTTTCGCTTTTGTACAAGAGTATTGATTTGTAAATTTTTACTTGGTTTGAATGGCTTAGTGTATATCACATTTAATATCTTTACATATCCTGGCTGAATAGCAGAAATAATTGTGCTAAATCGTAGTATTAGTAACCCCTGACTTTTGTAGAGTGCTCTATCCATGCTGTCAACAAATAAGAGTGGACCTGTAATAACTGTTGATTAGTTCAGTTTATCTTACGGTGCAATATTGACACAGTTTATTCACTTATTGTGTGCTATTGCTTAAGTTTAATTCTGGAAGATTAGGATGTCTGCACTTTTCTCATGGAAGTTCTAAATTGTAGTGTTCTATTGCATAAAATGCACTAGCTGAATATCCATCTCTAAGATTTGTGTGTTCAAGTTTCTCTCTTTTTCTTTCATCGCCTACTTTGTTTTTCTTGCCTCATGTCTCCACAACAGTGCTTTGCTCGCAGCAACTCCCTCGCCAGTGGTGTTTTGCCACAATGACGTCCAAGAAGGTAAAATCTTCCATCCATCCATCCAGTCATAGCTCCGCCTATCATTACGCCTCTGGTGTGGTCCGATAGATCCCACCCTCTGGTTTCACTGTCACAATTCTTACGAAAGCTGTGCATTATATAAGTCAAGAGCAAGCTGGGTTGTAGTTTTTAATAGGGACAGCTCATGTTCAGCTATAGTCATAGCTCTGCAGCTATAAAAGCATTTTCAGGGTTTGATACACAAGCTGACAGCTGATAAACTTGCGTTACAAAAACTGTTCCATGTCATCTTAAAGGTGTGACATTGTTACTCTGTGCAGACCAGTCGAGTTGTTCTACACCAAACTGAAAATTTCAGTTCATCTCTTTAGGACAGTCTTTGCAAAGCCAACAAAAAAAGTTTGAGCCAAGACGCTAGAGGCACAATTTACTGTAAATTATCAATGTATGCTTTAATGTTTTCAGTATTAGAATTAAGGGCAAAAAGGACATTTGGATTCTTTTTTTTTGTTTTTGCATTATACAATGAAGATTTATCATTTAATTATGATTCAAACTATAAGTTATTTCACATTAAAGTTTTTTATAATGTCAAAAGAAATGCTACTACTTCATTTTGTTAAGCTAAAGCCTCACTTCTTGTTTTGTTGCTGCAGGCAACATCCTCATGCTGGAAGACGGAAAGCATTCCTCAGCGGAAAAACTCATGCTCATAGACTTTGAATACAGCAGTTACAACTACAGGTAACGTGTAAGGGGAATGTTGTCTTGATTTAGCAATCAAATAATTGTGCCACCTGTACGTGAAGGTAAATAACACAATGTGTTCCTTTTTGTAGGGGTTTTGACTTTGGCAATCATTTCTGTGAGTGGATGTACGACTACACCTACAATGAGTGGCCTTTCTACAAAGCCACACCAGAGAACTATCCAACCAGAGAGCAGCAGGTCAGTCCGAAAAAACACTAGCGCCAAATAAAGAGTATTCACATCGAGCTGCATTTTTAACACTGCTTAAATTACTTACTCCTGACATGCTGCATTGTAATTATGAATATAGAAGTTGTAATAATATAGAAGGTAATTTGATGTACCGTCAAGGAAAACCGTGCAGAAAACTTGGATTTGAAACATTTACTTGGAGATATGTATACGCACACACGTTGATTTTTGACAATAAGTCCTGGATTCACTTTTAATAGATGCGTTCAATTAATGACACAAATATTGTGCTGTGTTTTGTCTTGATTTAATACTCGCACAGCTTCGCTATATTTGTTTTTCTTTCTCTTCAGTACATTTAGGATCTGATTCCTTATTTATTGTTTTGATATAACGCTAGTTAGAAAATTTTCTACTAATCTTTCCTTGGAAAAATAAAACTGGGCTGATGTTCAAACCAAAACTTTGAAGTCGTCTCCCTTGATGGGATAGACTGGTTATGCAGTGCCATCTAATGGTGAAACTTCATACATTTTTATGTTTAATAGCGAGATCAAATGCTGCACATGCAGTCAAATCAAATCAGTTCAATCAGAAACAGCTGGAAGTTTAGCCACACTCACTAACTTGTAACTTTTTTTTAAATTTCAGCTTCTTTTTATTAGAAGTTATTTGGCAGAACAGCACAAAGACACTAACGTTGCTGTGGACCAGACACAAATTGAAGAAGATTTAATAATTGAAGCAAACAGGTAAAACAGCCTTAAATAGATTTTACAGCAGTGCTGACGATCAATTAGAACAACTTACAGCAGATCAACAGATCACTGGATTTTCTGTCTGTTTGTTTTTTAAATTGTAGATATGCATTAGCATCACACTTCCTCTGGGGGCTCTGGTCCATCATACAAGCTAAGATATCCAAGATTGAGTTTGGATACATGGTAAGGAGTGTTTGATTCTTCTTATTGTTGTTTTTATTCTCTTTTAGTGTAGCACAAGTCACACATTTATATTTTTTGTAATAAACCACATTGTCTTGCAGGACTACGCCCAGTGTCGTTTTGATGCCTACTTCAAGCAAAAGAAGCTGTTCAGCTGAGAGCCAGCTTGTTAATCAAAATGTACGGTCTCATTTGTCTGTCGTTATCATTCTTCAAGCTTGCCCCCTACATTGTGTTGGAACTATGCCTGTCTGCTTAAGGTGAAATGACAAAAAAAGACCCTCTGCACCTCAAGCATTCTATTTTACTCATGAATACCCTTATTGTGAAATGTTGTCATCATTTTGGGGGCCACAGTTGATTCACAACTGGTTTTCTTTCATATAAACACTTGTTAGATGCACTTCCCTCCCTTGGACCATTATTAGACACTGTTATCATGGGACGCATTTCTGTAAAAGATCTACCTCACCCTTGTGATGTTCATAGGGTGCATAGTTTTCATCGTAAAGGGCTGATTCTGGCTATTCAGTGAGGGAATAACTGGGACCCTTATTACCTAATCACTCCATGCTTCATAACTTTTTCCTTAAACAATTTAAAAATATTCCACTCCAGTTATTCTTTAACTGTTACATTACAAACTTACCTACATTTAGCAAATTATTATGTAAGGGCTTTTTTATAAATATACAGTTTGCATAACTTTTCATCACTGTAGAAAAAAATACTGTCAGTTTAACTATTAGAAAGTGTAAAGCTGTTTTTATGAACTGGAGCGCTGACCTGTTTTGGACATTCAAAGCAGAAAGTTTACGTGGTGTCCTATCGCACTGATGTGAGAATTGCGCAAGTGGTAGTGGTGTATAGCAACTCCTGCATGCTTTATCCAGACAGCACCACCTCCTTACTTGCACAAAGCCTTTCCCATAATGAGAACACATCTGAAACAGGCTCTCTTATGTACTGCATCAGCATTTTGCAACTTAAAGCAACATGCAGAGTTCATGTATGAAAAATGGCTTACAGCATTTATGTCAGTCTTTTTTTTTTTTGTCCTTGTCACTAATGAAGATAACTGTTATTACAGTGCATTTCTGCTGCACTAACTACCTGCCCATTTAATTCTGTTTTGTTTCCACTTTAAAATTGCTTCTATACCTGCTCCTTCAAATATGTGACATTCTTACCAAATATACCAATCTTTTAGAAAATATTTTTTAAAAATTGGAATATTTGTGCACATTTCACCAATAATAAAAACGTGTTACAGTCAATTACTGTAGCCCATTTGAATATGAAGTGCTTTTTTTGACATGCTTTTATTTATTTTGACTTTGTTCTATATTTGAATAAATGTACATCAATTTGACATCAAATAAAGTTTCCAAAACAATGTTTTACACAAAGACGAAACTTGAAAGTTTACTCATTAACTACCTGTGACTGTTTTTGTTTTTATTTTTAAGGAACATCTTTTCTGTAATTTTATTCTGTTAAACAAATTCAGTTTAAATGCGAATAAACACATGTGCTTAAAAGCTCGTCTCACATCTTTCAGCTGCTAAAGATTTATTTCATGTCTAGATAAAGTTTTACAGAGATGTGAAGGTAAGCTAACTACAAAGTAATTTGAGTGACCGATGATGTTCAGACTGAACACTATCCCACCTCTGTGATCCAAGAATAGACCAGGCAGAAAGACTTACACTGCTCTAAGACTAAGAGACCCTTCTGAGTCCACCCGGTCTGCTGCAGTGCAAGAAACGTTTTCTAGCATTTTATTCGCCGTGCTTATTAGAGCGCCAAGCAGTACGAAATCGGACCCTGACGTTTTGGTGTTTACTTCGTTAAAGGTCACGTGACTGTGAGAGCCGAGGCAGGGAAATGGAGAGCAGCTGACAGCACATGGACTAAAATACTTCTATTTTTCCATTGTGCAGTGGTTGTTGGAATTCTTCAGCGGGCTTGGCTTACCTTATATGGAGGACCTGCATTTCATTTCTGAATTACAGTGAGGTGCAACTTAAACGGTTAAAAATGGCCTAAACTTTGATCCAGACAGCGCTCTGTCATTCAGATGAATAATCTCAGGCAATACGTTATGATACTTTTTGAGTGGGTAAGCTTTTGGCTGAAATGCATTCTTAGAAGGATTTTGGATGCTTTTCCAGTAGTCAACAACTGGATAGCGTCATCAGCTGTCACGGACAGAGCATTATGCCAAACAGACTCAGAGGAATGGAAGACTAATGAAGCGCTACGCACATATCTCCTTGGAGATGGTGATGAAACCAAGGTTACAGTCCAAACCAGCCCACATGCCTTTCTTGTGAGTATTAAGCAACGTGTGAGATTTCCAGTCATTCTGGTTAACAGAAGGCCGTTTAAAAAACTTGGTTTAATAATTTCTTTCAAAGGTGAACCTACAAAGACTTTCAGAGTGCAGTGAGTACTTCCGAGCTTTGTCCCAGTCCAGCATGAGAGAGACCTCTGAGAGCCTCATCCACATGGATCACGTGTCCTCTTCCATCTTCCGCAATCTGCTTGAGTTTTCCTTCAATAATAATTTCAAAGTTCCCCAAAATGAGTTGGGAGCACATATCAAGGTAGATCTTAATATATAAACCTCCTTGGCTAGTAATTCAAATTCCTAGGAGTCACATCATGATTTCTTATATTTCTCTTTCTGTCTCTGGAGGTAAGCAACTATCTTCTAGCAGATGCCTTCCTCTCAAAGTGCCTGTCAGTCCTGACAGATGAGCTCAGCCCATCTAACTGTTTGTCATACCTGAGTCTTGCTCATGAGATCTTTTGTGTGGAACTGAAGATGACAGTACTGACTTACTTGAGTAGAAACTTGCTGGAGCTCCCAGACATCATCAGGTAAGCAAAGTTTTAATTCCCCGATTTTAAATGTTTGTCTTTTTTCACTAAAATCAATTTATACCTCAGGTGCCTGAATGAAGAGGAGAGGGAAGAAGCTGTCCACTTGAGGACTCGAGGAGACCGACACCTCTGCACCCTACGGAAAGAGAACCTGAGTTCTTGGAAGGATCCAGAAACAGAACATGCACGACACATCTTCACCCTGCAAGGATCAGAGGACAGTAGAAATTGGTGTCCAGTTACAGAGCTTCCCTTTCGGGCTGATAAGTGGTGTATTACAACAGTGGTGCTTTACAACTACTTGTATGTCATAGGAGGTTACAGGGAGCGTATGAAGAGAGGCTGGGAGTTCAGCATGGCTTCCTTTCGATACAATCCCTTTACTCATACGTGGGTCACCACATCTCCTCTGATAAAAGTAAGCAGTCTCCCAGTTTGTGTCTCAAGCGGGTGGCCAGTCTGCCTGTCTGTCGTAGCCCCAGCGAATTCCTCTTGCCTTGTCTTTTTCCATCGTTTATATAACACTAATGAAAAGTGTCGCCATCTGTCATATCCACAGCACAGAAGGCACTTCAGTGCAGTGGCCTGTGAAGGCTGTATTTACGCAGTGGGAGGCTGGTACTTGGATTCTCTAGTAACTCCAGACTCCAGCACAGCTCTCTACACAGCTGTAGAGTGCTATGACCCATGGAAAGATAAGTGGAGGTTTGTTTCCTCTTTGTTAGTTCAAAACAGCTAACAGCTTTCTGTAGCACTTGATGCTTTCTAATTGTTTCTTTTCCAAAAAAAAAAAGAAGCTTCCTTTAGTTATTGGTATAATCTCTGCCTCAGGTTTGTGTCCTCATTGCCACTCACTGACTTCCAGTTCACCATGTCTTTGTCCCATGATGTTCCTCTTGCTACGACCCTTGGACAGTGTATCTATGTGCTGGGGAGCATCCAGAGGACTGGAGAGAAGTTGTTACTGCAGTACAACACAAAGAAAGGTGGATACATCTGGAAAAAAGCAACCAAGCTCAGCAAAAAAAACCCCTGGTTTTATTTCCAGCACAGAAAGCTCACTCTTATGTGTGCTGTTGTCTGGAAAATGTCTTCGGTTCACCAGCTCTAGATTTACATTTACAAGCTGTACACTGATTCATAAATGGTTCTTTTGAATTCTTTCTTTCTCTATTAGATGTATGGTCTGAACTGCTTCCCACCCTTACCAGAGCCAGCGTAGATCTCCCTACACTTTACTTCCTGGGGGCCACGGACAGGCTGCTTGTGATTGGTGGCAACAACTCAGAGAATGTGGTAACCTCGTTCTGTGCGGAGTCACAGAAATGGGGGCCGGTAAACAATCAACAAACCCACACTCATATTAGAAGAGCACTGGATTATCTGGATGCCTAAATAACATATTCATTCAAAGTAATTTTTCACTCCAATTAAAATGTTGATAATGCTCTTTTTCCCCCAGGTGTACAGCGCTGAGAAAGTGGCATTAGCAGGTCAGGGGACAGTGGCTGGTGATCAGATCCTGATGATGCCGAGTGTTGAGCACAACACTGTTGTTAGCATGGACCTCCAAACGTTCTCCGTCAAAGCTTTCCCTCCTCTACCCATCTTCACTCGCTATGAAGCTACCTTTTATCTTCATTTCTAATGCTATGGTTAGCATCTTTGCACACATATGTTGTGTGCAGGTTCTTTTGGGCTGAATGTAGTTTGCAATAGCCCAAGTACTTCTAGATCACTTCCCAGTCCTTATGTTGTCCAGTGTTCATATTTATAAGGAAATGATAAAGAGATTATATACATATATGTATATATAGAGGGAGAGAGATTCAAAATTTCTGTTAATTTGTCGTTGTCTCCAAAAAATATCCTAAAATGTAAGACCAGTTTACCCCGCTATGTTGAATGTTTGATTTGTTTACATTAAAATAATGCAGTATATACAATGCAATACATTTCTTGCCTTGATTAACACCTTCAAGTCCTACTAACTATTCTCATCAGTGTCAAATATAAAACTGGTATTACAGTGTTTTATTTATTTATTTATTGGTGCCATATGGGAGAAGTAGGTGAAATGTCACATGGCTCTCTGTTACTTCTCGACACAGCGCTACAGCGGATTCAGTTACGTAGCCAGTTAGGCTCTGTCTCTGTTTGGTGTCTTGTTACAATGACATGGGAGAGAGAGAGAGAGAGAAACCGAGGATGGTGGTGGGGAGGTGTGTAAAGCACAGGAAAGGACAAACTTGACCACAACCTGAGGAAAGCCACTCCAAGGGCACAGAGCACATAAGCCTGAGCTCAGAAGAAATTCACTGCCTCACTGACACAAACCAAAGTCATAGCTTTCCTTTGCTCCATTGGTTTAGGCTCACACTGCCCTAAAAAGGTAAAGTTATTTTTGCTCATTTCTGCATGTTTGCTTTTTCTTCCTGATTGCTTCTAAGTGTAAAGCTAAAATTTTGCTTGGGCATTAAAATTGGAATATTATAAGAGGGTTTTCAATAACAGACCAAAATCTTTAGATATCTGCGAGATTTTGAAATTTGTGTATAATAACAAAGCTGCAGAGCTTTTCTAAATCTTAAATTATACCAGTAGGTTTGCACACATTTGCGTGTTGTATTCTGTGTTTATATTTCCATGCCCGTCTACGGATTGCACACATGCTCAGACGGTGTACCACTATATCAGGCCACTGAACTTTGTCCCACTTGGTGACTGTTCAGTCATATGACATGGAAAAAGAAATACTAGACCTGCCGCCCCCAACCATTATATGGACTGCTATGGGAAGTCCTGATATTTTTGTTAAGAATTACAGAAGGTCATCGTATTTCTCAGACAAAGACTGAACCCTTTCAACCTTCAGTGTATTTATTTTTCATTTAGACACCTGTTAAACTTCTGCCAGTGACCCACCTTATCACATTATGAGCAAACAGGACAAATAGAGCCACTTTCTTTAAAACTGCCGTCAGTCACATCTGTGAAAGTTTTTTTTTTCTTGAGGTTAACTGTGGTATGATCAGCCTATTTGTGTGTATAACAACAGTTAATGAAATACCCAATGTTTAGTCAAACCTGAGCATGGCCCAATGGGGAAAGAAATGAGGAAAATGATGATCAGTCTGTAAGTCTCTCGGTGACGACCTTTCAATGGACTAGTAATAAGTAGGCATGATTCAAAATTGGGATCTTTACAGACATAGCTTATTTTTTATGTGGAAAATAATTTAGAGTGTGTTATCACCATGAAGTTGTAAATCTCTGAAACCTTTAACAACCACTATTCAGTTTTTCATGGTTTGGTGCTGCAATCCGGTGCATGAAACATACATTTTTTACCTGGCATCCAGTGGTTGCCACAGGTGCCGACACCCTCTAGGCCTGTGTGGGACTTTAAACAACAAAAGGTATGCGTTTTGGACATTAAGATCTTGGTAGGACAAACATTTGTAGCTGTCATTAGGAGTGGGAGTATTTTACATTTTTTAAATAATTTTATGGTGTGGTTTTTGCTGATTTTTTTATTTTTCTTCTTTTATTTTTTTTAATTGTTTGGGAGTGTTTTACTTCCTACCAACGTCGCCCCAATAAAGGCACACCTGCACTTAACTTTTAAAAACAGAGACAGCAGGCCAGCAAAACAGTTGAGGGCCGTAGTTCTAAGTACAGTAATTTTTATATTAATTTTCAGTTATACTGGGTAAGAAACTTGATGGATGGATGGATGGATGGATGGATGGATACATTTTATTGTAAATAAATTAGTTTTCTGGGCACCACTTTGGTCTCTGTAACCCTGAATGAATTAACATTAATTTATTATGTGTATTTTTTTATCAAGAGATATTATAAAATATTATAGACCACTGTATTTAAAAAAAAACTGTAATAACTTCTCAATGCTGTTAATGTTACCAGAACACAGAGATGGCTGAGGCACATCAGGCGGTAGGCTTCCAGTTCACTGTGCGCCCAGATGGTGTGGACTTTAAACTGAGCCAAGAAGTCATCAAAAATATCTACCTATCAGGAGTGACAGCATGGAAGAAGAAAGCCATTCAATTCAAGGTACAAAAACTGGCACTTAATATGGTAATGTCCAAACTGAAAGAAGAGCCCTTTTGTTACTAACCAATATTTTATATCCACAGAATGGTGTATTGGCAGGAGTCTACCCTGCCAGTCCATCCAGTTGGCTAATAGTTGTAATTGCCATGATGAGCTCTTTATATATCCACATAGACCTGTCTCTGGGAATGATGGATGCCATCAAGGAAAACCTACCATATCGGTCAGTAATCCCACAAAGCCCAGTTTTGAAGTATTTCACTGGACCTTTAGACTTTACTGGACAAGCGATGCGGTTATTTTGAGTCATTTATCTGTTTTTATGTCGTTATTGACAAAGGCGGTGTTTTGCATTTTCTGAGCAGAGACTGTATGTCAGTACAGACACGAGCAGTGCTGAGTGCCATCCTGTTTGCCACAGGACTGTGGCTGTTCCTCATCTACCTCCTGAGATACACTCTTAAAGCTCTGCTGTCCTATCATGGATGGATTTTTGAGTCCCATGGAAAAATGAGCACATCAACTAAAGTGTGGCTGGTATGTTCGTCTCACTTTCATTCATGGCATGACTCTTATTTCATTTGGGACTTTTTGGTTCTGTCATTAAAGAGAAGGGATCTTCACTGATTTGTTTCTTTTTCTGTTTGTTTTTTTGTTACCAGTGCCTGGTAAAGATGTTTTCTGGACGCAGACCCTTGCTCTACAGTTTCCAGGCCTCCTTACCCAGGCTTCCTGTGCCCAGTGTGGATGATACAATTCACAGGGTATGTAGTTACAGTAATGGATTTGCATGATCAGAAACACATATCTTATTTGTGCTCCCATAGTTTTCTAAATACATAGAAACATGGTCTGGACATCATTACAAGTATGTGAGATTTTTATGCACAGAAGCTTTTAGTTATGGTTGTTCCATCAGTTCCTGGATCTAAACTCACACTGAACTCAATCTACACCAGCTGAAGTTCTTGTCAACCATTCAGTCGATATACAAAAACTTATTAGACTAACCAAGCACAGGTATAAAAAATACTACCTATACTGCTCCAGCAGCCTTCCTGCACCCTGCTCAAATTGTGTACAGTTTTTCAGTAGGTTTTTGGGAAGAACTTGGCACGTCCTCTTGCAGAAAAGCTGTCTTGGATGTCTTCCAGAATTTCTGGAAAAAAAAACTCAGTTTTAACAGGAAGAAACCTCCAGCAGAACCATAGAGGGGCGGCCATCTGCTGCGCCCAGTTTGGGAGAGAGAAGGAAGACAGGATAAAAGACATGCTGTGGAAGAGAGATAGAGATTAATAACAATTAATGATTCAATGTAGAGAGGTCTATTAACACATAGTGAGTGAGAAAGGTAACTGAAGAAGAAATACTCAACGCATCATGGGAATCCCCCAGCAGCCTACATCTATTGCAGCATAACTAAGAGAGGATTCAGGACCACCCGACCCAGCCCTAACTATATGCTTTAGCAAAAAGGAAAGTTTTAATCTTAATCTTAAAAGTAGAGATAGTGTCTGTCTCCCGAATCCAAACGGAAAGCTGGTTCAACAGAGGGAGGGGCCTGAAAACTGAAGGCTCCCATTCTACTTTTAAATACTCTAGGAACAACAAGTAGGCTTGCAGTCCGATAGCAAAGTGCTCTAATGGGTTGATATGGTACTATAAGGTCATTAAGATAAGATGGGGCCTTATTATTTAAGACCTTTATGTGAGGAGCAGGACTTTGAATTCAATTCTGGATTTAACAGGAAGCCAATGAAGGGAAGCCAAAATAGGAGAAATATGCTCTCTCTCTGTCAGTACTCTTGCTGCAGCATTTTGGATTAATTGAAGGCTTTTCAGGGAGTTTTTAGGACTTCCTGATAGTAAAAAATAAGAGTAGTCCAGCCTACGAGTAATAAATGCATGAACTAGTTTTTCTGCATCACTCTGAGACAGGATATTTCTAATTTTAGAGATGTTGGGCAAATAGAAGAAATTTTATTATGTGACGTCTGCTTCTATGTAACACTACTCCCTGCGTATGATATTCTTTTCACAGTACCTTGACTCAGTTCGACCTCTGCTGGACAATGAGCAGTACAATAAAATGGAGCTTTTGGCCAGTGATTTTAAAGAAAACAAAGCAGCCCAACTGCAGAGATGCCTAATCTTAAAATCGTGGTGGGCAACAAATTATGTGAGTAGTGTTTTCTGTCTAACATGCTACTGAAATTCTCTTGAATTGTAATGTTAGACAATAAAACCTTTTAATTTTCTCCAGGTAAGTGACTGGTGGGAGGAGTACATTTACCTCAGGGGCAGGAGTCCTATCATGGTCAACAGTAACTTCTATATAATGGTATGTAAAACTGTCAGTACATCAGTTGAGCGTTTTTTCATTTTTCTGTTAGTAATGGGAATGAGGTAATAATTTATTTTAAATAATTTAAACACGTCGTCTTTAACTTTTCAAATAAATGTGTCTGTTATCTGTGTTTGTTCTCTGTTTTGTGTTGTCACTTTGTTGTGTTTGGTCATTCCATTTATTGTGACAAGGACCTCTTGTATGTGACCCCAACACACCGCCAGGCTGCAAGAGCAGGAAATGTGGTACATGCCATGTTGCAATACAGACGCAAACTGGAACGTGGTGAACTTGCACCGGTATAGCTTGCCATTACAATGACTCTTTTCTCTCGTTTTATCGCAAGGTTAAACTCTGTGTTGACTTCTATTTAACTTTTTCTGCTCAGCTGAGGGCTTTGGGGACTGTTCCTATGTGTTCTACTCAGATGGAGAGGATGTTTAACACAACTCGCGTCCCTGGCATTGAAACAGGTGAGCAAATGTTTAGATCTGTACTGTATGAGTGCTCAATCATCACTGAGTCACAGATAAGATACTTCCCATTGTCCAGTATGCAGCACTAGTGGCTACATCTCTATTAATGATTTCACAGCAAATAGGTTCCATCACTCTGTAAAGCTACTGGGACATATCTTTAATGCTGTGCATTCAGTAAGTCACTGTGTGTAACTTAAATTAAATCTAATTTTTTACCGGCTTAACAATCTTTACAGATTTTGTGCAGCACCTGACTGATCGGAAACACCTGGTTGTCTTCCACAAGGGTCGGTTTTTCCAGGTGTGGCTTTACACTGGAGGCCGTCACCTTTTGCCCAGTGAACTTGAAACACAGTTTCAAAGGATTCTCAATGATACATCAGAACCTCAACCAGGAGAGCTCAAACTAGCTGCCCTGACAGCAGGATACAGGTATATACAAACAAATAACACCTTAAAAAAGCAAGTAAGCAGGTTAAATGTTCAAACACTTTCAGCAGAAAAGGGAAACGGTCTCACTCTCACCCTTAGGGTTCCATGGGCTCAGGCTCGGATAAAATATTTTAGCCAGGGCATAAACAAAGTATCCCTGGATGCAATCGAGTCAGCTGCCTTCTTCCTGACGTTGGATGATGAGCCGCAGGGTTACGATCCCGCAAAGACCAACTCACTTGATAGCTACGCCAAGTCCCTGCTGCATGGAAAATGTTATGACAGGTAGGCAAAGAAGACCAAGCCTTTTATTGACTTTGACCAAACTGATTCCCTAAAAGAAGTTGGGGGTTTTTTCTTGCAGGTGGTTTGACAAATCTTTTACATTGATCTCTTATCCAAATGGAAAAATGGGTGTAAATGTTGAACATTCTTGGGCTGATGCACCAATTGCAGGACACATGTGGGAGGTAGGAAAAGTATTCTGAATAAATCCTAAAATAATGGTTCAAAGAATGCAAATTTTCTTCAGCTGCATTTTTTTTTCTTTTTAGTGTGTTCTAGCAACAGACTGCTTCCATCTTGGATACACTGAGGAGGGACACTGTAAAGGGGATGTGAACAAAAACCTGCCTCATCCCACTCGACTACAATGGCAGATTCCAAATGAGGTATAGAAAAATTTGTATTTATTTCTTATATCCAGTATTGTTTTTAGTTTTTTCTTTTAATTTAATGGAGCCGTTGGTGTTTTAGATCTGTACACAAACTAATTAGGATATTCTTTTACCCTCTCTAAGTGCCAAAATGTCATTGAAACATCATACCTCTCAGCCAAGCAGATAGCTGATGATGTGGACTTCCATGGCTATCTGTTTGCTGAGTTTGGGAAAGGCCTGATCAAGAAGTGCAGGACAAGCCCTGATGCCTTTATTCAGCTGGCCTTGCAGCTGGCCCAGTTTAGGGTAGGCCTGCCATAGTTCATAGAATCACTGACATTTCTTTAAATGCATCTACAACCATCAACTAATAGATAGCTCTTTGCTTTATAGGACCAGCGTGTGTTCTGTCTGACGTACGAATCATCCATGACACGTATGTTCAGAGATGGGCGGACAGAGACAGTGCGCTCCTGCACTTCTGAGGCGGTTGCATTCGTCAGAGCCATGGAGGACGCCGGTGCGACGGTAGGCAAAACAAATAACCATGTCCACAACAAATAAAAAGGTCATGACATCATTCAGCTGCTCGACAGGTGTGTATAAAGAGAATCACAGGTCAAAGGCGTTTTAATGGTGACGTTTGTAATAAAAATAGACAACAACTTTGGACTTAATGTGGTTTATAATGTTTATCTTATAGTCACAGGACGTTAATGTACTCAGTTTTAGATTTTCCAATGGGTCACATTGTTAAAGAACATGTTGTTCTACTAAGACCATGGTGACCAAGACCTAGAGATAATGTGCGTCAGTGCCCTGGACTTTAAGCTCTTGGATGTTCTGACAGGGTCAAGCTGGTACTTTCCTTCATTGATAAAGAAATCTAAAAATTATTTTAATGTAGTTTTTATTTATTTATTTAGAAATATTAGAAACTACATTGCCTATTGTTTATGTTGTCAGAATGCCCAGAGACTTGCCCTGTTTCGGAAAGCAGCAGAAAAGCACCAAAACATGTATCGTCTGGCCATGACTGGTTCTGGGATCGATCGTCACCTTTTCTGTCTCTATATAGTATCTAAATACCTTGGTGTTGACTCACCATTTCTTACTAAGGTTAGCACTATTATCTATCATGTGTTTTTAATGTGTTTTTGTTTTATAATGCTCTTTTCCAAACTAAATTCACTGTCTTTGCGTAATGCTTAAAGGTGCTTTCGGAGCCCTGGAAGTTGTCCACCAGCCAGACTCCACAGCAGCAGCTCAATTTAGTTGACATCAACAAGTTCCCGAAATATGTGGGGGGTGGGGGTGGATTCGGCCCTGTGAGTTAATTTGATGCAATATGAACATGTGCAAAAAGTTACAGTCATAGCTTTCTTACCTGCTGGCCTGATCAAGGAGGGCCATGTGAAATGTAACAGCGTCTCTTTGTTATCTTAGGTAGCTGACGATGGTTACGGTGTGTCTTATATCATTGTTGGGGAAAACCTCATCACATTCCACATCTCCAGCAAGTTCTCCAGTCCTGACACAGTAAGACAGAAAAAAAGAGCACTGCATACTATAGATCCAACTCTTCCTGTTTTTATCTCTTGCTCTGATTGCTCCTTCTCTGTCTGACCTGCAGGACTCATATCGGTTTGGTCAGCATATTCGAAAGGCCATGCTTGACATCCAAGCTCTCTTCAAGCCTGAAAATGATAAGACAGCACAGAATGCAAAGTATGTCCATCTGGAAAATGGGAAAAAGCACATATAACAGAGAGTGTGGCAGGGTATGTTGGATTTGGAGCACATACAACCTGTGACTCAGTCTTCATTCATAAAAATAAAACAAGGCTCTGGTGACAGGTTGGGCTGCTGTGGTGAGTCACGGCACAGGAGCTTGGCATTCCTCTCAGACAAAAACAATATTTATTACACATCTATGTTTTCCTGTTTATATTCGGGGATAAACAAATGTATTTCTTTTTACACAATAGTTCCTCACATACCACCCTCACTGTATATAAATCCAATGTAATGTAAATAAAGCTACAATATGTATTTATTCATGATCTCATGAAAGCTGTAAATATATCTGCCAAAAGAATGTGTCCTTGTATTTGCAGATCTAAATTATTTGTTATGTGCTGGTATTTAAGAATTTGCTGTTGATTTTAAGGCGGCTGTCATTAGTGATTAAAAATATAACACACTAAATGCAACTAATGCATAACTAGTGCAGTCATCATCAGTGATTTCTATGGCACTGGTGTGGAAGATTGGAAAATTCAGTTTGAAATGATTACATCAGCTGTGTGTGTGTATAGATAGACAGATATATGACATAGTGTAGGGACTGAAAGAGGCATGACAGAGCAGCAATGCACGGACAGGTCTTAGTGAGAGCTGTGGGAAATTTGCTGTCAAAATTAGGAGCTTGTGTTCAGGAGAACACTTAAACTCTTGTGCAAGCATTGCTCCATGAATACAAATCAATAGAAAATAATTCATCATACTGGTAAATTTGTGGATGACATACAGTATTGTGCAAAAGTCTTAAACCAGACCTAATTTCTTTATATTTGGCTTCCAAGGACCCAGGTGTATTTGTAATTATTTAAAGTAGTCTTGAGCTCAGAAAGCTTTCTGAAGATCATTCAAAGTTTTTCTGTGGACACTGGCTGCTTTTTCACTATGTTTCTGTACAGACTAGTCTTTGTTTTGTTTTTTGTTTTTTTGTTTGTTTTTTTTTGCCCAAGAAAACACAGTTTGACAGAAATAAAGTATAAAAACTATCCAAAGCAGATAAAGAGTATCTGAAATTCATGTCTTTATTGTGTAAAAGAATTGGCGGGCAGGCACTACCACTCATGAATTGGTCTCCCCAGTGTCCAGATCTCAGCATTATTGAACTTTTTTTGAATGTCCTTTAAGAAGCCTGGAAAAGTATTCCTGAAGACTACTTAAAGGAAACAAACTTTAAGAGTTCATGCTGTGTTGAAGAATAAAAGTGATCATACCAAATGTTGACTTTCAAACTTGTTACATTTGTATAAACTCTCGTTTACTGTATTCAGATTAATTCTTGAATGTTTCAATAACTCGCTGCAGCTATTTCACAATTTCTTTGCAAAATATGAAGAAATGGTGACTCAAGATTTTTGCACAGTTTTGTATTCCTATTGGGGCTATCGTGGCTCAAGAGTTGGGAGTTCGCCTTGTAATTGGAAGGTTGCCATTTCGAGCCCCAGCTTGGACAGTCTCGGTCATTGCGTCCTTGGGCAAGACACTTCACCTGTTGCCTACTGGTGGTGGTCAGAGGGCCCGGTGGCGCCAGTGTCCAGCAGCCTCGCCTCTGTCAGTGCGCCCCAGGGTGGCTGTGGCTACAATGTAGCTTGCCGTCACCAGTGTGTGAATAGGTGGATGACAGGTTGTGCAAAGTGCTTTGGGTTCCTTAGGGACTAGAAAAGCGCTATACAAATACAGGCCATTTACCATTTACCATATTCATTACAGAATAAAATGAGTACTTGTGCTTTTAAATACATTGACAACAGACACAGAAAAACTTTTTTTTATTAGAGAAGTTTATTTTAAGAGGCAAGGGGGGGGCAAGGGGGATTTTGACATGTTCCTGAAGTTTTACAGAGAGCTTCCCGATTTATCCCTGCTATCTGACCTTTGACCAGCTGGAAGCTTCACTGTAAATCAGCGTTCTTGCCGTACATACTCTGGCAATGATGAGGGACAAAAAAAAAAAAAAAAAAAGATCCTGTACTTGTGGACTAACAATGACGTTTTAGGCAGTTTTTCATATAATATTCAGATTTTGTGTTATGTTAAACATGACATAATGAGAATGCAGATGGTTTACAGTTCATCTCCTGAGGGTTCTGCGGATATTAATGTATCTATGACCACACGATGATGTATAACTGAATAAGAAATCACTTTAGAGAAGTATCTGTTTTTTATAAAACTTTAGTTCAATATTGTAACTACACTGTAACTACATGGCCAATTTGATTTAGTTTATCCACACAAGTGAGACCAAATTTCAAATAGATGATGGTTTATTAGTTTATGCAGGGACAATACAAAAAGTCAAAGTAATAAAAAACAAGCCATTCTGGTCGCACTTATTTTCTTTCAAGGCATCAGTTACAACAATGAACTAAAACTCAGCTGTATAACTGTACAACAAAGTAAATGAACAATAAACAAAAACGCCACCATGGTTTGATGAGAGCAGTTTTAAGAGAGCCAAAGAGGCAACCGACTCCAGACTTCCTAATGATTCAAAATGAATCAGCAGTATCAGATTATCTCCTATCAGAAGCTGCCTGCCAGTCAAGCACACTGAACATAACAGAATACAATAGACAACAAAAGCAAGTGGATTTTAAGAATGCTCTATTTCTTACCAATTTTTATCGCGGGGATACTGCAGGTTGAGTCCACTGGGTAGTGATGTGCCCCCACGGGGCCACTGTGTGGAGCTGTTTTCATGTTGATGGCACGCCAACCCAGTCTTTTCTGTGTACATACTATTTGTGTATATATTTCAACACTCTAGGATGGTTCTGTAGTTTATGTGTCTAAAATCACTCAGAGCTTTTGGGGTCCGGTCTGTGATGCAACAGAGGAGGTTTAAGAAGTTGCACCAGGTGTTGGATTGACATTCTGTGTGGCTGCCTGTGGTGCCACTTCTATGATTCGTGGTTTGTCAATGATGCGAGCAGTGCGGTTTCCTTTCTCTACAATCCCGATGATCCATGCTTGATGACCTTCTCCGTATTTTGGGGATTTGATCTCGGCACAGAAGCGGGCAGCTTGTTCCCGAGGTAAACAAATAAGCAGGCCTCCTAGAAATGAAAGGAGATGTTGTCAGACAAGTGACTTAAATGAAGATTTAAGTCTAATTAAATCGCTCATTTTTAGAATATGACACTGTTAGGGAGTACTCGGCCTTCTTACAGATAACTCTAAAGGCATTTTTATACATGAACAAAATCACAAGGTCCAAATTTGCCATTTCTTGCATGTAGCACACAGCTAGAGATTATCGGTGCCTGAGGTGTTCTCACTACTGGAAATACTGCCTGCAGGTAGTATGACATCCACTGGCTTTCTGTAAATTCTCCATGATGTGCACCATTCTCACATGGGCCCAACTGGATATAACAGACTTTTTAAAAAAAAAACAAAAACAAAAAAACACAGCTCTAATGCATAAAGTGCATGTGTAAAAACAGATTTGATATCAATTCTGCTGCAGATTGTTGATCACAGCATGAAACATTAAGCAGATAAACTAATCACAAAGATAGATCTTTTAACTGATGCGCTCAAGTTCCTGTAGATTATTTAACAACTTCTTCGGCTTCTGTAACATCTCCACATAGTTAAGCAAAGACACTTATGTGACTGTAGATGCGCGCCTTCATCAAACTGCCTCAATTACACACGCTTGCCATCTTCCAACACTGTCTTGAAGAAATTAATGGCCTATAAAGTCTGATATGCTTAAAAGATAAATCAGAAGGACAGCTGAACCTCAGCCAAATTTCAACCTATAATAGTTACACTCTCAGGACTTTCAATCAGAAAAAACATCAAAATGTAAAATTTTTATAACATGTCTTGCTTCTCTCCCCGAACATCAACCAATTATGGTCTGTTATTATTGCTGCTTTACTTATTTAGCTACCTAATTGTTAGGAGATTAAACTCTCAATTCACATCCCCAAACAAATTTTCCCCAAAGAGAAAGAAGCTGATTAATAACAGAACCACAGTCTTTTGTAAAATCGGTTACAGTGAGACGTGGCTTTACTTTACTGATGGCATATAAAATTCAGTTGAGCTGCCTCTAGTTACACTTTTTCATTTTCTAAAATCTTTTTCCAGAACTTACTGCATTCCTCAATGAATTCCTTGGTAAAATCTCAATGTCTTGAAAACATTAAAATACACACGCACACACCTGATGTTTCAGGACAGGTGCCATGCATGAGCCCGAACATGTTCCCACAGGCTTTAGACACGGCGGCCATCTTGGCGAGCACTGGGAGGTTGTGGATGACAAAGGACACCTCACTTCGTTGTTGTCGTGCCAACGTCTGAGCGTGGCCGAGGATGCCAAACCCTGTGATATCGGTCGCTGCATGAGCATTGAACGTGTGCATGAGACCCGCAGCTGCAAGCAAAAGACAGTAAGAAAGGCATCATGATGATCAATTTGTTTATTGCCAAAAATCTGCAAACACTCAAGTAATCTGGATGCAATAATGTCAACTAGTAATATAATAGAATCTAATGGGTAATAATACTCATTACATTCTTACTAACAAATAATTACTAATTACGAGAAAACAAAGTCATTAGAACCACATACTCGGTAATGCTATTGTTAAAATGTAACTGAGAATAATCAAAAGTTTAGGCAGGCAGAAAAGGTCACATGGTCTTAATGGTCTTGCCTGTCCTGTTGAGCCGAGCCATATTCATCATGGCTTCATGGTAGGCCAGCTCTACGTCCTCCTGCGTCACCACCAGCTTGATCTTGTTCCATTTTTCAGGCTTTTCAGAGACACAAAGAAAGCATAAATAGGCAGTGATATTACTGGTTATTATTAAACAACAGGTTTTTAACAAAATTATTCAGAAACGAGTTGGCAGACTTACAATATCTAGCCACTGATGCACTGCAACTGCCACTTGTGTTCCAAGTGGTTTGGTCAACACCAACACATCTCCTGGCACTGCATTGTCTGGCCTGAAAAACGTCAGACACAGCATCGTCAAGCTTGTTTTAAAGCACCTAAGGAAGCAAAAAACAGCAAATATGCAGCAGGAACTCATTCATACATGATAAACTCATTGGGCTGGCAAACTGTTGTTGCAACTCCTCCCATCACTACCCAGGGGTTGAGCACCGTCTGACCGCCTGTTACAGACGTCCCCGCCTCCTCTGATGCATCTTTGAATCCCTGGATGACCAGTGGCATGACTTTGTCTCTCTCCTGTAAACACAGAAGAATGTCAGAGTCGAGGCTCGGGACATTTTAAATGCACTGATGATAATAAGAGTCGTCCCAAACTAATATGATTTCAGTACTAGGGCTATTGCATAAAATATATATTACCCGTCACTTTATTACGTACACCTGTTCCACTGCTCATTGATGCAAATCACATGATAGCAACTCAATGCATTTAAGCATGGAGGCACAGTCAAGACAACCTGCTGAAGTTCAAACTGAACATCAGAATGGGCTGATTTAAGATAAAAGCTGATTTAAGTAACTTTGAACATAGCATGGATGCTAGTGGTCTGAGCGTTTCAGAAGCCGCTGATCTACTGGGATTTTCCTTTGTAACCATCTCTAGGGTGTACAGAAAATGGTCCAAAAAGGAGAAACTATCCAGCAAATACTGGATGTCAGACATGGGAGAAGAAACGCCAGACCATTACAAGCCGATAGGAAGACAACAGTAACTCTAATAACCACTTGTTACTACCAAGGTCTGCAGACACATCCCTGAAGACACAGCACATCAAACTTGAAGGCATCTACACACCAGAGCACCTGGAGACCACACAGGATGCCACTCCTGTCAGCTAAGAACAGGTAATTGAGGCTACAGTTACACAAATTCACCAAAACAGGGCAATAGAAGGCTGGAAAAATGTTGCCTTGTCTGATAAGTCTCAATTTGTGGTGCCACACTCGGATGATAAAGGTCAAAATTTGGATGGATTTTTGGATGTGCATCCAACAAATCTGCAGCAACTGTGTGAAGCCATCATGTCAATATAGACCAAAATCTCCAAAGAAATGATTTCAGCACTTTGGTGAATCTCAAAGAATTAAAACATTTGCGAAGCCAAAAGGATGTCTAACCCGGTACTAGTAAAGTGTCCAGCAAGTGTACCTTTACTTAAGCAAGATGTGTCTTACTTTCTCTGACATTTTGTTGCTGACTCCCAGAAGCATCAACATGTTGTCACACTCAGTAACTCCCATGGCGTACAGGTCACTTAGAACATTGGCACAAGCAATTCTTCCCTATAGAAAAGAGACCATGAAAATTAATCACATACAGGTTTGGTATGCAAAGTAATTTAATGAAAGAAAACCAGAAAAGTAATGCTAATGAAGAAGGGAAGGTCCTTACCATCATGTAAGGGTCATCCACAATGGGATAGATGTAGTCTGTTGTCTGGACAAGAGAAAGGCCACCATGCCGGAGGGGGATCACACACGTGTCCATGCCAATGCCTTCATAAAGAATATCTCTCTTAATGTAATATTTTAGAGTGTCTGCACTTGTGACCTGTGACCATGTTTTTGCTGCTATGCTTAAAAAAAAGAAGGGGGTGGGGGGCTAGCATTGCCATTAATGTGCTATATGATTTTAAGAATTACCTAATCGAGGCATAACCGCCCCCAGGAACTGTTCATCCTCTTGATAGTGGTTCTCTTGCAGGGTTTCTAGCAGCTTCTGTAACACATCTTGGGGGACCTGTGATTAGAGAAAATTGCCACAATTTTGATGCATTATTTCCTCACTAATCTGTGCAAAGAAAATAACACATTCAAGGCAGATTTTTTTGTGGACAGCTAACCTTGCAGCCTGTGCCTTTGAGCTCAGCAAACCGTGTGAGCCTGAAGTTCTTGTCCAGCTCATAGCTTTCAGGGTTAAAAGACTCCCTCACAGACATGTCTGAAGAAGCTCTGTGTCCGCACCACTAGAACCACATCAATGACTATGAAAAATAAATAAAACTGGTGATTAGAGACAGTGTCTGGGTGTCTCAAGAAAATACATGCAAATGTTAAGTTGCACAAATGACACAACACAACAGTGCAATCACATCTGTGCAACATTTCAAGTGAATCAGTACAAGTACAACATATGTAGGAGCAACATTGGAAAGAATAAATCAACCAAAATAACTGTAGATTAACGGTCTGCTGGTTGGCAGGTCTTTTGCTGCAATGATAGAAATCTTGCCCCAGAGCTCTGTTGACAAAATATTAGGAACACCTAAGTACATTAGAAATTACCACTATAAACATGACTCAAAGATCAGTGTGATATTATTGCAGGTGTGTTGTATTTTGTGATTGAAACAAGTTTACAAATAAATAATAAAAAACTGCATGGCGATTTTAATGCACAGTTGTTATTAAATGTTTTTTAATTTGTTAAATACTAGTTTTGATAATTATTGTATTCTTTTTTTAAGGCAACGGGGTGGCGGATACCTTTAAATTGAAATGCACAATAATGAATGTGGCATCACCTAAAAGCCCTCCCCCTACTCTCCAATCACTGAAAATATAATAAACTTTTGTGTTCCCAAAAATAAGCTCCACAAAGTTGATAAAACTGAAACGCCGTGCAATATGGTTGTTACTTATAATCTCGGTTTTTAACATAAACCGGCGTGAGCTGATGAAGGGGCCGTTACTGGTATAGTGGGGTAGTGTTCAAGACAAGCAATGATCCCGAGTTCATTCAACCCTTGGGCACAGGCTAACAATAAAAGTAATGATGTGTGAGTGATTCCGTGTGATGTGAGCGGCATAACACGCTGTCGGCAGCTCAGCTTTAAGACACGTGCGTTGATAATGACAGCTACACCCTCTACGTCTGTTTGTTTTGCTGAAAATGCAGTTTTGGCTACTGCTGCTGCTAGCTCTTGCTAGCAAACGCTGCTCCATGCAGCAGCCGTTGAACAGCTCCGTGTAACAAAGAGCCGATGAGCAACCCACTTCAAGAGCTGCTGCACATCTAAAAACAGATAAGACGCACACTGCGACCTAAACGTGACGCGTAGCGTTGAGTCGCAGTGTCAGCTCGTAGCACATGTACGTTAAAAAGTTGCCGTAGAGCGCCGAACAAAAATGTCGGCGGCGGAAAAAATTAACCCTTTCCTGTCCCTCGCCATGCGATGTGTGCAACATTAGCGTCAACACGAATAAAACCGCGCTGCACCTGCTACGTGTGCAAACTTTGTAACGCTGCGGTGCAATAGAAGTGTTTACAACTGCTCTAGATGTGATTTTAGGACCAAAGCGGAGGTATATTCTTGCAACATTTCCCCTTTAATTGCTCTGACCATTTTATCCTTACCAGCTTCACGTTAGCGGCGGATCCCGACAGAAGAGCGGGGAAGGCACCAGCATGCACCGGGGCTACAAACGGCTGTCCTGCGAGAAAGCCTGACGAAAAGTGACACATATTTGACTTCTAACATTGGTCCAAGCGAATAAAACTGTCGAAGTATCGTGAGTAATTAAGCATATTGTGTTTTAAAAAAATGTATCCAACCTCTGTTCACCTTTATAAAAATGTGTGAATTAGAATGCAAGAAGGAAACTAACCAGATCTCAAAGGGTCCTCCTTCTGCACACTGGCGGCTTCAACATCCCCTTTAATGAGCTGTGAAGTCTGGCAACAAAATCTCAACAATGGAGTGTACCTTTAATTTACTGTTTCCCTCCAAGTGCGACTACAGCAACACAACATTGCCTGGCTCGAAGTTACCCTAATAAAAGATGAAATAACTTTTATTTTATCATTTTTAGCTTGTGTTTTGATAACAATTAGCCTACATTTGAAACTTTTCTTTTAACATATTTGAGTGCTTTGTTTTGTTAATTATACTTTACACAATATAAAAAAAAAACACACGAACAGCAACTTTGGATAAAGTAAATTTAATGGTGGGATCAACCTTATTTTTTAAATATATGTACAGTTTGCAAAAATGAAAGGAAAATACATAATGTCATCACAATATTGACACCAACTGCAGTGGTATGCATAGCCTAAAAATCTAATAAAGAAAAAAAAAACATTTATAGTGTGCGATATATTTTTATATTTTCACCAAATGTAGACTGCAAACCTATTGTTAATTTGCAAATTTTTTTAATGAACTAAAATTTGCCCCAAAAAGAAATACATCGGACCATGTTTACAAGATGTTTGCATTTGGATGTAATGTCTGGATATAAGGTGGATGCTGCACTGCACATTAAACCCACTAAAGTTACTTGAAAGGCACAATTCACAATGAACAGCTTCCCGTGAAGTTTAGTTTTTGCTAAATAAATGAACGCAATAGTGTTATATTACTTAGTCTCATTTGAGATGTTTGATCTTTATTTCATTGCATGGAAACAAAACAAGTTAGCTTTTAAGGCTGTTGTCTTTTATGTAAACAGTAAGTGACCGATCTCATTATCTAACCACTATATAGTTCAGTGTTTATTTTCACAAAATTCCAAATCTCAGCATTTTAATGGGGCCCCAATGAAAAGCCGTTTGGATCACAAATGCTACATTGGAATTCTTGTTTGGTCCTATTTTATGTCTCTTTACATTCATAGCACATAGCAGTTAACAGCTGCAAATAGTGGCAAAATGCATCAACTCAGAGAAATAATGAAGACAAGACTCTACTGTAAGGCCATCGTGGCAGCCATTGGATTAACCAGTTGTGTTCGCTGCTATCCTCTCTTCACTTGCAGCCTGTTTATTATCACAGCCTTTAAAAGAAGGAAGAAAATATTGTCAAAATGATATATATATTATCACCAAAAAGATGTCTTAATGAATGAACATGGCAACAAAATAAAATGCTATTGTGACAATGAGGGTGAAATATAGAGGTGAAAGAGTGGATATGTGGCATGGTGTGAGGATAATTAGCTGACATTTTGGAAAGCTGCATGAAAATGTCAAAAGTCACTGTGACAGCATGACAAAGACCGATGAGCCAATGAGAGAGCTGGCAACACCAGCTTGTGTGTGTGTGTGTGCTGTGACAATGATGTGGGGAGAGGTAAAGCCATTGTGTACTCAGAGGGGGGCTGATGGAAAGATTTTGTAAGATGGAGGGCTGACATGAAGGGAACCAGCTATCAGAAAATGGTCAAAACAGACAACTGAATTAATGTATGTGTGATGTGTGTGTGCCCACGTGTGCCAGACACCCATAAGTGTAAAAATCATAATAATGAGTTTAATACTTGTGGATGGTCCATTTGAGATGTCTTCTGCTTCTACGGCATCTGAAGAGCCAAAGACAACATAGATTGACAGACGGCCTTTTCTTTAGCCTTGAAATGAGCTGGCTTACAAGTATTTTAAAAGGAATGGGCTTCCTCTAGCACCTTAATCAAGGGAAAATATTAAAATGGTTTAAATGATTTAGCAGCAGAACCTCTTTTCAGCCTCCTCCTTGCAAGTTTGATCTGATCTTGGAGGATCTGAACCCAGTCTCGTGGCCCAGGCAACTTCTCTATTTTGTGTTCAGTGCAGTATTTCTCTGTAAAAACTGGACACACACCATAGTTACATTAACGTTTGTTCAGAAATGTAGTTACACTTTAGTTTGTCTTTCTCTGCCCTACCTTTAATGGCACCCACAATGTTCTGGTCCAAGCCCTTACGGTTATCATTTAGCCCTCTCTTCCTTTTGCCATTTGGCAAGGAGTTAGCCAGCGTGGCGTCATCAAAGAAGGCACACACCTAAACACACAGCACAGCTCTTGACCATGCAGCATTTTTGTTCTTTGTTCACATTTCACACGATTATAAAATAATCAGAGTGACAGAGAAAACGCTTTTAAAAATCATAGACGTGCACCAGTTTCCGGAACAGCAGGCTGCCTGAGCGTGTATAGTTGACCAGAATGGAGTCTAGCTGGGCCTTTGAGATAAACACGTCATAATCCTCTGCAAGACGCACCTCAGACTGTGAAGGAGTCAAGCAACACAGAGTGTTAATTGTAAAGCATTAAATAAATATCACCAGTTGAAATATAAATGAGTTTTTAGAAAGAAAAAGCGAGAAGACGTTATCTTCATTTCTAGCGTTAGCTCGAATCATAGATGTGCTGTAAAATAAACCGCAAGGATGTTTGCACAAAGGTTTATGTCTCATTAGGCAAAAAACAAGGAAAAATCAAGGTACTTTTTTTAGGCATGGAGCTTCACAAAAGAAGCAACGTTTAGGCTGCAAATTGTTTTTACATGCAAATACACATACACGTTCAAATTCATAAGACAGGTGCAGTGCACCTGAATCAAATTAAGCGTGCAAATGAGGCTTGGTAAGCACACATGTTGCTGCATACGTACATCCACACTAAGGTAGAGATTACCTCTAATGCTTGTGATTCCCTTAGTTGGTTCAGGAGAGGAGATGTGTTGTTGACCGTCACTGGGTTGGTCTGAGGTGGTGGCACAGGAATGTCAGAGGAGGTGGGATGATTGTTGGTTGTAGATGAGTCTTGTTTCTCACATTCTCGCTTCTTTACAGATTCCACAGGTGCAGCTTTTAGCAGTGATGCATCCAGAGGAGCAAGACCAGCTCTTCTGGTGCTAAACACAGATAGCGGAGCCATCCTATAGATTGGCCTCCTCTTTCGAGGCCTGTGGCGAGGACTGGGTCCTGCACCTAGGCGAGGTTGAGACAGCGATGCTGCCCTTTCCTGCTTTTCTAAAGATGCTATTAAAAGGCAGAAAAACATTATATTGTGTTTATCTCCTTATTTTAGAGTGTGTATTGGTGTTCATTTACTAACCTTTTTGATTCTGCATCAACCTCCTCATGGCACGTAGTTCCTGCAGGATAGCCTGCAAGGTGCCCTTACAGTTACACATACAGCAGGGGGTTTCTGGCACAGTAGGAGGAACTACATCTGCTGGGAAATGAGGGATGCATTTGTTAGCGCTTGTTCACTCTAACATATGCACACAGGTGCAAACATGCTTTAATGTAACAACAAAGGTGTAAGCCATTGCTGGTGTTCATCACTCAATATTTAATGAAATTCACTATTCTTCAAATAACTTAAAATGTGTTTAGTATTTTTCTCCTTTCAAACGTGCACCGATATCCTACCATTAGTTTCATTCACTTTGATTAAACCCTTTGTGCTGTTGAGAATCCTGAGGGCTCTGGAGCGTGTGCTGTACTGGCCGCAGCCTGGGCTGTTTGGGACTGGGATGGATATGGATGAAGGTGAAGGCCCTGGGTCCTCTGCAGAGTTCCAGCTGTTGCTCTGGTGGTCCTCTGACACCAGAGATAAAAGTTCAGGCTGATTTATCCAGTTCAGAGGCTTTTCCTGGGGCTCCTTTGTTAAGCTATCCTGCTCTGTACCAGCACGCTGGTATACTCTGCTGGTCTTATCGCTCAGAAGCCTCATCATTCCTGTGATTTGCCTTTTGATCTCCATGCCCTCATCCTCCAGCCAAGCTACATTAAGAGAGAATGGTGCTCATGTAATTACCGATATTTTGTATGATATATAATCAAAATTCATTCTCTGAATGGCACATACCATCAGGCATAGCGCCATCCTTTGGCTCCCCATTGGCATCTTTGGAGCTGGAGTTAATCACATATGAAGGCTCTAAATCTGCAAAGAAAAAAAACTGAATGGTTTCGTTATGAAGCAAAGCTGTAAAGAAACGCCACAAAACCTTGGTGACAGATGTCACAGGATGATTTTGCGGCCTTTTTGCCTTGTAAGGTTGAAGCTTGTGCGGGCTAATGAGCTGCGATGCCTACCAAAGCAGAACCCTCCACCTCACCCCCATCCCATCCCATGCAAAAACCACCACCTGTAGGTGGTATGAAGTAGTGTAGTCAAGAGAGGTGGTGTGTTCTTTACAGGTTAAGCAAAAAGTGCACAGTTGAAGCTCCTTGTTACGAGCTCAGAGTGCGCAACATATTTTCACATTTTATTCAATTTGCTTACTTAATTCAGTCTTAAAAATCTAACCGGAATGAGCCGCGTTAAGATTGATGTCTAGGATGTTTCTTTTATTTTCTTTTACATGCAAGATGTGAATCCCTATAGTTAGCTGCTGGTTAAAACCGAGGCACAGACTGGGCATTGTCGTGGCTATCGCTTTTGTTTACAGAGTCGTCTCTGCTGGCGCACAGCGCCAGACAAACACCCAGACACAGACGCGCGTCTTGCAAGGTCTTGCATTCATTCAGCAGCTTACCGCCATCCGTGACCAGTTTAAAGCTCTGCGACTTCCTTCTCCTCTTCCTTTCTCCAAACTCCATCTTCAGGTGGAATATCCAGTAAGTCGTGCAGTGGAAAAATATTCGCTCTTCGAGAGGACGAAATCACTGACTAGGTTACACTCAGCGGAATCACTGTCCGTCTGCCTTATTAATCAGTTAAATTTCTTTCCTGCTTGCGCTACAGATTCTCTCATCTCTTCGCAAATATTCGCAGTGTTAGGCTCAAAGTGGCCCGTTCAGTTGTATTCTACAGTCCATTCCCTTTGCCAGCATGATGCTGCTTCTTGGCTTCCGTCATGTAAATAAATTAATGACTTTAATATTAAAAAATCGTCACATATCCCTTTGCGCCACCTGATGGTATGTTCTCAACTGAAAGGTCGAGTCAGACATTTGCTAGTGGTGTCCAAACTGTGGACCGGTATTAACACAAACAGCACTGAAACAGAAAAACAAACTTTAGAGATTTTTTTAAAAGGATATTTTACAGGCTACTGTAGATGGAAAAAAGAGCCAAAAGCCAAACGTCGTTTGACTGAAAGGAGAAACAACTCAGTTACCAGATGTTTGGTGTTTACTGTGGTCGATATCTTTGTAAATCTATTTTTGTTCATTAAAGGGATCATGCTTCCTCCTCCACTCATAACAACTGTATAATTCTAAAGTCACCAGCAGAAAATATAGGAAGTAATATTGAGTCACTTATCACAAGTGAAGGCCATTTAGTCTCTTTCGCTATAATTTCCTTTAATAATTTCACCAAAATACAAAAGATTTTGGAGGATTTCAAAAAGTTAAGTCAGGATTTTTCATCTTCCCTTCTTGGAGTATAGCGCATTACTGTCAGATACGTAAAACAAACACCCCTAAGTGTCGACCCTTTTTCTAAATTTCCCTGTTTGGATTGAACCTGTTTCGGTCCATTTTGATGCTTGACACAGTGGGATCATAGTGGTGAGTTTAGAGGTTTGCAGGCTTGGAGCAATGCACTGGGCCCCGTCATTGTCCTCAAAACATCCACGGTTTCACAGCAGAACATGGTGTTCATAGTTGTGGTTTAATTGTTGGGTTATCCCAATGTTTGGCTAACTACTGTGCATACATATCCAGAAAAGAATACATAAAGGAGTATCTATTTTTACTGTCTATTTGACCTTATTATTTTGGTGTCCTCTTAAATTCACTGAAAAACAGATTCATTTGACACAGATTACATTGTGTTCTAATGCTTTTATTTTGAAACAGCTATTTTGAAAATTCTAAAAAGCTTCATGTTACCTTCCGGTTTAGGCAAGCGCGTTTCAGACTAACGCAGACTAACCTTAATGTGCCGTTTTTTTGTTAAAATAAACCTTTCAGATGGATATACTTAAAGCTGAGATCGAAAGAAAGAGGAAACTCCTTGAAGAAAAGAATCTTGTTGACGTAAGTATCCGACGAAGTTGCTTGTTATTGTTAGCTTGGCTACGTTGCTAACACGTCGTTTAACCAAGCTAGTTAAGTATTTCTAGAATGATAGTTTTTCATTCATATCGATAGCTTTATCTATAAAGTACTGAACTCCATCTGCAGTAGAATATAAAGCTAAATTAAAAAGGATTAAGCTAAACACAGAGCTGTAGTTTACGAATTGTAATTGCTGCTACGTAACAGAACATTAACTTTATAGTATCACGATTTAAGCAGAAATTCTGGTATTTATACCGTTTAAACTTATCCTAACATGAAATTTTTTTTAATGCAAACATAAGTAAGCTAGGGAGAGCTAGGGGCACCTGGCAGTTCATTAGGTACACCTAGCTTAAATTCATCTCAAACTCATGCTATTATTGCATAGTTTCTGCATTAACGTCCTACCTGTACCACTGTACCAATTATACCCCCGCCAATCACCACCACAACCTCCACCTATTCATATATGATATTGATATAATATGATAGCATAAATTCCTTTTACCTGCTTCTTTTTCTTTCCAGGACTCCAAAAAATTCTTTAAAAGGGCTGAGCTCTCACAGAAGGAAAGAGACGATTACTTCAGAAGATGCGGATACAAGGTTCATGTCAACATCACTCTGCTTCTCACTCTCTCGATTTTCCTGAGACACTCAGACTTATTTAATTCACTGTCTGGCTTGGTTAGTGTGACACAAAAATAACGAGTAAACCTTCTGCCAGCAAAAAGATAAGGACAGGTGTTGATGCTCAGGTGTACAACAGTGTCTGTATTTGTGTTTACTGTGGTGTTTTTCCCCAATTTGCCTCTGCTGCCTGCATCTGTAGGTTCAGAGAGAGACTCCTGAGAGCCAGGTATGGCATTGCACAGTGAAAGTAGCCAACAGGATGCATGATAAAAGGATAAAACACACTGTGTCCTAAACGCTCATGCTTCCTAGGCATCCTTTCTGGAAGTTCTTACTGAAATCTGTTGGGATGAAAACCTAAAAGACGTAGCGGAGGGCACATTTTCTGGTTGTTACAAATAACCACACGAGCACTGGATATTTTGGTACAGGATGCCTGGACTCACCTAGTAGTAACTTAGTGTATAATAATTGGATATCAGCTTTACACAAATGGAAATATTCAGCAGCTCACTTCTGCTGGATAGATTTAGACTTTTCAAGGTGATTTTAAAATTTTATCAATAAGATGAAAGCATTTTAAAGCTTGATTTAAACTCACCTACATTCTGTGGATGCTAAACTGTGTCATTTCCAAATTATCAACATAGTTTAAATGAAATATTTATATGTGCCACAGTCATTATCACAGCTTTGCCTTATGCCAGGCTAGTTATGTATTACAGCCACTTGTCAGAAAGCAAAGGAACACGGAAAGGAAGCTTCAAAGCAAAAGTGGGACACTGCCACGGTGTTGATTTCAGCATGGGATAATGTACTGAAATGAAAAAGTGTTTTTGTTATCAAGCTCTGCTTCTTATTTTTGCAGATAATTTGTGACATAAGCTTTTAATATTTAAGCAAATTATGGTGTGTAACTTATTTACTGTGACATTTTAACAGCTGCTCAGTGGCAGATTGTATTTATGTTATACTTTGTGCAAAGCTTAAAAACCTGGCTCATTAAGCCATTCTCTTTGTACACGGGCAGCGTACTATGTTTTATTTAAAGCGAAAGAGCTGTTGTTTGCTGAGAAGGCTTTTTGTCACCATTTGCTGGTTCTTTTAGATTGTGGTTTAAAAAGCACAATCTAAGAGTGCTGGCATGCATGTGCCTTTTAAAGCATGATTTGGGTATATTTTGAGTTTCGTTGTGCAAAGAATACAGAGTATCTTTTTCCTGTGTTTAGGCCTGATGGGTGATTTAGACTTCTGTGGGAAATCTACCTTGTTACTTTAATTGTAACCAAAAACACGTTTTAACCCTATGCTGTAACCTTGCATGTAATCTGATGTAACTACACAGCAGGTCAACACAGCCCACAACGGCTAGGGTTAACAAGGGTTTTCGGTTGCGTTGTAAGTTAGGATTTAGATTTCCCGCAGAAGCCTAAATCACACATAAGATGTTACAGCCGCTAAAGTTATCATGTTGGTGTAGTATTTGTTATATGCTTTCTTTTGTTGGTAACTTATTGTGTTACTTGTCTTTCTTGAAGAGTTGCAGGTAAGGGAGTGGTGTGAATGTTTGCAGTTCTGTTTATTTTGTTGATGCTTTTTTGTCTCTTTGGTCATGAGGTCTCAGCTCATGAAGACATTGCAGATGCTTTTCCCCCCTCATTTCTTTTGTAGTAGTTTTATTTGTCATTTGGCCAAGAAACATTAGATTAAATTGAGATCCTCCAAATTGCCTTCATGTTCTTCCAGTAATGCTGGTGTATTTCTGTTCCCTCAATATTGTCCATAAGATTGAGAAGAAAGAGGAAGATGAGCCATCCACTTCAGCTAATCCAGTCTTGGAACTGGAGCTCACAGAAGAGAAGCTCCCAATGACACTTTCACGACAGGAGGTGAGTCAGTATAAAACCTCAACAGTTTCTTTTCATTCATTTTTCATTAAATATCATAACATTTCATTTGCTTACCACCAAGTGAATAAATATTTCATTTGCATCACTGTTTTTGTGTAGGTTATTCGACGACTTAGAGAACGAGGGGAACCGATCCGATTGTTTGGCGAGTCTGATTATGATGCCTTCCAGAGGCTCCGGAAAATTGAGATTCTGGCCCCAGAAGTAAACAAGGTAGGATTGAGTGTTAACTGGATTTTGGAAAAAAACATGCAGTTGAAATTCACATTCATTCCATCTACTCTGGAAAATTGCATGCCACTTTAAATGTTCTTGATTGTATTTAGGAGAGATTGAATTTATTTTAGTGTCAGAATGCTGATTGACACTCATAATATTTGCTGTTTTAACTGTGCCAAGGGCTTGAGGAATGATCTGAAAGCCGCCATGGACAAGATTGACCAGCAGTACCTGAATGAGATTGTTGGAGGAACAGAGTCAGGAGAATTGGACACACAGCATGACCTAAAAGTGCACGAAGAAAACACCACAATAGAAGAACTTGAGGTACAGTGCAATGTCCAAGAAAAAAGAATGAATCTCCAGTTATTAAATAGCTTAGTCAGATAAATTTTTGGACACAGTTTGTTTTGTTTTCAATCATTTTATTTTTGTGGGTGGTGTTTTTGTGTTAATAATGAAATTATCCCGCTAGGCTCTTGGAAAAACTCTTGGAACAGGTGATGATGATGGAGACCAGGATGTTATTGCTAAATTTTTGAGGGTAAGAATTTCATGCTTGACCTTTTGATATAAAGTTTTTATTAATTTACACAAAATGTTTTGGTTTTTTAGATGGTGAAAAACAGGAGCTTTTCTCTCCTTTCACTGTGTATCTATTACTTAACTCTAGGGGAGGTCTATATCAATAGGAAAAGTTGTAAAACTAAAGTTAAAATTCCATAAATCTATACCCTCCGCAATTTCCAAAGCTTTCCAGTGGGGCTAATTGGTGTCTCTTTTGGGGCCAATTCTGGCCCCTGGGCCTTACTTTTGACACCCCTAGTTTACAGGGAGCTCTTGGGTAAATATTAATAATAATTAAAAGAATATATACTACTATACCTGCTGCTGTTCATATGTTTACATAGTTTAAAAAGTTTAACCTTTTGCACCATTATCAAAAGGAGAATTCATTATGAGTTATTTTTATTATATTTATTTCTTTTATTTGTTCTTTTTCAAATGGGTCAAATCATGGACATTTGTCTAGTGTTAGTTACCACTGCATTTCTTGGAAACGTTTTCCTGTTGTTGGACTCTAGTTTCTTCTTGGCGTTTGGGCCAAAGATCTGAACAGCCGAGAGGACCACGTGAAGCGCAGCGTTCAGGGCAAGCTGGCCAGTGCGACACACTCGCAGACCGAGTCTTACCTCAAGCCTCTCTTCAGGAAGCTCAGGAAGAAGGTAATTTTTGTGGCTGGAGCAAAACAAACTATAGAGCATGGTTCTTTCATGTGTGGATTTACTTTTCATCATTATCTTTTACAGAATTTACAAGCTGACATCAAAGAGTCAATCACAGACATCATAAAATTCATGTTGGAGAGAGAATACGTCAAGGTATGATAATATCATGTAGCCCCTGTTGTTATTTTTGCATCCATTATAAACTTTCCTAAATGTCTTTTAGGCAAATGATGCGTATCTACAGATGGCCATTGGTAATGCCCCTTGGCCAATTGGTGTGACTATGGTGGGAATCCACGCCCGTACAGGACGAGAAAAGATCTTCTCCAAGCACGTGGCCCACGTTCTTAATGACGAGACGCAGAGAAAATACATTCAGGTTAGACCCAGAGTTATAGCTTTAGATATCACGGCTGAGTAGTTATTCCTATTTTACTTTTTGAAGTCCTCCACCTGGGGCGCATGTGCAGCGTGTGTAATTGGTGCAGTATAATGTAAATGTAAATTCCTCACTGACGAGTCAGCGCTTTGGAAATTGGCATTACCCTGACCCATGCGGACTCACAGATATGGAAATGTAATCAAAGCTTCAGAGTGTTTTCACATCTATAATTTGTTTTGTCTGATCTGATTCAGTTGATGAATTTTTTTATACGGTTTGATTTTAGCTGCGTCTGGGGCATGGGCAACAAAAGTACAGGAAGAAGGTGCTGCGTTCTGGAGTAGTTGGCCTGTGGTTGATTTTACAGCTAGTTGCTATAGTTAATGCACTCTGCTCACGTATGGTGCTATGCCACATTCCAGAATACAAAGCGTACCTGGTTACGGCAAAAGCGTTTAGCTCAAACTTGCACTGTACGCCTTGTATTTAGGTCGGGTATATTTTTTTTGTAACCAAGTCCAATCGTTGTGTTCACATCTGCACAAAAGAACCACACCCAGTGAGAAAGCGAATCATAATTTGATTCAAGCAAACCAAATAGTACTGGTGGGAAAACACCCTTAGACTTTAAAGATTACAACTTGAAACATTTTTAAAAGTTTTTTTTAAAGATTGTTTTTAAAGATTTTTAAAATGTTCATACTGCATTTCGTTGCCCTGTACCTGTGACATGTGCAATGACAATAAAGTTGTATTCTATTCTATGTGGTTTTACACACAGTCATGTGTATCCTCTTGATTTCGGTGGTGTTTTTATGTAAACCAAAAAACTGTGACCAAAACATATTTCTATGGAAAACAAAATTTACTCCTGTCCTTCAGGCGACTTTTAAAATCATTATTAGGTTGACGTTTGTTTTCAGGACAGCGTCCCGCATTTGAGTGTATAAGAGTTAATACAATCGAATTACCACTGCATGTTTAAGACAGTGTGTATTCGTGGACGTGATGAACATGCTCCTTGCAATTATGCAGTGTGTTTACATTATTTGGTGGTTATTAAGAAATTGGCATTAGAATTCTGCCCCATGAGGAAAACATTATTGTAACATTATTGTAAAGACCCTACTTAAACTTACCCTTAAGTAGGGTCCTTACCTTACAATATAAAGCTCCTTGAGGCAACTGTTGTTGTGATTTGGTGCTGTGTAAATAAAATTGAATAGAAACTGATTTTTAACAATATGTAATCATTTTCGTTATAGTTGTGCATCCCCAAAAACTCTGTAAAAACTTAATATTCTAGGTTATATTCATATTTATTAAGGCTTACATTGTTTATTTGGCACCTGAGTGTTTAAAAGGAAAAACAATATTTCTAGGCAATTTAGGAAATGAGCTCCTTGGCATGACCAGTAATAATGATATAACCTTATTCTTGTCTTAAAGATGGTTTCAGCTGGACCTAAAAGTGGAATGTAGCCTGAAGTCTCTGTTTTTAAACACTTTTCACTCAAACTTTAATTTCCTTGATTGATTTTTTTCCCCCTTTCTCTACAGGGACTAAAGAGGCTAATGACCATCTGCCAGAAACACTTCCCTACTGATCCATCAAAGTGCGTGGAGTACAATGCTCTTTAACTCGTTATTTAAGCCTGCCTGATCCGTTGTATCGCAGTTCAAAGTTGGATTTTTTTTCTTCCTTTTTTCTGTTTTTTGTACCTTTTGAATTTTGGTTGTGGCATAATCTTCTTTAGTAAGGGATTACTCTGGAAAAGATGTCTAAATTAAAGAAGACTAGGTTCAGTAAGCCTGTTTATGTACAGTCAATATTATGCCAACTTGTAAGAGTAAAAAAAAATTTTGTATTTCAACTCTTTTGTCCCAGTAGACTTGACGTCCTTCGTTGCAAACATACTGGGGAAATCTAAAAAGTTACTGTGGCAGAGAGCATAAATTTATTTGGATGCTTTTAATTTTAATATAGACCTCTAAGTCTTAACATCAACAAATGCTTTTCATGCTATGACAGTGTAAGTTTAATTACACCTGAGGCTTCATGCAGACTGTTTTCTGTGCACTTTCTTTAAGAACACAATAAACAAAAACAAAAAAGTGATCACTGTGTCATTAAAATATTTTTTCGTAATTTGTTTTTTTGAACACCATACATCGAAACTATTTTTTAAATAAAGTGTTAAGTATTAATTTCCCCTTTTAAATGAGTCGAGATTTGTTTTCTCATAACCTTAGCTGCAAAATTCGCATAATAGGCCAATGATTTCTTAAATTAGTAAGATGATCTCAAATGAAGTCTCTCACCATAGCATGCTTCAGTGTGTTCTTTATTGCTCATGTTTTTAAGAATTCACTGACAATATTCTTGTAAGATATAAATACATAATTTAAGAAATCATTGGCCTGTTATGTGAATGACTAGACTGCAATCCAAAGCATTATTTGTTGAAAACTAGATTTGCACAATGATTGCTGATTAAAAACCCTCTGCTATTTTTTTTTTTAAGACGCTAACAGCCAACGTCATAATTCTGGCCTTATTAAACAGAGTAACCATGGTGATATGATGTGCTCCTTGTTGTGATAGCACGTTCTCAGCTGCCTGAACCCACGTCACTACAGTTTCAGGCTGTCAAATCCAACCACGTCACTGGAGACCCAGCTGGCAGGTTGTCAGTTGGCAGTGCAAATACCGTGAACTAGTGCTGGATTTTCCTCTGAACTTTCTCCCAGGATCCACGTCTAATTCAGCGGAAAGAAGACCGTCTCCTTTCAGCAGTTACAGTGGGGAAGCATTTGAAGTCGAGAAATAACATCATGTGAAGTAATCCACCCTGTGAGGCTTTTATCTTTTAGTCCTTGGGATGAAGTTAGGCTAAATATTTTGGCTTTTTTCCCAGCACATCACTGTTAGCAGTGATGTTTGCCAGGGCCTTGTAATGGTGAATGATGGTCAGGAGGAAAGTATTTAATTCAGTGTAAAAAAACAAAACAAAGAAACGTCATTGTATCCTATAATACCCGAGGGTTTCTGTTAGGTGTCGATTGGAAAAATAAAATGAATATTCCAAATTAAATAAAGCCAGGTTGTTAATTACTCAGGTTTGGACCGGAATGCTAACTACATCAGACCAACAGCAGGCCACGCTGTGCGGTAATGATCAGATGGCCTTACTCAGGCAAATGTCAAATTGATAAGTCCAAAGCAGATCCTGGCACAGTGGGCAACATGGCTAAGAAACACCATCACTATGGGGGAAACTGTGCAGCAAGGCAGAGGATATTTGAATTGAACAACTGTTTTTATATATATATTAGTTCACTCTCAGCTGAAATAATCACTAAATTGTTAAACCAATGACGGAAACACGCTAGGTTTATAGCCACAACTTGTTTTTCCCAACACTGATGAATTATACATCAGAATAACTGTTTTTTTTTGACACGCTGTGCGAAAAGCTCTTTGTCTAATTAAAACACAAACATCCGATTCCTGTTAAGTCATTGTCTCTGTCTCTTGATCATCCTCTTCATTTCACTCCAACTTGTCCAAAACATTCAAATGTGAAAGAAGACTACAAAGTAATAGCTGGCCCCATCCCATTCTCTTGGCAGTGAGCCTGAAGGGAGGCGCTGATTTAATAGTGCCTGAACTCCCAGATAATAATGAGGGTTTGTATTCATTATGTGAGGGTGCAACTTGTTTTCTGTCTAATGACCTGCAGATCCACGGGCAGGTCCTTTGGTGGCTGTAAGATGTGGGAAAACATGATGAAAATTTGCTCTCTGTGCTCCTTTTTGCTCAGGCGAAAGACTGCTGTGGGACCCATGAAAGAGACAATCAAAACACATTACAAATTCTAGGATTTGTGAAAGGATTATCTCCAGCTACAGAATGTAGAAATTAAAGCTGAATGTTGCTCTGATGCTTGGTTGTTTTCCAATTTATTATTTCAAGCTAAACGGTGCCAAAAATAGCTAAAGAATATTCTTAGCTTTGGCAAGATTTGTTTTTTGCATTGAGTTAGTTCCAGAAAGTGGTCATCAGTCATTAAAGATGATTTCAGCTCAGCACTTTATTTTGGGTGACCATTCATTTTCCTGGAAAATCCCCTTCTGTGTAATGCCACTTTGTAGGTTTGAACTGTAATTAGAGCTTCAGTCCTCTTTTCATCTGAACTGGCTGGACTGTATGATTGTTGCCAGGCACCTTAGGAGAGGTGGAAACCAATTACCGGTGAAGGTATAGCGTGTCACACCAATATGTCGCTTTCTCTCTTTCCCTCTATCTTTTGTTTTTTTCCTCTCCTTTATTCTCTCTTTCAAATCTTTGGCACGATAAATGGGTTGATAAATATGCAGATTGTTCCTATATAATCAGAAACAAATATAGCAAAATAGCCATCCTTGTCAGACTACCTAAAGGCTTTGTCTCATCTGGAGCCACTTACATAAATTGATGTCACTGTCACCTATAAAGTGTTTATAAGCAGGGCTCCAATGGGGCTTAAAGGTCAGAGAATCTGTTAAAATGCTAAGTATGATGAATGAGATGCACTGTAATAATTCTGTGGTAACAGCAGAGAAATCAGAAGTGATGGAGGATTCTGGTGACGTGTGTGTTTAACCTTTTTGATTGTTTTTTTCATAAAAATGTGAAGGGAGTTGTGTGGATGGGCCTCTTGTTTGTTATTGTGAAGACATAACATGTATAAAACAGGACTAAAAAGAACATTGCTTTTGCATCCTCAACTGCTACTTTCAATTTGCCAATAAATCCATTTTCACAGAGCAGCAGCACCACAGAAATGCATCTTTTCATATGAATTGTCCTCAGAGGAGCTATCACCATGGTGAAGCATCTTCCAAGCGACTGCCTTCTTTAGTTCACAGAGGAAATGAAATAGAAATGAATCAGAAAGGGAAAGAATAGACAGAAGTGCAGGCATACTACATTAAATACAGATGGCAGCACACATGGTCCTTTGACTGCATTAACTACATAGCACAGTTGGATACATGAGAGATTAGAAAGGATGTGAAGCTTTCCTACAGGCGGATGTGATTTGCAGTACAGTCTCCAATATCTCCTCTCTTTTTGCTTTCCCCCCAAACTGCCAGCAATAGTTGACTGACTCATCAATCGGTCATATTTGTTAACTCTTTCTTTCTACTGTTATGAATTTGGGAATGCAACACTAATGTTAGTCAAATGTTGGTACACTACTTGAAGTCCTGCTTTGGCGCAGTCGGTTTACAGTGGCACGAACCTTGTGCCACTGTGCGTGTGTGTGTGTGAGTGTGTGAGGGAGAGAAATAGAGTATCGACGTTTCTTGTTTTAGAAAAGGTAAATCAATAATTTCTCACAGAGTTAAACCAAACTGCGCGCTTTTCTGTCAGGCATCCACCAGGATCCAGGAAAGAGGAATGGGGAACTGCTTCTTTTTATGAAGTCTTGGTGCTTTCATAAGTGTGTGCGTATACTGCCTGTATTAGACTGCTCGCTTTCTGCTGACACTCAGGACACACACCTAAGTGTACTCTAGGCGAGACAGAGAGGAGAGAGAGAGAGAGAGAGAGAGAGAGAGAGGAGCTTGCAGCAGCGAGGCAACTTGCAGCTGAGGGAGCGAGGAGAGGACACATGAGGCCAGTCGCAGCTGATCAGGCTCTGTGCATGAAGCCTGCTTCTATTTTACCGTGTACGAGAGACCGGCAGGCTGATTAAAACAAGAGGGGATAACGCTCCACACGTTAAAAAGCCCGAACTGCTCTCGCGGTATGGACGGGTTACAGTCACAAAATGCTGGAGTTGGTGGCATCGCGGAAGACGCGGAGGAAAAGTATCGCGCACTCGCCTATGACACTGCTCTGAGCACTTTGGTGGCAGTGGCCCTGTATGTCGTGATAAAAGTGAGCCTGGACGGCTTCAGACAGTGGCGGGCCAAGATCTCCGTGCTCGTCGTGGGTTCTGGACCCGTGGGACTGACGGCCGCGCTGGTTGCTGTCCGCTCCGGGAAGGTGCTGAAATTGACCGTGCTGGACGAGAGGTACCGGACCGCCCTGCTCTCCCGGCCCCAGCAGATCGCCCTGGATCCCCGCAGTGTGAAGTTTCTGCTGGGACTCGGGGTGGACTTTGATAACATGGAGGGCTGCTGGCATAACGATCATTTTTTCACCAGAATAGGCGTGTTTCAGGAGTACCTGCTGAGCATCCTGGAGCAGAAGAAACAGAGGGTGGACGTCAAGGTGCAGCTGGGAACCAAGGTATGCCCTCTTCCCCGATTTTAAGTCAGGTCAATGAGTTGATAATCGCACGGTCTCTGTATGCAACATGTCTTGAATCTCCTCGGTGTTTTCTGTGTTATAGATAACTTAATTCTCAAAATAATCCTCACTGTGCTCACTGAAAAAGGATACACAACTTCATTTCGTTCAATTCATTCAACACAGACGCCAGTGAGCTGAGGAGAAAATGTGCGATGAGTCAGTCCAGAAGAAAGGCGGACTTCCCACGCTACCTCATTTTGCAATGACTGACTGTCAAAACCCGATGCTCCAAAAGACTCTGGTGTGTGCCTCCACTCCAGCAGGGGTCTGATAGCCATCAGTGATGGTGACATAGATGTATGTCCCTGTGTCTACTCGAAGGCTCAATCTCAGGCTCCCAGTGAACCAAGTCTGATGCTGCATCTCACTTATTCGTTTTTCTTTTCTTTTCTTTTCTTCTTTTTTTGCATTTAAGAATCTTATTCTTCTTTTTGTATATCTCTCTGAACTCACCACGGAAACACAGGGAACATTTTATTTTATTATTTATATTGGCAGCAAAGAGTGAGCCTTCAGCCTTACATTTCATTTTCTGTAGATCAGTTTGATCATTCACTCTAGTCACAATATAAAGATACTACTGAACCATTTTCCTAGGTCTTCACAAAATACTGTAAAAGGTCAGAGTGAAACCGGCAGTTGAAATAACATGTTATGTAAGCTGACCTTAGGCCTGAGGAGAATCCTTTCTACAAATGGCAGAATTACAGTAAACACATCCTAACCTAAACACAATAAAGCACAAAAATAAAACTGATTTCAAATTGTAATACTTTTTCAAATCCATTCTATTTTTATAGATTTCCACAGTGATTTTTTAAAAAGGGATTCCCACCCCAAATTCATAATAACTCTGTATCCCTGCACCTGATTGCATGACACAGCCTTGATGATGAAATAATGACTGATATACCTGTTGTGAGCGTGTTTTCCATAGTTTCCAATACATTTTCTCACCAGCAGCTCCGGTCCTCCTGCAGCTAGACTTCAGCTCATGACAAAGAATTAACCTACTAACACAAAGACCTCAGAATGGTTGCCAAGAGTGAAGCTGTCATTGCTCAGAGAGGGCAAACAATGGTTAAGTGTTCAGTGAATATTTGTGGCATGACTGGAAAATAAAGCCTAGATTTTATGAATGTGGGTGTTTGATGATGCTTTTAGTACACTTTGATGTTTCCCTTCTAACTACTCATCAAACAGAATGAAAGCATTATTTAATCTGTCAGACCGTATCATAGCTGATGCTGCTTTTTTGGCTCTGGCTAGCAGCCGCTCATCTTTCCTCTGCTCTTCAGTGACTCACTAACCTTTGGAAGGTGGAAGACGAGGTCGACAAACACATCTGACTTCAATTATGTTTAGAATCACTGCCAAGTTCACAATTTCTTCTTTATTAGAAAGGGCAGTGGATGTGATGACAGGTATTTTTATCTCCTAGCCCATCAATGCTTCAAAGATCTGAGAATAGAAAAGGTGTCTTTTAAATCATCTCTTCACTGTAGACTAAATGGATTAAATACAGATCTATTAGGCTATGAGCTCTTATACCCTCTGTATAACCCTTTTATTGTCCCTTTAAGCCTGTTACTGTGTACCCAACTTGGTCTGATCCTTCTCCTCCTATCCACAGGGTAGGAGGTATTGTTTAACTTTGAGGCCATCATGCATACAACATGACTGTAATAAAGGTCTAAAAGATGTGCAGCTGCTGAGAGAAACATAGCCTTTGGAGGCTATTTGGTATATTTACAACCCATCTGCCACTTAGATTAGTAAGCAGAGGAAGAACAGCTCAGCCAGCTGGTCAAGGAGCAGATGCAATGATGCCAAATGCAGAAAAAGCAAAGATGAAAATAGCAATAAATGTAAAACATAATTTTAAAAAGTAGAGGCAAACTTACATTGGCTTCCTGTGAAATTTCTATTGATTTTAAAATACTTTTACTCATTTATAAAAATTTTAAATAATATGGCGCCGAGCTATTTATCAGAACTTCTCCATTTCTAACCAAAAAAAGCACTGAGATCTTCTAACCAGATGCTCTTAATGCAAACTAGGTCTAGGCTGAAAACCAGAGGCGATCGTGCCCTTGCTATCGCAGTACCTAGACTATGGAACAATCTCCCTATTGCCCTTCGCACTTCTGAGTCTATTCAGTCTTTTAAATCTCTCTTAAAGACATAGCTTTTTACTTTGGCTTTGACTTAAGTTTGTTGACTATCATTTGGCTGGTTTCTATGTTTGTCTTGTGTTGCTATTGTCTTGCTGTTGGTAAATTATTTCACTCGCTCCTAATTTGTGAAGCAGTTTGATCGACATTGTTGTTTTTAAATGTGCTATATAAATAAATTTTGATTTGATTTGAGTTTTATGAAGATTCTCTGAATCTTTAAATGATTCACAAGAAAAGTTTAGCTACCTGCCCGTGCATTATTTTACAAGCTGGTGAACCTCCCCAGTCAACCTTCCTTCACCCTCTTTTTTCACACACCTTTTTTGATTGCATATATTTCAAGAAACAATTCTTGGATTATTAATTTTTTAAATGTACAAGGTTTAAAGTTGACACAGCATCTCACCTCTACTTGGAAGAAGGATTGTAGTTGCAGCCATGTTAACCTCTATACAATTTATAACATTTTACCTGTTTTGCAGGTAAACTAGCCTGTAATTTACAGGTTGCTTAATAGTTACAGCCAGAACTCCTTTACAAGCTTTGTTATTTTCATTTCTTTGATAACTGGCTGTTAACTAATTTATTATCCCTTTTTGTTTTAGTTCACTGAGGATTACCTGCGACAGATTCCACACAATAATTGGCCACGTGTGATTGTGGTAGCTGATGGATCTTGTGGCGACTCCTGCTCTGTGTTGGGGATCAGCTCTGACTACACTGTGGAGTCCTGCCATGCATATGGAGCTAATGCAACTATAGAGAGATTAGACCAGAGACAGGTTAGGAAATGCACACACACACACACACACACACACACACACACACACACACACACACACACACACACACACACACACACACACACTGATCTGGTGCATGAATGAACATTATGCAAAGACTAAAGAAAGCATGTGAGCACAAAACAGTCAACAGGTTGTCAGTTGTGTAAAGAATAAACACAGTGAAGGAATGTCCCACTGTGGATGGGATTTTGGACTCCCATAAAGCTAATCTGGGGAGAAACTGATATAGACCAGCCGATAACAGCCACACACAATATATGAGTCATATGAATAGCCAGATTTTGGAAGACTGTTGAGTCTCATCAGCATCAACAGTAGCTCTATTTTGATTTTACTCATAGAATTTGAAAAGAGCAGCTGCTGCACTGATGGAGCAGGTGAAGGCAATGATAAAGCTTTGGATTTATTACACTCCCCTCGACAGACTCATAATCTGCTCCTGGCTCGGTGAATATGAATTAAGGTATCAGAACATCAGCTGTGAGGGCTTTTTTTTTTACACACTGTGTTCTAAAGGTTAGTTTGCATCACATACGTGACTGACCAAGAGAATTACAGCACTGTGTAAAAGTATTAACCCAACCCCTCATTTCTTTATACTTTGCTACAAAAACAGCAAATAGCTGCAATGATTTATTGAAACATCAGCAAAAATACATGAAAATATAGTATATGAAGCAAAAAAAAAAAGTTTGTACAAGTCCAACAGGATTGAAAGTCAATATTTGACACCTTTATTTTTTGTGGCCTTTTGACATCTAAACATGGTGTATATTATAGCTTCCAAAGAGTTCCATTTTGGTCTTATCCGACCAGACTGTATTCTCCTAGTATTTTACAGGATTGTCTAAATGTTGTTCAGCAAACCTTAAACACACATTAATATGCTTTTTCTTCAGCAATGGAGTCTTGCGTGGGGAGCGTTCATACAGGCCACAGCAGTGCAGTGCTTCTTCTTTTGGGCTCTTGGACAGCTCTTCTCATAGTTCCTTCCACCTGGTTTTAGCGGTTTTATGGTGAAATGATTGGAACCTTCAGTAGTTTAGAAATTCTTTTGTAACCAATCCCATCAGTATGTTTTGCAGCTGTAAGGTTGCAAAACATTGGTAATGAGACTCCTTTTTTATGGGCCATCAGTTGGGACTGACCCAGCTGATATTAATTTGCACTAAATGGCAAGATTGTTTTATAATTACTGATACATTTCAGCTGGTGTCGTGACTTTCCACGCCTTTTTGCACCTCCCTTTCTTCATGTGTTCAATACTTTTTCTCTGTGTCATTTCTCATTATTACACATTTGTTTGCATGTGTAGATTGGATAGGTTGTTACCGACATCTGGTGAGAATTTCATGTTAATAACGCCTTTAGAAATAGATTTACTTGGAAAATTTGTGATGTGTTCAATACTTATTTTCCACTGAGATAATTTCTGATGAACCTCCAGAGAACAATAGATGGATCATTTGAAAAGCCATTTTTATCTGCTGTAGATAGTTTCATAGGCCTGCAGCTTCCTCTGCTTATCCCGTTTCCCCAAATATTTAAGGACACACTACACACCATGCCGAGATATCCCATGATTTCAGGTAATATCTAACTTCTTGACAGAGAAATGCTATTTTATGCCTGTCAAACTGTGTTATCATAGATCTTATCCTAAAACTTTACAAGATCAAAAGGATCGCATCGAATTTCTGATGAAGAAAATCAGTGAGGAAGTGGAAAGCAACATAAGAGGCCAACTTTGAGCCAATTGCACAAGTGCGGGATTTACGAAGGAGATGCACTATATCCCTGCTCCTGCCCTTTATAGCCCTGAACCCCCTCAGCCAGATCTTTAACAAGACTGACTATGAATACAAACTGCGGAATAGAGCAAACATAAGCCATCTCCTCTACATGGATAACACCACGCTGTGTGCCAAGAAGTAACTGATCATTGATCCGCACCACTAGGATTCACAGCAATGACAATGGAATGTCAATGTGGACTGGAGAAGTGAAGTCAGATGGTAACAAAGAGAGGGAAGATCAGATCTGAGGGGTTGCACTGCCAGAAGGCAACATTGCAGACACTGAGGATAGCTATAAGTACTTTGGAATCTCATACGTATATGGGAACCACAAAGAGACAGCTAGGAAAGGTGCAACCACCAAAGATGCTAGCATGAAGGCCGGCATAGTATACAGCAGGGGTGGAGGACACCAGGCCTCAAGGGCCGATGCCCTGCAGGTTTTATATGTGTCCTTAATCCAACACAGCTGATTTAAATGGCTAAATTACCTCATCAACATGTCTTGAAGTTCTCCAGAGGCCTGGCAATGAACTAATTATTTGATTCAAGGTGTTTTGATCCAGGGTGATATCTAAAACCTGCTGGACGCTGGCCCTTGAGACCTGAAGTTTCCCACCCCTGGTATACAGGAACATCTGTGCCAAGTATGGCCTGGAAACCTAAGGTCAAAATGGAATACAACCCCAAAGGTGACTGAGAATGAGCAAGCTAATATCCTGGCAGAAACACCAGAGGGGAAACACACCAGCTACTGGTAGACAGAGCAGTCACCCAAGACTGTAAGACCAAACTGACCAACTTGTGCACCGCCTGGATTGACTACAAGAAAGCCTATGACTCGGTGCCTCAGAGAATCCTTTTATGGATAATGCCAACTACATCTACATCTATGGGACTTCCAGATAGTGACTGATAAACTGGTGTTTCCTAACCAACCAGACTTGGCCATGGCGGATAAGCAGAGAAAGACAACTTTAGTGATATACCAAATATACCTTAATGTATATTTATACAGATATGCCAAATGATACAACATCAGGAAAAAGGAATATGAAAATGACCTGGGGCTGAGAGAAGAACTAGGCAGGGGTCACCAGGATAATCAGAACACTTGGGGGCAGTGACTCTCAAACTAGGTGTCCAGCAGAGCTCCCCCCATTAGTGGATGCACACCCTACTTGGGACCCAAACCCCCAACCTGCTGTTCTGAAGTGTTACCATTACACTATGCAGCTGCTTTACAGAGAAGGAGAATCCTATGTGGACAATGCCAGCCATACAAATGTAAGATAGAAACCATTAATAAAATCACAAATATGAGATGTCCATTGAAATATTAGAGTCCAAAATCACATTCCTGCCAATCTTTTGACACCGAGATATTCAAAATGCTGACAAATGACATTCACATCAGTGCTCCTGATCCTGTCCAGACCATACAGGTAGTAGCTCTTGCTGGTTACTGTATGATTCATGTGGATGAAAGGTTGTTGTATTAGAGCATAGATTATCTACACTGACAAGGCGTAGGGTTAAGTTCGAGGAAGATAAATAAACATCGTCAGGTGAAAAGCTTCCAGGCTAATATCTGACTAATATCTGAACACAAGCATAGTCTCCCTGTATGCCACCATAACAATTCATATCACGTTCTCTGTAGTGGCGGTGTGGCTGCCTTTTATTGGCCACTTTTCTCTCTGGCTGTTTCCTGTAGTGATTGAATTTACCTCTCAGGATATGACCTGGCCGTCCCTACTGTCCTTTCTATAGCCTCCCAGTGGCTGCCCTGTTCTGTCACTGTCTCCCTTTGGCAGCACTAAATGCTATTTGATCCCTCTGGTTTATGTCACTGAAACGAAAATGAATCAATAACAGCTTGAAGGAAAATGGGAAGTAACTGCTAGACTTAAGCATTAAATAAATATTAAGCTATTCTAAAGCTCCACTCATGTGAGCACAGCTCTACAGGCAGATACGGTGTGAATAGTAATGCCTGTTGATTTTTCCTGATGCACATCCCAAACACTCTCTGTATGTATATATATGCATAGAGCTAGATTTCCTTACATGTTAATGGCCTAGTGATGATATGTAACATGACACTATTTCATTGCTGGTTTTTGCACATTTTATTCACTCTGATATAATTTCATCAAGAATTTGATCTCTTCCCTCTCTTTTTAAACTTTAGGTGCCCACTCCTGAGATCCGCGCTCACAGCCTTTACTTTGACCTGTCTGCCTATGGAGTGGAGGCCTTCAGAGAGCACAGAAACCAAACAACCAAGCCTGGCTTTCACTTGAAGATCTATGGCACTTTCAGAAACCGCTACATGGCCCTTGTCTGCCCTGCCTCTGACACCAAGATGGTTCGCTTTCTTAGGCAAACTGCACACTCCTCTGTAAGACTCTTTGTTGGCTCCGTTTTTGTTTTGTTTTTCTATACGTTATTGACAGGGACTCCAGATGATACATTTCTATGGCTATATTTAGCTGTTAATGTAGTAGAGAGGCAGATGATATTACCACTGGCTTTCACTTCTTTCTTAATCTGCCTATTCATCAGTTTTCATTCAGCAAATGGCCTGTTAGTGTCTGCCTGTAGCTATGTGTGTTGGCGCGCGTGTGTTTTTTGTAAAAGCCAAAAAGAACCCAAGATGAAGAAATGGAGAAAGATGAAGTACACCCCTCTGTGTGTCTCTGTGTGTAGAGAAAGGCTGTCTGTAGTTATCTGTGTAGTCATCACCCCCCTGTGCTTCTTGTAGAGCACGTTCTTGGAGTTTTATTTGAAGTCTTCAGTTTTTCATGTCAAGTAACATCTTGATCATATGTAGCCTGTAGCCACAGCATGTAGTGTAGTATACACAGGTACTTAACAAGGTCATCGTTGGAGCTCCTGTTGCTATGTGGGTGGCCATTCAAATACACTGTTACTTGGTAACAGTTGACTGTGCAAGTAAGGGTCGAAGAAGAGCAGAGTTAAGCAGGGAGAGTGAAAGAAGAGGCTTGCCACTCAGTATGCTCAGTTATGGTTGTCAGCCGTCAGTGGGCACATTTCTTCTTCAGTTTTCGTGCACTGACACGATTTTTCACGAGTCAGTTCTGATGATAAAAGGAACAGTTTGCGTATGTGCAGAGCAAAACAGGCTATAAAGCCTCTCATTTCATTACGAAATAATTTCCTGAGTATTTTAGTGGATAATCAAATAACTGTGTAATCTATAAACACACGCACACGCACACACAATGTCTCAGAGTTCCAAGATGAAGCCTGGGTTTTCTATTGAGTTAACAGAGCAAAACCGAATAATCTTTTATTCATATGATATATGACAAAGACAAGCGTTTTATATTTGATAAGGTTAGTTTTGCTTGACTATAGTTGTATATGGCTATAGTTACAGTTGCAATAGTTGCGAATTAATTTGTTCAAGCAAATCTTTTGATTAAAGTTTGAATCTGCTTTGGCTCATATAAACATTCATTAAAAAAGCTTTTATCAGCAAAGCTTAGATCTTTATGAACTTGCGATGGATTTTGCAGATTTTTATTGTGGTAACATATATTTTGCACAGCCAGGTACATTAACACAATTGTAAATAATAATCAGAACATATGATTATATTTACAACCCCAAATCCTCTCTATTCAGGGGCCAAATAGTTTTCCGTTTTTGTTTTTTGGAATTTTGTTGTTGTTTTTATCAAGGTTTCATTGTATTAAGAAAATGAAAACCTTCTTGTTGTACCTCTGTGGCAGGAGCATGATTAAGAGTAGTCCGTACTGTAGCCTTGATACATGTGTAAACATCATTCACCTCAAACATCAGTGGCCTTTAATTATGCTGGAAACTTTGCCGTTTTTGTTTGTTTTTCCCAGATCATGAAGAACATTTTCCATCAATCTTTCAATGCTTATAAGACCGACATAGAGCCTCGTCTCAACGATGTGACCCTCCATCACATGCAGTGCAGCCGTCGTCTCTTTGAGATTCAGCTGTCGCACAGACGCATCAGTGCTGCCTACATAGAAGGGGACAATGTGGCGGTCACTGTGGAGGGTGAGGCAGCACGTGTCCTTAATTTTGACACAGGTAGGTGTCTATAAAACATCAGTTATTGCACTGCCATGAAAAAGACAGTGTTTTTCCTCACATTCAGCAGGGAAAAAAAGCTTCGAACCGATGAGAAAATTAAAAAGAGTAGGATAGGAGGAAAGAGAGATGCGAGGAGAGGATAAATCCTTTTTATGCATGCAGTATAGCACATGTTGATGGGTGTGTGAGTCATTACTGCACTCAGTGGCCTTTCAGCTGACGCTTATCTGCTTTTGTCTTAATGCTGCTGAATATTTATTAATGTGTCACCGTGTTGTTTTCATTTAGACCATAAGATTAACTTCACGGTTTTATAGGCTGATATTTGTGTGCAAAATGTGGACTTCTTAAATATGTGTTATACCTTAACAGATAGATTTTATTTAATGGATTTATGCTGTGTGTGGTTTATCTCTCCCCCTTCCCTTTCCTTTCCTTTCCTTTTTCCTTTTTCCTTTCCTTTGCAGGTTGTGGAGTGAATCTAGGCATGCGAGGCCTGGAGTCTATGGGGACCTTTATTTACCGGACAGCCACAGCTGTGGACCAGAATGATATTCTTGAGGCACTGTCAGCTAAGATGCTGCACTCTAGACAGGTGGCTGAAACCTTCAAGCAGACAGGTCTGGCTGAGTCAATGTATGAATGAAATAGCAGAATGACTTAACGAAGGCCATCTATGCCATCTAGTGGAAAGTGGTAGTGGATTGTTTAGTGAGTGTTTGCAATGAATCATGCAAATCATAAAAAAAAAAAAAGTAAGTAAATAAATAAACAAAACAAAAAAAGGACCACTGGGGTGCCTCTATGGCCAAGTGACTGAGGATACATACCACACCGGTTCAAATTTCCTGAGCAGTGAGTGTGGGGTTTGATTCCTGGCTGGAAAGATCTTTACTGCATTTCATGTCCTTGTTCTCTTTCTTCATATTTTCCATTTGCTTTAATGTCTTTCTTTCTGATGTAATCTTTGACAAGAAAAGAAAACCAAAAAATGAATAATACTGTTATTTGGTAAAGTACCAAATTTAGCTGTATTGTTATGTGGAGTGAATGAATCTATTCATGCTGGGAAACACAGAACCTGAAAACATTTGCATAACTAGACTAATAATCCACTTTCTTTAATTAGGTAAACATCTGACTTGCTGCCCTAAATCTAGCTGATTGCATTCTGTGACACACCATGTGTTCCTAGAGAAAAGCAGACAGAGCTTCAGCATCATGAGCTCGAACTGATGTCTAGTACACGTGCAGAACAGCTGCTCTGAAGTGTTCTTATCTTTTGTCTGCGTGTATTTTTGTCTAATGATGTGGTGGTAATTATGGTGATGGTATTAAGTGTTTCCTAGAGTGGCCCATTTTTGTGTGCTGCCTTGTAAATGAGATTTTTTGGCATATTTTGAATATGTAACTGGAGTTTTCTATTCTTTTCTTAATATTTTTGATTCAGGTAATTTAAAGCATTTCAGTGACATGAACCTGTTAAAGTGCTAATAAAGACTGTGACAAAGTAATTTTTGAAATTGATGATGTTTGCATAAAACCTTTCTTTTTAAATTTTTTTTAAATTAAATGCAGTTAAAAATGCAATAAAAACAACCACAAATGTAGAGTTTATCATCCAAGGTCTAAAATGTCCAAAAGTTATACAAGCAAATATACAAATCATCATCATCTGTGTGTTATTATATGCACCAATAGTGTCTTGTTGATTACTTGCTGTAAATAAACTGGATGTCAAAATGTTTTCAGAGTAAACTGAAATAAAATATGAGTGTGCATTGTCAGCAAAACTCCATATGAAGTAGCACTTCCACCTAGTGGTATGTCCTGTTTGTTGCAGCTGTGCAGTCTCAAATTTTAAAAGTCATGAGTCATGTTTTTATTCAAGACAGTACAATATTTTTTTAAATTTTTTATGTACTAAAGTATTGTTTTAGCCAACTGCATGGCAGCAGCTCATGGCAGCCATTTCAGTTTAGACATAGACATGGTCAAGATCACCAACTCATATTCAAACTGAGCATCAGAAGGGAGAAAAAAGAGAATTTGATTGACTTTGAATATAGCGCGGTTGTTCATGCCAAACAGACTGGTCTGCATATTTCAGAAACTGATGATATCTAGGATTTGCAGAGTATGACCCGGAAAATAGAAAATATCCAGTGCCCAGCCGTTTCTGTGTGAAAATGCCTTGTTAATGCCGGAAGTCAGAAGAGACTGGCCAGATTGTTTTGAGCTGACAGGAAGGCGACAGTAACTCAAATATCTCATTACAAGTAAGGTAAAGAGAAAAGCAAATCACAACACATCAAACCTTGAAGCAGATGGGCTACAGCAGCAGAAGATATCACTCTGCATCACTCCTGTCAGTTAAAAGGAAATTAAGGCTACAATTTACATAGTCTGAACAATAGAAGATGAAAATATGGTCTGATGAGTCTGGTGTGCTGCACCATTCAGATGGTAGAATCAGAATTTGGCATAAAACGCATGAAACCATAGATCCATCCTGACATGTATAATTTCAGTGTAATGATGTCCGAAGTGTTTTCTTGGCAAACTTTGGGTCCATTAGTACAAACACCACAGCCTACCGCAGTGTACCCGTCTTCTGATGGCTGCTTCCAGTAAGATAGCGCACAACGTCATAAAGCTCAGATCATCTCAGACTTTCTTTGAACATAACAACGAGTTCACTGTTCTCAAATGGCCTTCACAGTCTCCAGATCTCAATCCAATAGATGTGATGGAACAGAAGATTCCCATCACAGATGTGCACCCAGCAAATCTGCAGCAGTTGTGTTCCTGTCATGTTAACGTGGAACAAATAAGGCAAGTGGGTCCACCCTGGTATTAGTAAGAATGTACATAATGAAGTGGCCAGTGTATGTGTGAAATGAAATTTAGATTTTTAGGAACTTTCCCATTGTAACTTTTCAAAGAACTATACTATAATAGCGCTTCAAAGTAACACAAAAACTTTATCATCTCTTGAAAAATTCACAATTTGAAGCAAATCTGAAAAAATATTTGCTCATTCTTTCTTTCTTTCTTTCTTGAAAGTCAAACAGGCAGACGTGATGGTTGTTTTAAAAAAATTATACAAAAATATTTGTTCACTTTCTTCTGCCTCAACTTAAACCTTGGTTTAAGCAATCATGAATTATCCATCTCTGGTGGTTTTCCACTTATGGAACGAATTAGGTATAATGGAAACAATAATGGGAGTTGAATGAAAACATCTATTATTAATGAATATTAAAAGAAAAGCTGGTTTACGGATGAATATAAGCATGTCTGCTTTCTTTAGTTTGTTCTTTTTGTTACAGTACAAAATACAACAAATACATTTCAGCTGTTAATGATAAAACCACCTATACTTACAGTCTGTCCAGTTTTGTAAACTTCAAGCTAGCAAAGATTATTTCTGAAATAAAAACTCATCTTGACAAGATGTTTAGCAATTTTAAAGAGTGTTTCCTGTACAAAAAAGAATTGTACAACAGATTACTGGATTAGCATTAAAATGTTACAAATGCTAAACTATATTCCCTTTCAGATGAATATTTTTGCAGTGTGCTAAACGTTGATAAGGTCTGAACTGTAGTCAGTAGAGGTCAGAAAGTGTGACCTGTTGAGATCTATTAAACTGCTTCGTGCCAACCTGTCCCACACGCCAGCATTACAGACAACTCAAGACTCTCTTTCCCAAAGCCGTTTGCTCTCTCTAATTAAAAACATTCATCTGCAAGCTATGCCCTCCAAGGTCAATAGTCTGGACCTCTGAACTGGCCCCTGCTGTAGCACAAGGCCTTTCATTAGATTAAACACAATAATGAGAAAATCTTTTATCTTTGCATATAATTAAAGCTGGGATGAAGGACAACTAAATCAATGATGTGGAATGACAAGTTCGTAAATGAATTAAAACTGTCAATGTGGGCTTGGCTGCAATCAATGACAAATGTTAAGGATAGACTGGATGGGATGTAGTAACAGCACGAAGCAACTGTCCAAATACACATATATGATAGTGGTGGAACAGACTGGGATTTTTCCTTGTGTGCATTTTGCATTGAGTCTTTTTTCATTTCCATTAATTAAAGGTACACGGTACTAAAAATATGCACAGATTAGGTTATGAGGTTCATTTTGCACATTTTCGAGTCAGTCAAACATCCTCAGTTGTAACACAGCAGATAGTAAAGGCAGCATGGATGACTTAGTTAATAGCATCATACAGACATAGGAGGGCAGTGTTGGGCTTTGGAATACCTTCCAGGCTCACGACGATTTTAGCACATAGTCTTCAGACAAAAACGGAAAATGTGGACAAAACAAAACTCCTTAAAATTATTTTAATTATTTTTGTATAAATAGATAATTTTGCATTTTCTTACTGAATAATCTATTAAACATAATGCTACTAGTTCAATGTAGAGACTAATTTACCATCTGACCTGAGTAATATTAATATATTAATCCCAACTGAACAGCCATAGAAAAAAATATAACAAAATATAGTAAAGATTATAGACAAATTAATCACGGTCATAGTTAGTCATAGTCTAAAGTTTTCGATGACTGTAGGAAGGGACAATAGAAAAACGCAGTTTTTCACGTCTGCGCTGCTTGTGTGCGTTTGTATTTGAGGAGATGGGAAAGGATGTGAGCACGAGCTTGTATTGACGAGCCTTCAGTTGCTGTCTGACATACAGACAGGAAGTCACTGTCACATGACTGAGATATCGGCACCTTGTCCGATTGCACAGAGGGCCTCTTATGTTTGCTGCCAGCACAAATGCAGGCCAAGTCATTCATACATGCGCACATCCACGTCCAAAGAGCGATGAGAAGACTGAGGAGATCAGAACAAAGGCAAAAAAGGACATGTTGAGTGTTTCGTCGCATGCTTTAAGTGCCCTCTTATTGTCGGATCACAAGTGTTCTTTGTAGCATTTGTACAAACACAGTTACGCAGTTGGATTTCCACCCGACTTAAGTATCTGTTGAAGAATTTCAGGTCCTCTATCTGTTCGGCTCCTATCTGTCCCATCTCACTCACGGCCAATTTCCCTAAACTGTCACAGCTAATAATTGGGCCTCTCTGTCAGGAAGGAAATCAGGCCCACTGTTCTCACTAAAACACTCATCCTTCACCCCTCCCTTAATCCTTACCTCTCCCCTTTCCCCCCTTGCTCTACTGCTCTTATTCTTCTTCTCGATCACCCGGCTCACCTAACGCAGTAAGTTTCAGCTCTCCGGATAGAACACAGCCACCTCTTCCATCTGCTCTTCGTTCAGCTCCTCGTTCTGGGTTTGTGCGTGTGGTTGTGTGCGTGCGTGCGTGTTGGAAGGGGTGTACGCTGTGTGACAGTGGTAGCCTCAGGGCCAGGTTGCTGTTGACAGGGACGAGGGTCTCTGATTTGAGGAGAGCCGTCACACCAGCGACTGCAGCTGCCTCCCCGAGTGACACCTCCCTGTTAGTGGGGGAGATGTGGACACGTGTGTCTGTGTGTGTGTGTGTTGGTAGTGTTGATGGTGGGGTTGATGGACTGACTGGCTGCCTACAGAGCTCAGGACAAACAGGGAAACTTTCCCTGATGAGCTGACAGGCCCTCATGTTGAACACCTTACTGGGCTCTGGCTGGCGCCTGGACAAAGTGTAGAAAAGGTGAAGAAGAAAACGAAAACACGGGCCAAGCAGGTCAGGGAAATAAGAAGAAGTGGAAAAGGGACCTAAACAGCCCCCAATTCTAATGTGTCATGCTTGCATGCAGCTTGTCCGTATGGGTTTGTGCGCCTCCAGAGTCCAAGCTGTGTAGATCACCATTCCACCTTATCTAATTTCATTAATGTGATCCCCTGTCCATCCTCTGACGGCTTAATAGCCATTATTTGTGGTTCCCTTCAAATAAAGGCTCAGCAGTAAATTGCAGTCTGTGGAAATCGAGATATAAACGCCACCCTGCATTACTGTATAATATCTTTCCCTTTAATTAACTGAAAGCCATGCTGACATTTATTGGATTGCAAGTTACTTGTTAATGGCAATAAATTGCGAAACAAAAAAAAAAGAATCATTGCTTATTTTACATCAATAATTTGTGGACCTTTTGCTAATGATTATTCATTACTCGCCTATGGGGACTGTCGTGTTTGGTGAGCTAAAGTGAATGAAGAATGTAAAGATTTAAGTGGGCAGCATCTACTTAGCGTTATGGCTTTGGTGCCGTGTATTAAATGCCTTCCTCTGTTGCGGTCCCTTTATCTTGTCTTTCGCATCTGGGTTTTGATAAAGAATGTGCTCAGTAAAATTTATTGCACTGTGGTCTTTCCGTCATATTGGGCTACGTTCAGCATCCAGTCATATCCTCAAGTTAGACACAAAAAAAAGAATGAAAATTGAACTGAAATATTTGTTAATGTGCCATCCTGTGGGCTTGTGTGATGAGGGGTTTTTAATCCGTTTTATGAGGCTTTAGTAATCGGTCACCTTTTGCAAAAGCAGCGTGCTACATATTAGTCAAATCCATCATCTAAAAGACTTTCAACAGACCTGCTTCTCTCATAGTATGTCACATAATAAATATCACACTGCATATTTTAATCACCACTGGCATTTTGGGAAGAAGCATATTCACCGTTACTGAAATACGGCTCTGAAGTCAACCAACACGTGTAACTGCAGTTTGTCAAAAATGATTAGCTCCTGAATACCTTTTTTTTTCTTATCTATAGTCTCTTGTGGTATATATATATATATATATGTATGTATATCCTGTATAAGGATGGATAAATAGGATAAGTTAGGATAATTTCATTTATATACTTACAATTTAATTAGCATCCCAGAAGCTCATGGTTCACATATGTGTTGGAAAATCCAGAAACATGGCAACCTGCTCAAGGCCTAAGTCTCTGCAGTCTGCAGTTTGCCAACAACAACAACAACAACAAAAACTCTTTGCGGTGAAGGAACGAATTTCCCTCAATAGTGTCACTGTGTGCGCGTCACTCTGTTGCTACCAGCTTGCTATTTGGAAGAACATATTCCCTGTCACGGTGGGCACCCGTCAGAGAGGCTGGTGACTCTCATCAGGCGCTGCCACTTACTTGGTGCTGGCACTGGTCTGGCGTGGAGGCAACAGAGATCTGACAGCCCTGCCACAAAAATAAGATCCTTCAGAGGCCAGGAAACGAGATTTACTCCCCCACCTCTCTTTGCACATAAATGTACACGCAAACATGCACACACAAACACATACGCAAAGTCAAAAAGAGCAGTCGGTCAGAGTATACGCATGCAGCTCGGGCCTGTCAGTGCGGATCTGGTTGACGCGGCTCTGCATGTAGGGAATGATTGGGCAGGAAGAGAATGGCAAGTGGAGGGAGGGGGCATCAGGCAGGCAAAAACAGAGTTTAAAGGATGGGACGTGAGTTGGAGAGCCAGCTCACACTCACCCTGATGACCCCTCTGCCCCCGTGTACTCTTGCTCTATGGTAACCTTTCCACATTGCCATCCTGCCCCTGGGTGTTTGCCCCGGTTATCCTTTCTTCTGCATCATCCGTTGTCTCCCGGTTGTTGATATGACCAGAGACAAGCTCTCAGAGAGACGTCGCTCTCCACCGATATCACGCCGTGCCTCTCACACACTTGTCTCAAATGCCTCTTACTCATCCCTTCTGATGCCTCCCATCAACCTGCGAATGAGCAGCTTTGACAGGGAGAGAGGGAAAGACAGAGGGAGACAGAAACGGAAGAGGGGAGGGGGCGAAAGGGGGCATCAGAGAGACCTGTTTATTTTGCAAGGCTGACAGAAAACTCTCCGAAATGCTGAGCTGGGATCACGTTGAGTAACATAGACTGTGACTTTTTAGGGGAGAAACAACCTGCTTTGGTAAACTTGGAATGACTTTGGAATAATCTGGCCTCTTCTCATATTGTGGAATGTCAGGAGAGAAATGCACTTCAGCAGTTCGTAGCTGCACTATAGAGTCAAACCCAAACCATCTGAAATGACAGGTCAATATCAAATTGTCTGCGGTTCATAATGTCATCTCTCTTACTCTTTCTTTCCATCTCTGTCTCACTGGATCACTTTTCTACGACACTGTGTTTCTTCAAGCTGTGGATTGTGCAACATCAACCAGAATCATTTTGGTGCTTTCAAATGGTTGAAGGACTTCAGATAGGGAACAGTGGATAAAATGCTTTTGTTTAGATGGTTAGATGACTGGTTTAGAATTCCTCATAAAATCAGGGTGGAGATATTGTTTCTTTGTATTTGTATTCCCTTTAATACTTGTATTTGTCTGGCGGTGGCTAATGCAGTCAACCAGGCTGTCCACTAATTGCAGGGCTTGTGGTATGATCCCCAGCCTCTTCACATCTTGAAGTATCATTGAAAAAAACACTGAACCACAAGTTGTTACAGATGCCATTACAGCTCCATTGAGTGAAAGAGAAACGTATTGTAAAGCACTTTGTTGATAATAGATTAGAAGATGCTAAATGTGGGCCATTTACCTTTGTGCACCAGTTGTAATGAGTTATCTGCAGTTGGTTATAGGAGCATGTTTCCCTTCCTAACTTGCAGAGCTAGCTGCTAATTCCTGTTATTGGTAAGTAAAATACAAACAAGCTAACATGTTGGAAAAATGCTAGCATCAACGTCGCAGAATTCTTTGTGTTTTTGCTGTGTTGTGTTGTTTACTCATCAATTTTGCCCTCATATTTTTAATAAACCTTAAAAGCATCCGAGAAAACGTTTTTGTAAAAAAACGCGACTGACGTAGGAAGGAGGGCGTTCCACTCGCAGTTTTAAAATGTTTTACTTTTGAGTAAACTGAAGCACAGTTAATAAAGCCGAGCAGAGGAATGTAAAAGGAGACGGTATAGAAATAGATTTCTCTGTTTCAAAATCTGTTTCTCCAAAGTTTCAAATTTCTCAGTGTGAAATTATCACAAAGCTAAATTGTGCAAGAAACATTAGTGCTCATTTATTTTATGTCAAAAGTGAATCCATCAATGGCTGGAATAAATTTCTTTAAAAATTAACTAACTAAGATCATGCTGGTTTAAATGCTGATGTAACCAACATGAGTAAGTTGAGTAAGTATATGCTGTGGGGGTAATTTTTATTAAACAATTAAGTGAGTGTAGTAATCGTTAACTTTATTGCATTGTGCTTTGTATGAAATTATTAGTGTTTTTCTGACAGCAACATGAAAAAAAAACCTATTTCCTATATAAAACATTAAAAAAGGGTCAAACTGACCCATAGGCAACAGGATGTTTAAATAAACCACGATAGCGTTGCAATCCCCAGCTTGTTGCAGACGGAGCCTTTAAACCAGCTTTCTCCACACGGATCTTCAGTTAATCCAGAGTTATCCGCACTTCCTTTACATAATATTAGCTCAACATCCCACAACACAAAGGGAATAAATCTCATCAGCCATCTGGACGGTGCATTTACAAAATGATCAATTTCAATCAAAGCAAATTAGAGGAAAGCCTGATGTATTTGACAAATAGATCATGGCCTGCTTTACCTCTGACCCACGTGTGACGCTTTGTCGGACTATAATCTCTTTAGAATTATTGGAGCATTCAATTAGCCAGATTAAATGACACAGCTAAGAAACATGTTGCTAATACAATGATGTGAAGCTGTACAGTCACCCTCTGTCTCACGACTCACTCATTCATTCCCTCCCCTTCCCTCAGTCGTCTTTCTCACTCTCTGACTGCTTACCTCACAACCTGTTTTTCTGCTTTTTGCACACGCAAAAGAAACTGAAATGAAATAGAACATTTCCTTTTATGATCTTTTATTAATAATATGACTACAAATATCTCAGATTTGAGTTCAGTCATAATGAAAAAAAATCTTTATTATGCTTATTTGTTATCCATCTTTCTACCCTATATCTGAAAGTTGCTCCTCTGTGCAGCATGACGCATGACGATGATGAACATGACATAAAGCTACAGAAAATTATCATCGTTTAGCAAATTTCTGAGCTCCCTGAGTAACACTAAGGATATTGTTGTATGCTCTTTTGCTTGCAGGTGAAATAAAAACTGAATCATTTAAGTGATTACTGCCAGCACAAACCACCAATGAGGTGTCTGGTCTGAGATTGCAATGACTAGAAGATGAATTATGAAGTCTTGTAATAAATTATGGTTTCCAGCAAGCTCCCACAGAAGAACTGTTGCTGACTCTTTTTGATGATCATCATGTCAGGACAGGTAATCCTTCCATGAGTGGTTGAACAGTAATGGTGTGAACAACCCACTCTTCCTATCTGTGATTTGGGGGACAACATGACATTTAGTCATTACTCTCACCATGAGAAGGGTGACAACCTCCCATCTTTTGCTTTCAGCCTCAGTTGTAGCTACCTCTGTGTTTGTTTTGATGGTTCAAGACCTTCTTGTCTTCTCCAGGATGCTTTTCTGTTATAGCATTAGAAACAGAGCTTGTTTATTGAGTATGTAGACTGGTTTCCCACTTAACAGTGCTTACTGGCTTCTAGTTTGTACACTGTCATATTGTTAAACTGAAATTTGTCTTGAATGGAATAAGGAGACTGTGTGCATCTCATAAATGCTATGGTGGAGTGGAACCAGAAAAATGTGGTCCTGGTTCAAATCCCACCTGGCACCTTTCTGTTTGGATTTTGCATGGTCTTTCTGAAGTTGTGTGGGCTTCCTACAGGTACTTTGGCTTCCTTCCACAGTTATGCATCACAAGACATGCGTGTTAGGTTACCTGTGGGTTCTAAATTGGCCATGGACGTGGGGCAGGTAATGTGTATGAAATAAAGCACTGCACTGGCACTTTGAGTGGTCAGTTGGTGAAATAAAAGTTCACAGGCCGTGATGTGGTGAAGCCCTTTGCTGCCAGCCACTTACAAACCTTCAGTGTTGTCTGAATACTGTGCTGTCTGCAGGGGGACCTTTTCATTATACTGTGTGTGTGTGTGTGTGTGTGTGTGTGTGTGTGTGTGTGTGTGCGTGCGTGCGTGCGTGCGTGCGTGTGTGCGTGCGCGTGCGTGCGTGCGTGCGTGTGTGCGTGCGTGCGTGTGTGTGTGTGTGTGTGTGTGCGTGCGTGCGTGTGTGTGTGTGTGTGTGTGTGCGTGCGTGTGTGTGTGTCACTCCAACTTCAGCCAGCAACATCACAGAGCCTGTATAAGCTCAAGTCCCAGGGGCTGCATTAATATGTCACTGGACCAGAGACTGTGTGCTGCTTCCTCCTCCAAATATTCTGGGTACTATGGTCACCTGCTCGTAATCAATTCCTTTGGGGCCTTTACCTCAAGTACACACTAAAAGACACATACATACACACACAAACCATCCGGTGGGGGCTGATATGTGCCAGCATCCATTTGCATATATGTACGTCTGCAAGGACATTTTCAGGCCAACAAGCCTTTAGGAGTAGGTGAGCAAGGCACCGCCAGCTGTAAGTGAGCCAAAGAAGACAAAGAGATATTTGGGATTAGTATGAATTACAGTGTCTCCTTTCAAAAGTCTACTACTGATGTCCTATGCACACTTTACTCTTTAAAAAATATTTATATTGCATTAAATACTATTTTGATAGCAATCACTGCTAAAACAAAACGTTTTAGTGTATTGTGCCCATAATTATTATGTTTATATAGTCTGTGACGACAGCAATTTACAATCTGAATATCAAGTAGCATATTTATTGGCCAATCAGATATAAATCCAGATGTTTAGGTGGAACATCTCTCCCAGGGCACCAATATGTCCACACTGTAGGTCTGCCTTTACTGTAAGCATGAAGGAGAAAAAACACATGGGTCCCAGCACAGATAAGTGTATGTTTCAGTTGTTAGGATGGACTTTGTGCTATTAATTATTTTTTAGAACTTCATTAGTCATTAGTGTGCAGTTTGAAATGAAAAAAGACTATAAATGATGTAGAATGATAGAAGTAATCATTGGTTGTTTGTGGCACAAATCGTCCGCAAACTGTATGTGCAATGTTTCTGTGAATTAGATCAGCTGTGCAAAAAGGAGCAATAACTAATACAGTTGTTTCATGTATATTTTAATCATCTTTGAATTAAATATTTAGGATATTTTACACACACCTGGTTAATTATGCTTCTTTTTCTTGTTGATTTAGATTACCTTTAGAAAAGGTTTAAAGCTTTTTTTCCCACAACTTCTGCTCACAAAACAAACATTTAAATAGTGCATTGATTTGTTTGGCACAAAAGAACACCACATCACTTTACAGGCTAAACTGACAGGTCACAAATGAATTGCAAAATGCCTCCATGTACCGACAGGCATTTTATTAAAAAGGCAGTGAATTCGATTTTTTTATGTTATTTATAAGGTTTTGTTTTTTTAAATGTGATGTTCTTAACTGGAAGATTTTGTTTTAAGCTGTGATTTTTAGTTATTTTTTTACGTTTTAGTTACTTGAACTAAACCAGGGGTTCTTAGATTTACCACTCAATCTATTTTATTCTCTACTTCCATTATTATATTTTCACTTCTTATAAAATCTTTGCATTACTATTTTAATGAAGCTTATTGGGAAACAATGCAGAGCCGGACTACATGGGTGCTTATTTAAAAAGAACAACAGACATAAACACCTTGTTTATCTTTAAGTCACCCACTGGCCCTACGCAGTGGATTTCCTGCAAGATCCCCATTAACAATAGAGCGAAACAGGTGCTGAACTTCCCACCTCTCATTAATTACTGGTCTTTAATTTCACAGTCCTAGATGTGGCTGTAACACACACCCCCACATTCACACACACAAACAGTTTGAGCCATAAACCCCTTTCTGCCAGTGGCTGATGCATGGCACCCTGTTGACACACACTAACAGTGATATATACCAGTGGATGAATCTCTAATTAAGCTTTGGCAGGGACTCCACAGTTACTTAGTGGCACACTTCATTATGTGCACACACCCGGCTCCAAAGCTACAGGCCTATCGGTGATTTAAGGTAACATAGAAAATCCCCTCGCTGCACTGCATCTGTTTCGTTTCCTGAAACATTTTTCTGTCTGTGGTTGATGTAACTTCAGGTTTCAGTGATTTTAATTTAAAGATACAATCTGGAATTTATTCAGCCTCTTAAACCTGTGGATATACTCCCACGCACTATTAAAAAACATGTCATCAGATAAAACATTCGCCGGTAAGGGCTTTTTTTGTGACGTTCAGTGAAATGCAGATTACTGGGAACCATTAAACATCGTATATCCAAGAAAACATGCCGCCTAATTTGCAGCATCTGAAAAAAGTCCTAACTGACACAATGACAGGACGGTGAATAACTCAAACAATGTATAGTGGGCAGCATTATGAAACAGCTTTTGCTCCTGGGCTCCGCAGCCAATCAGTGCGTTGCGTTATGTCTGATCACTACATGCACCACGACAGGGAGGGGTCAAGAGTCCTGACCCCTGATGATGGCTGGGGTGACAGATGTCATGTCAAGTTTGTAATGGCTTTGTTTTAATGACGGAGTGAGTCACTGCTTGTATATACGCGGGGGTCACTGTTGAACACGTACTGGATCGCTGTCACACTTTTCTCTGATGCAATATACTGTAACAACTTCTGAGTTGTGTGTCACTCAAAATAACAATGTCCTGTCGCCCTGCTGGAAAACTAATTCCATGTGAACAAGTAAAAGCACAAACACAGTAAAAATGCAAAGCGTGTGACCACTGCACATTGTTATCATTAATGGAGAGTGAAAACACCAACCAGTAAATAGTGATCTCCTGTCAAACTCTATTTTTTTAAAAATAAAAATCAATAAAGTGATGCAATTATTCACTAATTAGCCATGTCCAAATTTTGCCGATAGGCTGACAGTATCTAATATAAGCCAACCTATCATAATTTAATTTCATGTAATTATGTGTATGACCATTGCAGTGCACTGAATTCGCTTTCTTTTTCTCTCTTGCTCCAGGCCCTTTCCTCTCTCAACCGTGGCCTTTTTTTACATCATTGTTTGACCAGTACGGAGGCCTGCATGTGTCTACAATTTATAACAAATGAAACGAGGACTACAAATGAATCACAGGATCACAGGGGGTGTGAAATTCTTTAAGAAGTGTTAAATGCTGAGTCGTGTTAAATTAGAACCAAAGAAAGAGACTCTCTAAAGAATTAGCACTTAATTAGGTCTTAATTAGCATAATTATGCATGCTAACAGTGTCTCGACAGAATAGCAGTTGTCAGGAGGGTTGAACCATCTGTAACAGCGGAGGATTAATACATCATCTTTTATATCCAACAACGCTTTACCTCTTCTATATCAAAGTGCTTTTCATTAATCAATTTCCCATTTATTGGACAGGAAATTTGGCATTTTTCATTATGTGCCATTATACCACTCCCTTTGCAGCTATAACAGTTCTAATTAGGCCTCGAGTGTATCCTCAAACACAAACACTTGAACAGAAAGACACACAGATGTGTGCATGCACACATGCACAGTTACAGCAATTGGCAGCATTGCTTTATGTTGACCATACTTAACGTGGGTGACATGTGCAGGGTCTGGTGCTAGTAAAGAGAGGAAGGGACAAAGAAAGATGTAAAGGTGGGGGAGAAGTGGGAGGACTGACAATGAGGAGAGGAAAGACAGAAAGTGAGAAGAAAGAGGAGAACATCAGTAATCAATGAAAAGTCTTGAACTTAGGAAACCCTTTTCATGTTTGGTAATCAGCTAAGAGGGCCTGTGTGACCCTGTCGAGCTAGAATGGGGACGAGGACACGAAGGAGAAAGAAGCCTGCTGAAAGAGGACAAGATGGATTTCAGCTTTGTGTAATAATCCTCGGGGTCAATCATCAAAATATGACCCCAATTCCAAAAAAGTCAAAACATAAACTTTTTATTTTATGGCGTTCTTATGTTTATGTTTTAAACATTTATAGTATTCATAATCGAACATTAGAATAAAATGCAAAGCAGCAGTCTAAAGTGAGAAATTGTACAATTTTAAGAAAAATCCAGCCATCCATTCGCTCCCGCTTATCCTTTTCAGGTCACGAGGGGCACTGGAGCCTATCCCAGCTGTCACAGGGCGAGAGGCATGGTACACCCTGGACAGGTCGCCAGTCTGTCACAGGGCTAACACACAGACTCACATTCACACCTATGGGCAAGTTTAAATTAATCAATTAACCTATCCCCACAAACTGCATGTCTTTGGACGGTGGGAGGAAGCCGGAGTACCTGGAGGGAACCCACGCAAACACAGGGAAAACATGCAAACTCCACACAGAAAGACCCCGCCCTAATGGTGGAATTGAACTCAGCACCTTCTTGCGGTGCGGCAACAGTGCTAACGCACCTATTTCATGAAAAAATGCAGTCATTTTCAATTTGACACATCATTTACAGTACATTGTATGATGACTAGATTTTGAGAATCTGGAGAAATCTCTGTGTGCAAGGGACAAGGCTGAAAATCTATACTGGACACCAATGATTTTCAGGCCACACTGCATTTAAAACATATATGGAAATCACTGCACGAGCTCAGAACACTTCAAGACATCGCTGTCTGTGAAAACAGTTTACTGTGCCATCCACAAATGCAGGTTCAGTTATGTAAAGAATGCCAAATATGATAAAGCAACTTTGAGAGCAACTTTGGAAACCAGGAACTTCTGATTTAACCAGAATATCCATCTTTTGCTTTTTGCACAGACCGTCTACCTGCATGCAAACAAAACCAGCTCAAACATGATTGGCCAAGAAAATGTTTGGTGCCAAAAACTTGCTCTTTGCCTGAAAATTGCGCTCGCTCATATGCACACATCTGCATTTGGTATAGTAAAGAGATTTTGTTCACATCTATCTGTAACTGGAACCGTTATAATCACAGACTGCAAAGACTGTAAACGCATGAACTCTAACTCACTCAACAGCTTTTATTGGAGTTTTCAACCCATCCCACTTTCCTCATCAGCAGATGGAGTTTGCACAGCTGTACTTACCGTTAAAACTACTGTTCTTGACATATAAGTTTCAAAGTCTGGAAAGAGTAGGTTGTTACAATAATACCGCGTTGATGTAAATTTACTTGCTAATTTTTGAGTTAATTGGAATTTATGAATCAATTTTCAAGCTTATTTGGAAAATTGCTCAGATGCAGTTTATCATAGAGCTTTAGGTAAACATGTTTCATTCGCGTTGCTGTCTCCTTCATCATTATACAAATTGGCTAACAAGTAATTCTAATGTCTTTCCTTGTTGGATTTCCGCTTCTCCCCCTTTTTTCTATATTCCGTCTGAGGAATCGATGTCTTGATGGATAACAAGCATGGCACATCTCACCTTCCTCTTTAGGGAAGGGTGACAGAATCAGTCCCAGCGCTGCCATTTCCATCTACCAGCCCTCGAACACACGCTGACACACAGTGAGGTGTGGTCAGGGCACACACACAGCATAGCTGCAATCTATAAGAGCCCTGAGCCTTAGGCGACCTTGAGACACTCCACTCACGCTGGCCTTGCCAATAGCATAAGTGGAGGTGTGTCTGTGTGCATGTGCGTATATTTGTATATGTGTTAAGCACGTCTCACCTGCATACATTTATTTCTCCTGCACTTACCTCTTTGATATAAAACTCTTCTAGCTGATGTACATGCTAATTCTCTTCATATGGTATTTAAAGTGGGAGTCAAACACTTGAACAAGGTCTCCCCCTCTCCATCCCACCCCCTTCTCTTCCCTTTCCTCTCTCAGGCCCGCAGGGACATTAGCATTATCGATGAGCTCACCCCGTCACCTCAGACACGGGCTCTTAAAAGAGAATAATTTCATGCAAATGAGATATTGATGAGCTAATGATTAATTGGCTGCCTGACTGTGTTAATATGCAATAGCTGTCGTGTAATATGCATTTCTAATGACTCTGTCTCAGAGTGTTCAAACAAATGGGCGACTTTGATCATTGGGGTACTCAGAGGCTTTCCAGCATGTTAGCTGTGGGATAAAGCTTTGCCAGAGGGGTTTGTGCAAACTGCCATGGGAATGCAGCCATGGAGAAAGGGGAAGTTCTCTTTCTTTGAGTGGTGGAAAATTAAGTTGTAGAGCTTGATTGATGTAAGAACGACTTTCCTCGATAGTGTATGGACAACCCCGACCACATTCATTCATTCCATACTCCAGCTATATCACAGATTTTACAAACGCTTTCTCAAAATCTGAAAATGTACAATTTACCCAAAAGGCGAGAATGAAGCAAACCCTCTTTCAGATTTTTCCACTATTTTGTTAGCAGTTATTAAACTGCAAGTTTACAGTAAAAATAGAAATATGACACTGACACTGGCTATACTGCACTTTCTATTGCCGTACAAAGTAAATCAGTGCAGTACTGGCCATTCCACATTAAAAGTGCCAAAACTGACGCAAAATGTATTGTTTGTGTACATGGATACAGCTTGTTCTACATCTCATGGCAGGCGACATTTAAAACTTATTAATTTTAATTGACAGTACATTTTGTGTGAGCACCGTGTATGCTGGTGAAAAATAAAATAATGCTTTGAAAAGGGGTGATTGTGGTGTTTTAGCACAAACTGACGTGCAAATTTCCATTTTCAACTGCACCCTGGTTTTATATTAAAGCAGGTTTTCATGGATAATGCCTTTATCTTAATCTAACCAAGTAGTTCTTTCGATGTCTATGTGACATAAAACTGTGAATTAAAAAAATGCTAAGTGTAGAAAGAAAGTGTAAAAAAGTGTATGAAGGCAAAATTTTATAAACCATTTTCACAGAACCTAAAATTTAAAAAAAATCCACATATTTAAAGGAGAAAACTGGTATCCCTGTTTGGTTGCATGTTGGTGAACTATGAACTAAAATACCACTCTTATATCTGATCTTTAAGCCTGTTGGATTAATAATACGAGCATGAACTAACCCAAACTGTGAATTATTCATACCAAAATGAATTTCCAGACTACTCCATCCCATCCCCTCATTTGATCTACCACAGATCAACAGCCACTAATGAAGAGGGTTTTAAAAAAATCCTGAATAGATGTGTGCGAGGTTACTGACACACATCTATTCACCTTTCAATAGCAAGTGCCATGGTTCCTGAGAATATTATGTCAGGTCAATTTGTGTGTGCTTGTGTGTGTGTAAATTGCTGCAATGACCCATGAGTGGGCCTAATCACACTCACTGCAGTTGCCCTTGGGGACCTGCATGGATCTGTCCAATTGTCATTCAGGCGCTTGCCTGGTCTGTTTTTCGGTTCGGAGCAGAAAAGGGTGTGTATGTATTTCACCAACTGCAATACGGCAAAAAAGGATTCAGGTAACGTGGTTAATGTAGGACCTAAAGACAGATAGGTGGTGAGACAGGGCTGGACAGGCAGTGGAACAGGCAAACATGTGGCCAGACCTGTCAACAGAGATAGGCCTGCTGACACCTGCAAGTGTGTGTGTTTCTGTGTATGCGTGTGTCCAGAATGGCAGTTGATGGCTGCCACTCAGACAACTAATCTGCCATCAGCTGAGTGACAGGGGACTGTGCTGTTGCCCTGTCCTGCTCATTTAATCACCAAGTGTCCAACGAGGTTTCCTACATTGTTAGCTGTAAACATCTCAGGATGTGCACTCAGAGAGGGTGTGTGTATGTGTTTGTCACTGTTCAACTTAATAATGCTGTAATGGCTCTGAGTTCAGGTCATTGTGCTACAACTTTGAGTGTTTACGGGATGTTTGGCTGTGTGGGATGTGTGGGATGTGTGCTTTTGTGTGCGCATGGTTTTCCTGCCAAAGCTCCCATTGGTTACTGTTTGGCAAATTTGCCTTTGGGGACACCCCAGTCAATATTTTTGGTTATGTGCGCCCATCGTTTTTCAGATCAATTAAAAAGAAGCTAATGAAAATCTAAATCATCACCTGAAGGTAGCCAATGGCTTTGAGATTGCAGTTCAGCTGTTAAATTCCCTCTTTTGTTCTCCACACGGACTTCAAAGCAACCAAAATGAAGCATGAATGGCCAGTAGTAGTCAGCACAAGGGGAGTACAAATGGAAACCAGAAAGCTTGCAATACCAAAAGTTTTGTTTTGCTTTGAGATTTTATAAATCTGGAAATTACTTAATTAATAATCTGCTTATATCTATTTAAGCAACGGTTCTAGAGAAGAGCAAAAGCTTGCATTAAATGAGTGATCAGCAACTGACACTAAAAATGTACATTGTGGCTGTTTTATTCATTGTTGTTATTATATCACAAGCTGATGTGTGTCATTGTCTTCTACACGTTATAAAGGATCAATGGTATCTCCCCCCAGCAGAGGTATCTCCCACGCTGCCACTGTAAAAGCGCATAGGGAGTGCTAGACGTCATCAGCGCTGAAAAATCTGAACAGTGTTGGACAGATAAGAGCAGCAGTGAGTTTCCCAGCTGTGATATATCCTCTGGTCAGACAGCACTCCTATTTCCCCTCTTTCATAAATGGGCATTTTTATTGAATTTACTCACTGATAAATAAATGGACTGCCACAGACTCGTCTAAGCCTGCCCTGAGGAGGATACTTGGCAGGAGTTTACACAGTCAGCTTTCTTTCTCACTCTTTCTTTCTCTTGTGATAGTGATTTTGTTAGAGATCAGAGAGAGTCGCGTATTGATAGATATTGAGAAAGGCAGACAGACACAGAAATATCGATAAATGCTGGATATATGTGAAAACAATCTTAGAGCACATTAGCTTTTTGAAGGAGCTGCAAAACAACAGATACTACATATGGACCCATGGAGTAGAACAACAAGTCCTCCAGCCTGAACAGCCATGTGTCACAGGTGTTTGGAAAGGTCTTTGAAAGGAAAGTGAGATACTAGATTACAAAATGGGAACTGAAAGGTTCATAACATCAAAAGGTATATATATATATATATATATATATATATATATACATATATATTTATATATATTGTCCCAATCCAGCCCTGTATGCAGCTCATCTGCAGTTTGGTGTTACCTATATCTTCCTACTCGGAAGCACCATGACTGCAGTTTTCGTGTTGGATGTAAAAAAGTGCACGTGACACTGTGACGTAGGCTAGAATCATGGTGGCAGTCAATGACGGTCCCGGCATGGGACTTCTCTCGTGGAAATATGCAGATTATTTTTTCCTAGGTGGCACGCTGCACTTGTGGCAAGTAAGCAAGCTAGAAGACTGACAATCTTGCTGGGTATCCAGTTACGGAAGCAACGCATTAACAAGAGAATTCTGAGTAAAACCAAAGTTACATCCCTAGTAACTAGTTACTCTGAAAGTAACGAGTAACTTGAAGTAACTGAGTTACTTTTGATAGAAGTAACTAGTAATGTAACTAAGTTACTAATTTAAAGTAACTTACCCAACACGGGTACTAACACTATGGCACAGTGAAACTGTATTATTATCACAGTCAATTTTTGTCCTTAGATGAGTCCCTTTAATCTTACAGATATACAGCACTACAGTATTGATACTGATTAAAACTAAAATGGCCAATCAGTTTCGATGCTTATAACACCGAATGCTGGAGAGCCACAAAGCTGGAACGACTGCCAACCTGGTTGGTGTGTCCAAATCAAGAACTCAAGCTTGATCATTTTGCGCTGAAACCAAAGTAAACCTTATTTCATGACATGTTTGGATACCTGATGTTAGTGCAAATAAGTGCTTGACACACAGTCAAATGTCCATGTGTCGGTCAGGTCTGATCAAGCCAGAGATCCATTAGGTTAGTATGCAAATGTATGTATATTAGGGTCATTGATCGGTGTGAGCGGGCCATTTTTAAAGCTTGGTGATGCTAATGAGGAAAGAAGGGTTGGCATGACCTGTCTGGGTCTAACTCAATACAGTGTCACATTACAGCACAACTCAATCACTTACATTTCTGAGTGGACCAGGTAATAATGTCACTTCCTATTGGACCAGAGAGCATCACAAGATGACTCTGACCTCTACAAACCTATAGAGTGATGGTGATGTTACAGCTTCAACTGGGTATAAATCTACTTTAATGTTTCCCTTCATATTGGGACTCAGATACTTGTAGATACCAAATTTCAGTCGATCGCCTCAGTTATTCTGAATCTGTTCCAAGAAGCATTTTGCAATTATGGAAATAGGGGCATAACACAGAAGCAATGTTTTTGTAGTAGAAATTTGACATGATCAAATCAGGAGATTGAGTTATATTTTGTTATTGCTATAAAATCAGTTCAACATAGATCAAAGGATCAAAAGTTAATTTCTATATTATATTTTTAAATGAAAATGTAATTCCATTTTACTCTAAGTATTAACAAAATATTTAGTTCATCAACATGAACTTATCTAGGAAGAAATTAAATAATCATTTTAAGAAGTTAAATAACTGCAGAGAGTGACGATTTGCCTGAAAAATAGTTCACAATGAAACTTTTAACTGGAGCCCTGCATAAAAACTTGCGATATTAAATTTTATTAAATTTTTAAAAATGTAAGGTTTTATAAGGCAGGGCTGCTCAATTTATAAAGGGAAATAGGAGCCAGTGGGCCAGTTACTGGACACTTAATGCAGTTTTTGTGTGTGTGTGTGTGTGTGTGTGTGTGTGTGTGTGTGTGTGTGTGTGTGTGTGTGTGTGTGTGTGTGTGTGTGTGTGTGTGTGTGTGTGTGTGTGTGTGTGTTTCCTGGCTTCCCCTCAATTTTATCATTATCATCATCATCAGGTCTCATGCAGCGTATGCACAAAGCTGATGTTTTCACTGCAGATGATTCTGGGCAAAACCCATCTGTAAAATCCACTCCAAAGTTCAGTAAGTGATGAGTGGCAACATCAATTTATCTGGTGCATGGAGCACCATAGTAAATGGTTGAGCATTACATGGATTGTACTATAGGGCTATGGGACTGCATTTGTAGGACAGTTATGAGGAAGCTACTGAAGCTGTCCAAAACATCAGGCAGCAAGGACAGATGCACAAAGTTAGTTCTCCATAAACAGCAGTGCTAATGAAATCCTGGGTTGCAGCTCCTGATATTTTCAGCTGTGTTACTGACTAACTGTTGTCAAATATAAACAAAGTGAAATACTCTGATGAAACCCTGCATGACAACTGACTACCTGAAAAAGATGCTTCTTATATTCCAGGCTGAAGCAACCAAACATGACTCGTCCTCCATCACATCATACTGGACAGGACACTGTGGAATTTATGTTCAGGTTTGTGGATTTACTGGTCTTAGAAATGGTGACGTTAAATTAGAAGCTGATTACTATTGAGCCTTAGATGCTGGAGTCAGACATGCTCTATGAAAAAAATGCTAAAACTCCAAGCACTGCATCTATCACGCCTCAGCTCTGTGTGTTCCAGTGTCTAGTTTCTAAGATCTCAGTTACATTGAAGAAATTATGGATATTTCTCAAACAAAACAAGCATCAGGCTTAAAAGTTTGTCTTTTTTGTTATACGCTGAACAAACTGGGGTAACAGGGGTAACTGGATACTGAGAGGGAGGCTGTTCATCATTGCAAGATAGAGACAACTAACTCCACTTGCACATCTACCGTTATGTGCAAAAGAATATACACTGTTGCTCCTTTCGTTGGTAAATAGCAGCTCGATGCTGCTAAGCAGTTTGAACAAATATGGATTGTTTAGAAGGACATGGCTGCACAGCTGGACAAACCACATGTTTCTGGAATAATATCCTTTGTACAGATGAAACCAAAGTTGATATGTTTGACCAGAAAACACAGCACCACTTTTAAAGAAAACCAGACTTAGTAGATCAGCACAAACACCTTATTACAGCTATCAAGCACAGTAGCAAGTGATGACCTGGGCACCTGAGTCTGGACACTTAGTCCAGAAACATGTCTGAAATGCTGTAGTGGGACCTTAAGAGGCTTAAATAAATCAATTAATATTACAAAGAGGGCTACTGAATCAGGGGTTCTACTTTTCTCACTTTAGGTTCTATTTTTAAACACAACTGCACACAGTGAAAACAGGATCATCCAGGGAAAACTTAGGTATGTGCAGAGAAAGCACGCAAACTTCACACCGAAGCGCCACAGCTGGCCAGCTCAAACAATGCACTTTCTTACTCTGTTGCAAAAAGGTGCTATCACTACACCATAGTTAGCTGATAATGAAAAATACGTGTTAAAAATTATGTGCACTTTAGTTTATTGTAAAATGTACTTAGAAAATACTGGTATTTTGCTTTTGCAGAGCTAAAATTGTGTTGAATCTAACAGAAGCACTTTTCAGTTACTTTAAACCTATATAAAATCACTAGGATGGAGTGCATCCGTTCTGAAAAATGTCACTTTTGTCATTCACAGAGATTTATGATTTCAAAAGAGACAGAGCATGTACTCATACCTAGATTTTCTCACCTAATGCTGTTAGCAAGACAAATTACAAAGCCCACAATTCTGGGACAGAAACCAGAAGTTACTGATGAGGTAAAAACTCTCTGTGGACAGGGAACCTTATATCAGCCATACATACAGTATGTATACTGTGTCAGAATCTATTGTGGGTGAGGGGCCTACGTGTACGTGCACATGTGTATGTGTATGTGTGTGGCTATACCATCCGCAATAACAAGCTTTGACAGCTCCCACACCCCTCAGTGCAGTGTGTGTCTATGGGCTCATTCAGAGTGACAGTGTAGATTAGGGGTGTAATCCTCGCAGAGCTACAGGGGATCTATCAGTACCCTGGGCCCCAGACACACACACATATGCACACAGACACAGACACAAACACACACACAGACACACACACACACACACACACACACACACTGCACTGAAAATTAATTGAAATGTTAATGGAGATGAAGACTCAATTCTTAATTGCTTGGTGCTGGATTAGGACAAGATCGTTTATGAAGAGACATTAAATCAGGATCCAGGCAATCTTGGTTGTAAAAAGGTTCCAGGCACGTGCAGTAGGGTCATAAACGAGTGCTGGTTATCACAACACACAAACTGTGACTGACACAGTGTTTTTGTTACCAGGTCATGTTAGCAAATTGAATGGGATGATTAGTTAACGATATGTACTCAAAGAAAGTTCACTGTATTTGTCTTTTTTTTTTTTTCCCCAAAATGAAATATCTGAGGTGGCAGAAAAATAAAAGCAGTGTTTTGAGTTTTCCCCGGATGTGTCGAGGAAAAACACTTAGAGGGAAGCTTTGATCTTGGTTTTAATTAGCTCCTATTCCCCTCTAGTATTCCTCTTTTCTGTATTTGCAAGAAAGCGTACGAACAATGCTCACAACGAACGCTCTTCTGCCGATATCAGCATTTTACTTAACTTTCCCTCTTAACTTGTTTTTTTTCTCTCTTTACTTCTCAAAGTGTACCCCCTCTCCCTGAAAGTGTCATCGTGGGTAAGGAACGGCAGAAAAAAAAAAAGTTATTCTTTACTCAGTCCATCGCATCCTACTCATTCTCTTTGCCTTTAAGATGTATCAAATATACCAAGTGCATAATAAATTTATCATGTGGATGTTTCTAAATCAATATTAATTTCAGGCCTTTCATGAAGGCAAATCAATAGCGGCATCACTAAGAGGCTCCTTTGCATGTTGAGCACCTTGTCTCTGCCAGTGAATGGAGATGTGATGAGAGGTGAGAGAGCAACCGTGGTGGTGCCAGCGGGGAGGCCCAAACTCACTCATTATCTCCCCTCAATTAGACCTTCTCGCTTTGCCACCGTGGGCCTCCACAGAGCCAGTGTGTGTGTGTGTGTGTGTGTGTGTGTGTGTGTGTGTGTGTGTGTGTGTGTGTGTGTGTGTGTGTGTGTGTGTGTGTTTCTATGTGCTTTTCACCCCGCTGAGTTCATCATACAGACAACTGAAGAGTGTTTCCGCTGAAAATCTCTCTCACTGATCACTTAGACATAATTGGACAGGCCAACTCTTTCTCTCTCTCTCTTCCTCTCACTGTGTGTGTGTGTGTGTGTGTGTGCGTGCGTGCGTGCGTACGTGCGTGCGTGCGTGCGTGCGTGTGTGCCCAACAAATAGCGATACATAGCTTTAGAGGGATTTGCTTGCATAGCGCAGTAGCAGCAGTAGCACAACCAACAAATGTTGAGTTCAGCCCTGCTGCATTTAGGCCTTTTTAAAAAACAAAACAAACATACAGAAAAAAACAATTAAGTATTCATATCAAGTTGATGACACACACATAATAATATCCTAAACATAACATTATAAACCAAATGCAAAAAATGGACATACCCACCACCTACTGATGAGTAAAGTTCCATCTTGAAGACTGCAGCTGAGTGTTTTTGCCGTTGCTAACCAGATTTGGTAAGTGTGGGGTGGATCTGATTCCTGGGGTCACTGCAGGCTCATAGAGTTGTGACTCGTTAATCACATGCAGGCCTGCACAAAAGCATACGCCTGCTTTATTGTCTTTTTTTTACTATAATATTGACCATAAGTTTTAAAAAAGTATCACGTTGCATTCATTACAGCTTGAAACTAGCAACTGAGACCATGAAATAATGAGGACGGTGCTTACTGAGGCTAAGGTCTGATTTGACTAGAGGAATCACCCCCTCCTGGCTTTTAGAAAGAATGCAGGTTTCAATCATTTCCACATTGGCTTCACTTTTAAGTCCAGGAAGCTACGTTCATTTGGATCTTAATGCAGGTTAACAACTTGCGTAAAATTGAAACAAAGAATAGCAGGCTAGAAGAGGATAGCTACTGCCTTTGTGTGTCTAGAGCTGCAAAAAATCTTGTTGGAGATGACAGACAAAGAGGAGACAGTATGCACTATACAAAACTCCCAAATTACAAATTAGCTTGCAGGTTTGGGGCTTTTTTGCATACAGTAAAAAGAAAGGATGTTAACAGATGCCTAAGTATACATGAAGTACTCAGTAAGTAGTATCCTTAAGGAGGGTACAGTACTATCAAACTGTTCTTCTGGATCCTTTGCCTGCATAGTCCAGCACCAGAGACGTCACTTGATCTGTTTTGTTTGGTTATTAATTTACACATTACAGTCACAAAGTCAACTGAAACGATTCAGAAAGGGCAAGAAACACATGGTGTCAGATGTTTCTAACTTTCAGACTAGCCAGCTTTTTTTTAAAAAGATGTTTCCATCTTTTCGTATTCCTTAATTTTTTAGTGCCATTGCAGATAATCTTAACCCCTTATGGGCGTAGCGTTTTCGGTGCGAGAAATGCTTCGTCACTCATCCAAGTGACTTCTTCAGTCTCAGTCTCCATTCCTTACCTGGATGATTGCGCATGCATCAAGACATCGTAACCTCTTATGTTTCCGCCACCTATAGTTTTTCTCAGATTCATGTAAATATTACACATGTTTTGCATTGCTCTTTTCAGCATTATTGTGCTTACATGCAGTTTTAGACTTACACTGTCAGACCTGCATCCGGTCGATGTATCCACACTGTCCAATAAAAATTAATACATTTCCATAATATTCCTACATAGTTTATATATATTTATATACACATCAACACGCTTAAATTCAAACTGTTCTGTTGTGAGACATTGCAGGTCTCATTCTGTACTTGTGCAGGCTGTGCATGTGTGATTTGGGGCTGTAATGTATCCCAGCAGCACTCTGGTTCAATTGTTAGGCTGAGTGAGAGTGTCTGTAGCACAGCAGAGGGACTCCAATCCAACATTTATGAGGTCTGTGTGTCTGTGTGCAACTCTCTGGCCTCTTGTAGTCTCAAAACACAGGTTATAACACGGGAAGAGTTACACACATGGCTGTTAGTGCTCTTGAAAGCACATTTGCCAGACGTGCTTTACAACATGCACTTAAAAAAACACCAAAAAACCCCAGACAGATGCACACACAGACACTGCGGGGATAGCAAGAACAGTGAGCTGGACTCTAACGAACTAATCAGTCCGTGCGTCGTTGTATACCTGTCTTTGTGTGTGTGGATAGGGACAGAAATAAATGGGCCGAGGTCAATTTGTGGAATGGAGAGTTTTGCAGAGAGAGCATCAGGAGACAGAAAGTGAGAGAAGGCAATGGATAAAACGTGAGAAGTTGAAGTGTGTATAATCTTTGAGCAAAGTGAGGAGTAGCTGCAGAAGTTTTGTCTCTCCATCAGTAGTCCAGTTCCTAGTCCCTTGGTGAGCCTTTCTACCCCCCAGAGGGCCTGTTGTTTAGGGCTGCAGAGCCACCTAGGCCTTGATGAATTTCTCCCCGTCAACAAATTAAGAGTTGCTATTGTTGCTGTGACAACAAGGCATCCCGGCCGCCGTGGGGTGCACCATGGAGACCAGTGACAGAACTCCAGAAGTCTCCTAATCATCCCCAGCTGTCAGGAAGCACCTGGCCTGACACCTCTGCTTAAAACCTGTCTCCCAGGCATAAGATAATTACAAGTGCCAGCAGAGAAAGAGAGAGAAGGCAGGGAGAAGGAGAACTGGTGGGAGAGGAGAGAAAGAGAGAATTCTTTCTTATAAGTGGCTGTGTGAGGAATGGAGTGCAGGAGCTTTTTTATACAAGTTCTCATTGAAGTAGTGGAAGTGTTCAAAGGCAGAAGTGGAGTTGAGTGTGGGGAGGTGTCTGGGGTGTCTCCCCTCTTCCCTACAGAGAAGGCCTGGGAGGAGGTCCCTAGATAGCGCTGTGGGGGACAGGTGAGGGACGGAGCTGTCACTGGGCCCACATTCACATACATTTAAAAGACAGGGATTGTTTGACTGGTCCAGTACAAATGCTTCACGGATTGCACCACATTTGGGAACTAGCTCCTTTTTTCAATATTGTTTAAGAAAAGTTCCACTAAAGTTGTGGAAGCTCTGGTCTGCTGTACATACAGGATAGTTTCAGGGGTAAATAGAGTAATGACTTGGAGAAAGTGTGCACAGAGCTTACAAAACAAAAAGCTCGCTGCTGACATGCCAAACTGCCTCTCTGTTTCTGACAAAAAGGAAAAACACACTGAGGAACAGCAGCGCGTTTCACCCACACGTACACACTCACATGGAGACACGTGCGCGCTTACGTTTCATTACAGCCTCTCATTTCTCAAGCAGCGGGGCCTTCCTTCAGAATAACACTCCTGTCATCCCAACCACAGGGGGCTAAATTATTCAAATACTCTAATTCTTCCCTTCTTCCTCCCACCCACCCTCTCTCTCTTTCCAGCACTCTGCCACTCATAATTTGTCTTTTCATTGTTGCCAATTTAGAGGCAATCCCTCCCATTAATGATGCCAACTGTTCTAAATGGTGTCGGAGCTGAGTGAACGCAGGAGGAGGAGGAGGAGGAGGGAGATGTCAGCGAGAAGGAAGCAGTGCACGTGTGGCAAGGACAATGCTTGGGATTTTACAAGCTGCTGTGCAGATATAAATGGATGATATACCGACTTCTACCCATCTCTCTCTCCTGCCCTCCCACACGCTCTGATTGTTAAACAGCCTTTGTTTTATTAACTGTTTAAATGTACATATGTGGCTTTATTTGCCTGTCACTAGTAAGCATATTTTGGGAGATTATGAAATATATCTACATCTGTTTTCTGTGCAGGCTGTACTCGGATGCATAAAACTCCGGAATATATTTTCACTACGAATCAATTAGATCATATACTTTTATGGTTGTGCCTTTGTATTGGCAAGTGGCGAGCCATCTAGAAGCCACTTCCTTTTTTGTATCGACTGAATGAAAAGCACAATAAAACTGAATACATCAGCAGGGACATTGATGATGCAGCAAAATGGTACTTAGAAAATTGTTATTGTCTTTTTATGTGTTCTCCGGAGACTCGCTGCATCTACAGAAATATATAGAAAATTACATTTGAATCATGAATATTTGAAGTTGAGAAATAATTTATTCACTTTCATCAATCAGTGTTATGAACAGGAGAAATGATGTCAATATTTCATCTTTGAAAAATTATGCTAAGATAGATGGTGCCGTCTGTCAAAGCTGAATCTGCACGTTTAAGGACAAAAAAACAAGCAAAAAAAGCAAAATAACACACTTGAAAGTGAACTGCATTGTTCTCAGATTTTTTTTTTTCAATCTCAGAGCACATTAGCTTTTTGAAGGAGCTGCAAAACAACAGATACTACATATGGACCCATGGAATAGAACAACAAGTCCTCCAGCCTGAACAGCCATGTGTCACAGGTCTTTGGAAAGGTCTTTGAAAGGAAAATGAGATACTAGATTACAAAATGGGAACTGAAAGGTTCATAACATCAAAAGGTATATATATATATATATATATATATATATATATATATATATATATATATATTTGAAATAACAAGACAGTATTGAAAGAAAAATATCGTTTTTATCTCCAGCAGGTGACGTATGGAACATCTGACCTTGTCTAAATAAATCAAAATTATAGTAAATAAATTACTTGTTGGCTGAAGGATGATGGATCAATGTATGAAGCTCATTAATGTTTTTTTCATAATAATGCTCTTCAGTATTCACCTGTGAAATATTACGATATTCTTTGTTACAAACACCACATATTAATTTTGAGTTTGTTTTTTAAGACATATTGCAGTTGCTACACATTTTTTTCTCTTGACGCTGAGACCAAGGTAGAAGTATTTTCCAATCGTGCTCAGACGTGACCAAAAGATCACAATCAGAGTAAATAAAGAGCGAAGGTGTAGATACAGGAAGAGAGAGAGAGAGACCGAGCGAGAGAAAGTGTGAGGAAATATTGATTGGTATGAGAAAGATGAGGCAGAGACAGAGAGAGTGGGTGAGAGAGGCTTGGTACAGCTGTGTGATGGAACTGGGTTGCTATCTTAAATGAGGAATCCCATATGAAGGTCTGGATTAACCAAATTTAATCCCTCATCAAACAGACAATAACAGTGCAGCCTAATCCCCCCCAATTCTCAGATTAGTGCGCTCCTGCTCTCGTCTTGGCAGCGCAGTGGGGACCGGTGCCGGCCCGTTGAGCTCTCCTCCACAATGACCTCTGGATGAGAACAGGCTTACAAGCTGTACGCCTGAAGCTTCATCGCAGCGACTGGTAGTCAACAAAGTTTCACCAGATGAACGGTTATAGGGAGACTTTCAGAGGAGATGGGAGGGTGAAAGACAGGACATTTAGGAGTTTACCTAATTTTTTTTAAAGAGAGCTGTTCTCAAAGTGTGCAAAGAGGTTTGTACAAAATGTTAGGTTATGGAATATGATTAACAGCAAATTATATTAAATAAAGCTCATAAAAAGGTGTTTCACTGCAAGTGACTTTGAGGACCTTGATTGTACTACAAAACCTGTAATTAGAGGTTGAGATATGGGGGGATGTAATTACCTCCAAGAGCGAGGACCCTGGAGTAAACAAATATGTTCGTCAAGCAAATAAAGGATTACTGCGTATGTGCTCACTTCACTTCTTAACCCATCTGATTCATCTGGGAAATGCAAAGCACAACATAAGGCAAGAGGATGAGAGAGACGGAGAGAAACAGTGAAAACAAGAAAAGAGAGAACGGACCAAAACTGCTGACGCCCGCTCTTCTGTGCCGGCTGGATGAGTCTTTTCCTCAGATAAAACATAAATAGGCAAATTCTCGTTGGGAATATGTGTTTAGTTGAGAAATATTTATTTATGTTTTTGTTTACTTTTACTTTGAAATTTGTGAAGTACCCCCAAACAATTTGATCCCACGTTTTCGCTTATTTATACATTCATATGCTCCAGAATAATTTAAAGGAGTTGACCATATTTGAAGCTTGAAGATGATAATGCAAGGCTCAAGTCAAGGGCTTGTTAACTAGTTTAGTTTTGCTGATGAAATCCTCCACCACAAGTTCAAGCACACAGCTTATATTTTGATTTAAACCTCGGTTGACTGTCTCTAGCATTTTCTGTCGCTCGTGCAAATGCTGAGTTTTAGTTTCTCTCTTCTAATTAAGGTAATTGTGATTGAAGTGTGGCCTGTTTTACTGTAGCCTTGAGGCAGAAAAGGTTGTGTTTTTGCAGCGCTAAGCTGATAGTTGGTGGAGGTTGATGGAGGTACCAGGTCAAACCTGAGACCCTCCACCACCAGGAGACAGATAGTGGAATCTCAGATGACCCGTGGACAATAAAGATGCGGAAAGACAAACTGAGACATCTCTGTCAACAAGCTGGCATACCTGAGAGGGAAACATGAAGAAGCAGAGCACATGGATGCTGTTTTAAAATAAGATCTCATACTGTACAGATAAGACAGCAGATATACTGCTAGTTACTATTGTATAGCAAAAAATAAACAATAAAAATAAGCATCATGCTTAATTTTTTTAGTGCCCCCAAACTGATGATGTGTCTTTGAACTACAATGTCAGCCTTTCCTTTTTTTCTCTGTCTTCCATTTGTACCCATGTACAGTTATGTGTGTTTTTCCTTTTAATGTTCAAACGGTGTGCCTTACATTTTAAGGAATTTTCAATGGAATTTGAATAAATAACCAGCTAGCCCTACCAGCATTAAACTGTTTTTCATGGAAGTACCTGTAATCCACAACAACAGTCAGAATGTGAGCTAAAAACCTGCATAAAGTGGTCACTTCTAAATGTCACTTCTTTGTTTACTGGCACTGTTTCATTCTCTGTGTGTGTGTGTGTGTGTGTGTGTGTGTGTGTGTGTGTGTGTGTGTGTGTGTGTGTGTGTGTGTGTGTGTGTGTGTGTGTGTGTGGGTGTGTGTGTGTGTGTGTGTGTGTGTTCTTCACCTGTGACAAGATATCACCTGAAGAGGAATCGCTGCATGATAGTAATGGTGGTCTTTTTTAAGCTATATCATAGGGCTTTTCTCTGTCACACATAGACTGAGAAGCATCACACATTCACAACAATCTGCATTTAAAGAAATAAAGAACTGAACTCAAATTAACAATGCTTCTAATGCAGCGACTGGAAGTTAAAGATTTCATATTCCAGTAAAGAGCCTTCAAGTAAAGTAAAAAGCATTTTTACATTTTCATATATATATAACATTATACTTGTGTGTCTTAATAAATTTGTCCACAAAGTCATCAACTTTTACAGTATTGAGCTATATTTGCACAAAAGTACATTACTGTACAAAACTGCCTGTATTTTAGAGCATGTTGGTGAAGTGTATTATTCAAACGTGATTACTGTTTCCATATACGGCAGTATTATAAAATAAATAAATAACTTAAGATCAGATGTTTTGTAGTGCATAGTACAAGCAGAGAAACAGGAATCCACATTCAGAATAAAAATCTATCTTAGTCATATTTTATTTTCAGTTAACAAAAAAGAATGAAACCTTTTCACATAGAGAAAAACAAACAAGCAAAAAACACCTGCACTCTCTGGCCTACTTTTAGTTTTCCCGAATTATTTTACCTTGAATTCTTTTGTGTCATGTAACTTCAGATTATTTACCTCCAGGAACGATTTTTCTCTTTGTTTGTTTTTTTTTAAAAAATAAACAATACTTGTAACAGTACGCCTAACAGAGTAATACACAATTTCTCTGTAAATACACAATTTCTCTGTAAAATAGCCTTTGTGTCTCTACATTGTGTGTGTGTGTGTGTGTGTGTGTGTGTGTAAGCATTCTTTGGAGCAGGACCAGTGCAGTAGTTATGGAGCTCAAGCGGCCAAATGTTGTACCGCTGCCAAAAACAGTAAAGCAGCCCCCACTGATATCAGTTATTAATATTTAACTGTCCACTATTAAAGTTTAAGGCGGTTGAGATGGAGCTGGGGGGAAAAGAGGCTACTTCATGATCACTGTCCGCACAGCACTGTAAACATGTTCACTAAAAAACCCCTGACAGTGTTACAGTGTGGATTTAGGTAGCGGGAGGCAAAAGTGCACAAGGCTATAGCTGTTCTGTGTGTGTGTGTGTATGTGTGTGTGTGTGCATACAGTATGTGAGGAGAAGACACTGGACATGATAAATGCATTTATTTCTTGCATGATCCTGATTGTAAAAAGTCTTAGCATGACAAGCAGAGGAATATAAGCACGCTGGCAAACCGGGGGCCAGCGTCAACAGCGTCCATGTCTTGTAGTACAAATGAATAGATGTGGTGAGCAAAAGTCATGTTCAGAGGTTACAGTCTTGGCTGCTGATGGTCATATTTACTGTCCTCAGTCATCAGGGTGCAGCGAGCCTCGTGCCATTTCCTTTGTCATAAAACATCTTTAGATTTACTTTTATTTGTCACCGTAAACCTGCGCCAGAAAACAAATAAAAACGCCATATGGTTTATTGTGTTTTATATTCAGGACACAGCAATAAATACATGGCTGAATATAAAAACATATATGAAAATATAACACATCTGACAGACGTGTGTGCATATTACACATTGATCAAAAATGGTTTTCAGAGCTATTTCTCAATAAATGTTTCTAACTTTTGGTGTAAATTCATTTTAGAGAATCGTGTTAGTCTATTGTATACAGTGTGAAAATAATTTTGTGAAACTTGTTGCCCCCGTCACAATATGCTGTTTTTAGTTTTTAGAGTTTTTTTTTTTTTTTTCGTCTTCTGAGAGGCTCGAGCGTGACCTCCTCTTGACGTACCGAGGTAAACAAGTCAAACCAAGGTTAAAACAGCAAGAAATGCAGCGTGAGATTCAGCGATGTTCCAACTTGCTCATGAAGAGGTTCTAAAAAAGAATAGGCTGGCTGGCTAAAAGTGAGCATGAAAAATACCCCACCTCCACGTTGACCCATATCATCCATTATGTGTGGTGATTATGAGAATAGAACTGCCTTATGGGTAGCCACAGTTCCAGGAACCAATAGCTCACTGTCAGGCTGTGTTTTAACCGTAGGGTGACCAGGTTTGTTACAGTTTGCTTTATTGAAGCCTCACTGAAGTCACAGCAGACGTGGTTAATCTGATTGCGTGGCTGAACTGCTGGATCAGTCGGTGACCTGCTTCAATTTATATTCAGATAAATGGACCAACAATTGTACCACACACAGGCATCTTCAAAGAGGTCGTGACCACAAAGAGAGCACAGCTGTACACGGGGGCCTGCGCATGATGCTGGATCATACGTGCGCTCTTTTCTCTCATATAAATCAAGGGCTTGAAATAAAAGGTGTGTCTCTCCCTAAACTGCTTTATGTCACAGTGCTTCTCATACATAATGCATTCATTCAAATGGCAACGGTCTGCTTTAAGAAATAACAGGAGAACCTAAATCTTTGCAAAAATTAGGCTTTTAATGAAATTTCCATGAATGCAAATGCAGGCCAGGTTTCAGCGTAATTCTGCCCAGGAATTAAACTAAGTTGGCCCGGTTTATCTTAATAGCTGATCTCGGCCCAGTGGGGCTGGTATTAAGTCTGTCGGTCGCAGCACAGTGCTCAACGCAATCACAGCTTTGCCTTCTCTTGCGTAGCTTCCTCCAGTGACCAGCACAGAATTAACATGTGCGTGGACATGCGCTCACACACACATACGCACTCACCCCGGCGCATACACAATTGCGCACACACACACACGCCTCACTGGATTCCAATATGATGTTCCTCCATTGATATTACGGATGTAATTATGCTGTGTTGATTGTTAAAAGAGATTTGTCTGTGGACTATACAGTATTGTTTAGGAAGCGACGATCAGTTTCAGCCACAGTTCAAACTTCTGTGTTTGTGTTTAATTATTTTAGTTGTCATTAATTAATAAAATGTTTACGGTGGTTTGGGAATTTTACCTTTCTTAAGTTAGTACCAGTATATCGTCTTTTTTTCTTTATATTTTATGTAAAATCTTAAAATGAAAATGAGCGGACAACAAAGGTAATTGAGTTCAGATTTATCACAGGACTGTATTCATGCTAAATATTAGTGTAATTATGGAGCTTGCGTGCGCGCACGTCTAAACTGCTGCTTTAGTTATGTGACATTTACTCAAAATAAGTGGGATCAGAACTTCATTATCAGACCATTTGGATTCAAACTGATTAGAATATTAAGGTGCGCAAGACAGACAAATGTCTCACTGATTAATGCGCTGAGATCACAGTTTGTGGTCTGTGATGGTAAGCGTGAGCACGTGTGCACGTGTGTGTGATCTGCATGTATATACAGTCATTTTGGTCCATCTACTCGCACAGATCCTTCACAGGTTTTCTGTCTTTGTTGTTCACGAGTATCGTCCTTCACAGTTTTCACTGAGTGCATGAAGTGGATCTCTGTGCTGACAAAAAGTGTCGTAATGGTTCTCCTCACTGAGCCATTGTGTGTTTGGTATATAGCTTCCAGTGAGAAGTGAAAAACCACTGGTGCCTTTACTCTATTCTAGCACAAAGTGACTCGGAGTAACTGCCAATGATAACTAGTAATTACATCCATTTAAAATGTGCATTATTTTACCCCTGTACTGAATAAACTAGTGAGGCAGAAAATTGTCCAGTTTTATCCTCTCTCTTATAAACACGCATTTTTCGAAGGAGGCATTTATTTTTTGACAGGTTTTATCCTTGAGTGAGGCTAAACATTCTTCAGGAGTTTTCATACTAATATTCACTGTGACAGACTGACAGACACCAGGACAGACATACATTTAGTCACAGTAAAGTACCATGGGTCAAAATTAATGTCTCCAGTTCACTAAAGTGACTCTTACTCTGAGCCATTGAACTTTGATAGAGGATTCATCTTTTGAACCTGAGGCATTTTGACAAAAAATATTATTTGCACCAGTCCACAAAGAGAACATGATTTCCTGGGTGGAAATGTACTTGAATGGACATGTGCTGTCTATTCACTGAGGGAACTTTCTCTTAATACCAGTCTGGCTCTGTCCCTATATGTGTGGACTCATTGTATGCATGTGGCACAAAGAGTGATAGGAGTCTTTAGAAAAGAGCGAAGCTCTCCACAGATTAGACTCCATTAGCATTTAAGGTACTGTCATAAATTCCTCCCAAAGTGAAGGGGAGAGGCAGGACAAATGAAGTAGGATTAATAGGGGCCCGAGCCTGACCGATAGTGGGGATTGTGAGGCAGGGTCACCTTGGGATAGAGGGGCAGGGTGGCAAATGTGTACGGGAGAGACTAGTAGAGGTAAAGGTAAGATGGACTTAGACATACAAGACTGACATATGAAATGTTCTGAACAGCTGAATTTTGATAAAAGAAGAAAGAGCATGGAAGGTAAAAGGTAAAAGGAGGAGATATGAGTTAACAGTGCAGAGGAACAGAGACAGAGTTTGTTAGGTCTCTGACCTTCCCTGCAGCTGACCCCCCAGATAGGTAATGAGGTCAACATAAGGAGACAGATAGCTGCTATGTGTCAGGAGGGATGAAGGTGAGGGGGAAAGGCTGTAAATGCACACTTGTTAGTGCTTTCTTACTTATCAACAGCCCAACTTGTTCCCATATGTTCAAAAGAAGTTTCAAAAGTTGATCTTTGTAAGTCTAGAACCTAAAGTTTTATGTAAACCAACAATATTATTAGCCTCACTTAGTAACAATAACAAAAACATAGAGCTGTCACCATTCTTGTGCACAGATACACAGATTCTCACTAACTGATATCATGCATTTAGTTGTTGGCATGTTGTTTGCTAAGTTACATACACAAAGGGTGCAATGTGGAAGAGTAATGTTTGTATAATAACAAATTTAATTTAAGAATCAGATGGCTGTTGATATTAATTTGGTCGTTAGGGTTTGTTTTTGTTTTTTGTTTTTTTGAGTATGTTGCACATTGTGCAAATATTTCATGTGTTAAACAGCTGATTGTTTATGTGGATCTGATGAAGATGACCTTAGCTTAGTAGTGTCTGTATGCTAATGCTAACATGAAAATTGATTTAATGCTGAAAAAATTACTTTTTTTCACAAGTTCTGTTAGTTCGTTTCGTCGAACTATTTTGAGACGGTCCCTAACTGCAGCTTTTCCTGTCTTCTGCGGTGTTGGGCGCTACATCAGCCAAACTTTCCTCGGCGATCTAACGTGAAATCCTCGAAACCATAGTACCTTATTAAACCAAAGTAGGCTACACAGCTGTGTTTGGAGCCTTAATAATCTAGTTGTGCTACTTTAGTTATTTTGTAGTGACATACCACAGTCACCTGGAAAACCAAGACTAAATAAGAATTTTAGACATCTGGGATTCCAACAATGTGACAAAGAGGGATTTTCAGTAACTGCAGTAAGGTATGTCTGACTCTGATTTTTATGACTTTATAGCGGCAGTGATGTATCTCTGGTGGTCTGGGGAACTCGTGGCCAGTGAAGTACGTTTTCTCTTGTTTAGCGGATCTGTCAAAAGTGTTACCCTATCAACAGCTACTTGTACACGACCGCAGCTACAGAAAACGCTTTGGGCACAAAAAGGAGCTGCTATAGGTTCCATGAGTAAAGTCAGGTGTTCAAAGCATCACCATTTTAAGTCTAAAAATAGTTGAACGCACTTTATGTCACTGCAGCTTAAAACCACACTGATGAAAGGAGTCCAAGTTCAGAGTTCATTTGTGGTCCAAAACAAAATGCTGAAAGACACTTAACCTTTCAGACAAGGTCAGAGGAACAGCAAAGGTGGAGGCCTGCAGTAGAAAGCAGGAAGGCAGCTCACGTTTTACATGTTTACATCTCCATAGCGAGTTTTGGCGCTGTCAGGTCTGGAGCCATGAAACTAATGAAACACCAATTTGTTCTCTGGAAAATAGCATCTCTATTCCTGGAAGATTCTTTCTGCAGATTCTTGGCAACTTCTAAACAACTTTATCCTTTCCTTTTTTTTCCCGTTGGCTACAAACAATTTCAATTTCACAAGTTTAACAGTTCTAAAAGAACCAATAAATGGTTATGCAATCGGACACCTATTTGTGCTTGTGGATCTTATATCAAATTTAATAAGTAGACTAAAACTATATTGTAATGCATTTTTTAAAAATTTTTACGCTCAAACAAGGATTAGCAAAAAAAAATCCTGAAACACATGTAAACAGATGAATAATAGAGTATCTGTAGTCTGGTATGTCTTAATAATAGAGGTTAGATCCTGACAAAACTATTGACTTACACATTCAGTTACCAGATTTCCATTCTGGCTCCAGATTGTCCAGAAAGGGAAGCCAGCAACCTAGATAAAGAAAAGATGTCCTCGGTGTATTGAACTTTCTTCATAGTCAGGACCCCAGCTCACAGTTATTAATATACTAGGTCTTTTTTAGTGTTACTTGCCCAAAGCACCCAAAGCATAAACACATATAAGCAGCCCGAGATGTGGGGTAGATTTTATGTACAACACTTTTCCTATCACACAAACACACTCACAGACTGCTCATTTTTCTCGCATAGCTTTGTTGCAGTATTGTGTTTAAAGTTGTATTTATATTTTTCTAATATCATAGTTTGATCTTGTCTTGATGCATGCTCAATCATCTAGGTAAGTAGATCCCAAAAAGTGGATTCTCTTCATCAACCTTGCGTGAAACAGCTAGTTTCATCTTCTTTATAAGCTCTTTATTTTTATAGTCGCTCTGCTGCCAGTAGATCTGTTTCTGTTTGTGATTGGTCAGATGCTTCCAGCAAGGATGCCTTTCATATTAAGGCACTTGCAGCCAGATTGGAAAACCCTGGATTTACTTATAGACTTGATAATGAATGTTCATGTGACCGTTTAGCCTCACTGCCGATGTAAACCCAGGTAAAGAAAATCTGTCCTATGTATGTTGAACTTGCTTCATAGTACAGCGCATTTCTGCACATAGTACCATTCTGTGTTGGCCACTAGATGTTGAAGCTTTGAAAAAAAGTAGTCTTGTGATCCTTTTTCATTGATTGTAGACGCTCTGAAGTAAAGATGACTTGACTCTTTTTGAAGTTAGGTGTAATTCTGCAGTAAGCCAAAGTTGTTTTCAGGCCTTTAAATACATTGTCTCTCTTTTTCCTGTTGCTTTGTTAAGCAAAAAAAAAATAGTTGTCTGTCTCTGGGAGCTAAATTGAAACGAAGAAAAGAAGACAACACATGTTGTGCTGTACAGTATTGATTTGACAAGCTATGATTAAACTCTACTTACTGGGTTCCCATCCATTTTAGGTTGCAACTGAAACCACAATTAGACTAGATGCTGAATCACTGACTTGCAGCAAGTCTGTAACAAAGTTTCCCCCCTTCTCTGATCTGCAGTTTGAATTGACTTTCAGCCAGCCAAGGAGGTGAGGGTGAATGTCTGCCTTTATGCAGCTTAACTCCCAACCTTTACAGTAGCAGGGACAAGGTGACTTACAGGTAATCTATAAGAATAAGGAGCCAGGCAGGCGCCCTGGGCTTTTATTAGATCTCCAATACTCCCCGGCCCCAACCCCAGTCCCAGGCTCGGCCCCAGATTGGCACTTGCTGGCTCCACCTAGAGAAGGGCTACGTCGCAAATTACTCCAGACAGCCACAATGACATCCACCTAAAAACCACCTTTCCTTTAACAGGGCGGCTAGGGCGGCAGAGGATAGAAGATGTCAGTGTCTCCTCGTATTCAACTGTGGAGAAAGTGAAAGAAAGGCAGAGAAGGAGTAGAGGGGTCTATCTGTCAGAGCTTAAGGAGTTTTCTAACAGTACATTGACCTTGAGTGGTTGCCATTGATTTCCAGTAACGCCTCCCAAACTGCGTTGCGAACCCCGCCGAGCACTGCGGGACCCTGATTGGGAACAGATTTCCCAAATTCCGATAGCGTGCCACCTGCCCAGGATGATGGATAGTCCTCCTGTATCCCATCAATCCTCACCTGCTGCCGAGGAGGTGACACCTGGGCCAGATTTATCATCATATACGACATCAAGGCTAGGAGCCAATCAGGGAGAGGTATACTAAACTGAGGCCCCTCCCCCACGGAGGGCTCCATTATGTTTGAAACAGATTTATTCCTGCAAAGTAAAAAGAGGAGGGGAGATGAGGAGAGAAAGGAAGAAGAGAAGAGAGGGAAAGGGCAGAGAGATGACTCTCTGGGATAAACAGACGTAGAGTAAATGATGCTTTAAGGGCGTAGTATGCTATTAAGTATTGCACATTCTTAAACTTGAGGAAATCACCGAAATGAAGGATCTGAGGCAGCTATATAAGACTTTTAACACAGCTTACCAAAATAAAAGTTTCTTTTCTTTTTAAAAAGCATCATCTTCAGTGGTTTACAGCTGTTTCTGTACAACCGTGGTATAGATTCACTTCAAATTAGAGGAATGGGCCTTTAAAAATAAAGCCAGCAAACACTGATCCTGTCATTGCTGTCGTGTAGCCTACTAATATTGATATGTGTGATACGTGAAATGTTTTTGTCAGTATCGCTTTAGGACCGACCAAAATACGGTTTATCGCATGATGAACTGATCTAATTCCATCGCTCAGAAATGGTCATCGAAGCAGAAGAGGTGATCACGGGACCATGAATGCGCTAATCCAATTAATATCCTCCTGTTCCTGCCACTGATTTTACGACTAGTTAAAAACCTTCTGCTGCTTTTATGGCTATTAGAAGCTAAGTGTGAGCTATCTTCTACTCCACTCTGTTTTTTTCTCCCCACCAGCATTTGGTGACCCTAAAAATTAAGAGCCTGTAGGGAGCGGAGGGTTCAACAGAGGCCAACCACCTCTGGTTCACTGCAACAGAAATCTAAAAAACTATCCAGAATGAGACCTGACAGTTGTGATAATGGTCCTTGAATTGCCAGGAGTTTTCGCCTCTACAATTAACCTACCCTCTCCCTCCCCACCCCCAACCCTTTCTTTGCCCTCTTCTGCTCTATAAACCCCTCGTCCTTTTCCATCCTTCCCTCCCTTTTACTTGGCGGAGCTACAGCGGTTTCTCCAAGGCTCACCAGGCACAGTGCTTTAGCCCTGTGTAATCCTGCCAACCCTATTCCATTAGCCACGCGGACTAAAGAGCTTAACAACACAGGCCCATCGCAGTAGAGGGAAAGAGAGAGGGAAAAAAAACAACACAACACAAATTCCTCAGAATACATGGCTGCTCAGTCAGTATTTACACTTTCTCTCTCTCCGCACGCCTTGCCATACCTCTTCCTCTGTCCCTTCATCTCCATGTTGCAAAGAAGCCCAGAATGGATTAGAGATGGCATCAATGGGATGAGATGTATTACCAATCGATTTGGAAAGAGCGTGGTGTGTTCTTATGAGTGGAAAACTTTGGATCTGGCCATTGTGCTGATGCCAAATGCAGCTGATTTGAAGATGAAGTTGTGGCTCTCTCTCTCCCTCGCGCTCACTCTCTCTCCCTCCATTGCACTCTTCTGTCTCATTTCATCCAAAGCTACTGTTTCTGTTTAATCACTGAAGTCACTAAGAACTGTTTTGTGGTTCCACTGTACTGCCAAGGAGAAACGTGTTTGGTTTAAGAGGCTGTAAAGTAGCTTTGTACTGTTCTAAGGAGAAAGGAGGATAAACAAGCAGATTGGGAGAAACCTGATCAGTATTAATGGCGAAGGTTTAGTCTTTTGTCTTTCACTGACGCCTTGTACCTGACAGCCAAAAACGCCATTCTACTGATTAGATGGCTCTACTGAGAGAGTAAGACAGACACGAGAGACTCAGTCATGCTCGTGTGTTTTTTCTTCATCTTCTGTAGGATGATTGTGAACATTAAAATGTCTTTAAGTTATGTCAAATCATTCTTAAACGTTCTAACACATAAACACTTATCAGATGAGGGTCCTCCACCCCCACCTCAGAGATTATCGCGGTACGGCTGATAGCAGCATTGGATGAGGGGCCTTAGGAAACAGGGGGGACCACCGGGGGGTCTGGGCAGGTTGTCAGCTAAGGGCAGAGGGTGTGGGGAACAGGGGCAGAAGCTGCTGCCATATTTCTTCATGAAGGCGACAGTGACAGAGGAGCGACAAAACGAATGGCCTGTCAAAAGAAATGAGAACAAATAGTTCTCGCACTACATAGTAAGAAGACCCTTCAAGCATCAAGGGCTGGTTTGTTTGGAGGCAGAAACCAGAACCCAGACTACAACTAGCATAACTGCTGGCTATTTTGAATCCTGAGTCTTACTATAGTAATGCTCAACATTGATGAGGCCTTTAGCAGTGAATTAAATGTTTAGAAGTTTATCATCCAGTTTTCAGTCAAATTACATGGATGATATCTCGGCACCAGAGTCGGAAAACAAGTGCAAATATGAAACTTATGATGGCTGAACTTTCTTATGTTTGGCCAACAGCTATTGCTCCTGTTTCTGAAGCCTCTGGTGTCTCAGAGATGTGCACAAGTATCCATTACTTTTGGTGCTGTGGTACAGAAGCAGCAGCTGCAAAAACATCAACACTTTATCTATTATTTTTTGAAAAAAGTCAAAATATGCTCTGAAAAGAGCAGCGTGGTTGTTAAAAGTTGGTTTATAAAAAGAGGGTCCTATGCTCCAACCCTGACCGGCCCTGTTTGTGTGGCGTTTGTGTGTTTTCTACATGCCTGTGTGGGTTTTCTGTATGCATGTGTAGGTGTACAGGACCTACAGGACATTCATCTTTCAGATTATTCTCCATCACCTAAGATAAAATGGTCCTCTAAATACTGAAACATCTAATTCAGCCTGATCTTCTGTCAGAAATGGTGACCCATTAACTCTGAACAATCTTCAATGATAAACGGAGTTAAACTGAATATGCCTTTGGTGTTAAGTGGATAAAAATAAAGTGGATAAAAAATATATCAGCCCTGCGTCAAATTGACAACCTGTCCAGGGTCTGCCCTGCCCCCCACTCTACGGTAGCAGGGATAGCCGCCACCCAAGACCCAGGTTGGATGTAGGGCCAGGGCAATATGGCCAAAAATATTTACCATGATATGTATTTGAAAATTTGCGATAATGATATAACTGACGCGAGATAAAATACTTTACAACTCCACAACTTTATTAGTGCAAAAAAAAATAAAAAATAAAAACCATCACTGTATTTTCACTTAAACAAGCAGCTGTTTTTTTATGTGCATTAAAGTTATATATCTAAATTTAACATAGCAAATGCAAATTCCAAAAGGCCAGTGGAAATTGGCCAACATATCCTGAGCATAACCATGTATAATATCCACAAAACTTAAAAAGAGGTTATACACACACATCGCGGTAATATTATGCTGAAGCATAGTACGTATTGCTCCGCGAGGCTCCTGACTACGGTAGCCGTAATGCTCCGACAATCCATCAAGCGGTGCGGGTTCGTAGCTTACGAAAGTCGTACTAGACATTTTTTGACAGATTTTCGAGCACCGTGTACCACATAAAATCGGTTCAAGGTCAGTAAGCACAACCAGAATTCATACATAAGGTGCAACGGATTATAAGGTGCACTGTCGAGTTTTCAGAAAATCAAAGGATTTTAAGAGCGCCTCATTTTCACGGTAATAACGACGGCCCGCTGGCATGCTCTACCAAAAATTGTGCTTTGGTGTGTCTGATGGACGAAAGGCAAACCAGTTCCACACCACTGAAGTTGCAGCATTTTTACAAACCAATTCTGGTTCATCTGTTTCATTCAACAATCCGCATTCGCCCTCCTCATTCTCCGTCGCCGCCATGCTTTTTTCGCCATGTGGGTATGAAAACAAAGGCACTGCGCATGCGCGTTTTACCCATATTCTATCGCGATATTTGATTTTCTTATCATTGCCTAACATTATACCGGTATTACCGCGAATGGTATGATATGGCCCGGCCCTAGTTGGATGGATCGATTTTTATGTCAAATAAAGAAAGATTTGACCAAGTACAGAAGATAAAAAAGATCTGGGAATGAAACAATGAAACAGGAATATTTAAATGTACATGTCATGTATAAATGTGTCTGAAAGACGGATGCCTGGTGTACATGGAGTGAATGTTCTATGCCAATATTAACCAGCTCTTAGTCAAATTTGATCATTTTTGCCCCCTCCCCAAAAAAGATACATTTATTTGCTTCTGTCAGGCAACATTTTCTGGTTTGTAAGTAATGATCTACCTGGACCGCTGGACATGAAAAGGTGGGCCCTCCATTAGAGTTTTAGTGTTCTGACCATGACCTTTTTTGTGTCACTGTCTGAACAATGTTTGCTGGACTCTTGAATTAATAATTAGTAATTTGATAAAGCGTCAGTTTGTGCATATTGCACATTATCTATTTGGCACAACAAACTGTCCTTTGAATGTGCTGTCGCTCCATTTTCTATTTGTCTTTATGTCTTTCTCCCCTCATAACATGACTGTCTTTTGCCAAACTGCAGCTTCTCCTGGCTGTTTTTTTTTTTTTTTAATATATATCCTTTCCTCCGTCTGCCTCTCGCCACTTCTTTTTCTGTTTCATCATTAGGCTGTCCCACGTTGAGAGGAGAGTAATCTGAACTATGTGTCCCAGGGGCCCATTCCTTTACTTCCTGCTGTAGGAATAAGCGACCTATTGATTAGTTATCAGCCCGTAATTGGGCTGCGATCTCTCTCGCCCTCAGATATCCCCTAGATATATGACACTCCTGACAGCCTGAGAGGTGGGTGAGGAGGCAGGGGGTGAGCAGTGGCGAGGGTTTCCTCCTGCCTGCCTGCCAACACTTTACTCAACAAAATGCCTTCTTGACCGCGTAGATGCCAATTGCAGCCCACTTCTCTTCTTGCGAAAGGATTTTCAACATCATGCCAGGGAAAGATAATTCAATCTTTCAAATTATACAGCCAGCAAGAGGTCCAGCAGGATTTTATGCTCTGTGTTAACTATGAGCACCCATTTTTGCCATTTTCTCATAGGAATAAACTCTGAAATTGTAATCAGAGTTTTAAAATGAAAATGGTGCGGCTTACTGAGAAAGAAACTTATATAAGCTCAGAGTAAGTACACCATTCGCATATGGATAATTGCCTGTGAGGGATTTCAATACAAATTGAGGCTCAGGAAGCGGATAAGCAACAGGAAGGGTGTCTCTGCTCCTGTGTAAGCATCCAAATCTACTGTGAGTGTGCAAAGAACCATGACTAACTCTGACTAAGTCTGTTTGTGCGTTTTTAGGGAAAGCTTAAAGATACTTTCCTCTCTTCTTCATCTCGCTTCTTCTTGCTGTCATAACCTCCTTTTTCCCCCTCTAAAAATAAATAACTAAATCATCTGTCGCTCTTAGGATCTCTTTCCGTTTGAGTGTTAAGTGTATGTATTACTCGCCACGTGCGCCCACATTTTCCAGTCATTTCCCTGAAGTGTTAATTGTGAGTGTTTGTGAGCGTCATCAGAGTTTACAGAGCACCTTTTCCACTGGGTTCTCCAGACAGACACAACACGTCAAACCCTCCATTTAGCAGGGAGATTAAAGCTTATCACTGCCCTCCCCCTGCACCCTCGCTCCTCCCGTCTCTTCCTCAAAACCACATCTGATAAACATCTCATTTCCACACTCAATATTGCCATAATCAAAAGCCCACCTATTACACGAGGCTTGTTTATCATCTCGCCTCACTCGCCCCTCAGTCCAGTAACGGTCAACCCTTTTCCCCCCTCCGTTCCCCTTCCCCATCCCTGCCCTCCCCCAGAGAAGAGAATATCCCAGTGGAAGTGCATTTGTCTCGTGGCATTAATCTAGTGGAGATGTAAAGGATTGCTGTATGAGGCCACGGCGCTCTGTGGGCTGTATTGTCTCTGCAGCTTCCTCTGTGACAGAGTGCAGAATAACGCAGAAGGATGTGAGTTTAGTTTGCCCGCACGCTCACACACACTCCTCCGCTCCAAATTATTCTTCAATTTCTGGGGGACGGATGAGGGGATTATCACAGCGAATTTAAAATTAATATTTGCATTCATCTGCAATAATCTTAAATCACACTGTACGCAGAGGTGTTTATATTCTCATCTCTCTCTTTTTTTGTCTGAATCTTTAAATACTCTCTAGAAGAGTCTCTCTGGAGAAAAGAGGTTTGTGTGGGAAGACTTGGGTCATGTGATCTGTTGTATCTGTAATGTACTTCACATCTGTCTGTTATGGCTGCTCCCTGATGTACACAGAGGTCTGTGTACATCAGCCTCTTGGAAGCTGTCTGTATGTGTGTGCGTGCAAGACTGAGAGTACCACTGCAGCCTGTAGTCATCTTCTTTCTTTTCTTTATATTTGTGACTAAGCTTTCGTTTTTTTCCAGTTAGATTTACCATAGTTACCATGGCACAGAGCGTTTACTTACACATTCTGGTCCTTATATATCAGCACTTAATTTCTTTTTTCTAACTTTACACTATTCTTTTATATAATCTAACTCAGGGTGGTACAGTGGCTAGCACTGGCACCACAGAGCAAGATGGGTTCAAATCCAATCTGGGGGTCTTTGTGTGTGCAGTTTGCGTGTGTGGGTTCTGTGCGGGCTTCCCCCCACAGTCCAAAGACGAGCAGGAGGTTAGGATAATTGGTGATTCTAAGTTGACCACGTGTGAGTGAATACTTGTTTTTCTCTATGTTTTGGTCCTGCAACAGATTGGCCTGTGCAGGGCGTACCCCACCTTTCACGTTGTGATAGCTAGGATAGGCTCCAGCACCCCACCCTACCCCCTTGATCCTGAATTGGAGAAGCAGAACAAACTGTGCTTTAATATCAGGGATATACAGTATATGCATGGAACAAGTGCAACATTTTACAGAATTTTAATTAGTTTAAATTATTTATGCTTACGTCGCCAACCAGCTTAATCTTTAAACAGTCTATCAGCACTATGGTAACATCATTACAGTACTTTTGTCTGACAAAAATAAATCTATATTTAATTTACACTGATGTAAAACACAGAAAATCCTCACATTTCAGGGGTCGTCAGTGACCGTTCTTGGCTCTGCTGCTTAATAATGAACTTAAAGAATTGATTATTTATTTAAAAATGTTTTTTCATTATTTTTCTTTCAATTCTTTCAACACACACATGCACACTCACGTGTGTGTTGATGAAGATGAGGAGGAGGGGGGAAGGAGAAGGAGGACTCTTTGCAACTCATCTATGTATGATGGCACAGTTGGACTCTGACTAATGGGGAAACTCTTTATGTATATGAGTCACATTAATAACAACACAGAGTGGACAGTGTGGACATTAATAACAGTGTACAGTTGCAGAGAGCATATAGCGCAGTACATATACTAGAACAGCCACATCAATAATAACTCATAATCTCCAACTAGAACATGAATCATCATGCCATGTGGACACTGGAAGTCACACAGGCAAACCCTGTGTTCATGTAAACACCTAAAAATAGAACATCACAGTCATTAGCCGCAAAAGGCTAAAATTGTCCCAGTGTGTCTCTCTCAGTTCAGCAGACTATTAGAAACCATTAGCTTTAAAGGGAAATGAATAGCTCATGCACACTGTATTGTTTTTGTTATTTACCTGCTTCTCCACATGCTGGGTGATGCACGGTGGGGCTAGTTAATGAGGCCAATAATGTAGCAGTGTGCGCCTAATGAGAGAAGATGAGCCCAGGTTCCATACAATTCACGTTTAATTTTTGTGTATCTGTGTGTAAACATTATTACATTCCTGAACCAGGACTGTTGAATTCACAATTAACTACTTCACAGAAAACCTGCTACGTCCGGCGTCGACGTATTTGTGTGCTGAAAAAGCCTTTAAAAATCATCAGTGCACAGACTGCGCTGTCGGCACGCTACCGATATCCCACTCAAACTGCACTTGACATTTTGCTGTTTTTTTTTTTAACATATATGATAGAAGTGTATCCCATGTTGCACAGAGCCAGAGAGCTGATGAGACCGCTCAGACGACGCCTGTGATGTCCACCTGCTGTGAGAGACAATAACCAGATGTGAAGAGGAGAGTTTGACACATGCAAGTCTGCTCATTGTGGCTAATTACCAGGCTGAAGCATCTTTCTGTCAGCCACAGAGCGACACAGAAAGGGTGCTACAGTACACGCTGCTTTTTTTTTTTTCCCCTAATCAAATTCATCCACCCGGGTGAAGCCGAAACCCGTGTTTACTTGTGCTGGATTCTCAAAAATCTTCTCCGCCATCTGAGTTCAAACAGCAGAAATAGACTGAAGAAAAACAACAAAGCAACCTCACTTATATCAGGATGCCCTGTCTGTCTTGATATAAAGTAATGAACAAACTCACTTGTTGAGGGCCTGCTTCTTCACGATCAACCTGGAATAGTTTTTTCAGCTTATCAAATCCCCGCACCAACCAACAGTTATAGCAGCTATCTGCTTCCTGAGCAGGTAAGTGAATCGAAAGGGTTGTAAAAGTCTGATTAACTCAGGGCTGGGGAGCTGGATAGTCAGATAGTGGGTGGGGAAATGGCGACCAAGACCGTTCTGTCAGATGTTCCTCTTTGCAAATATGCCACCGTGTTTCTGCGATGTGGAAGCTTATTATCTTATTAAGCATTCTTTTATTTCCCTCTATAAAACACTGGCAAAGGGAAGCGTGGAGCTCTTCTTGCTTCTCCTTGTAATAGCTTCTCACGGCTCCTCATTCTATTACAAAAGATACAACGGTTAGTTAAGACCCCACGAAACATTTCATTTTCTTTCCCTCTAATTAAATGTGTCTCAGATGAGCCCACTGAGCCCACTTGTCGGGTTGTCCTCCATTTGGAGTGCCACCAGAGTTTAATATATGGCATTAAACAGGGATTGAGGATGAAAATGAAGCCTACCTCCCATTGGGAATGTAATGGATGATTAGAAGACATAATCTTAGTAATACAGAAATCCTTTAGTTTCTGTCGTTTTATTTAAGTTACTGTCTTTTAAATGTGGTAATGACTTTGGCTATTTTTGGCACAGTTAAAATTTCAACACTGAGGTTATAAAATTCATATTTTGAAAATGCATAGAGTGCGTGTAATGAGTCACCCCCCCCCCCCCCCCCCCCCCCCCAATTTCTTATTTAAATGAATATACTGCAGGGGTTTTGTATGGTTTTCTATATGTTGTGTGAAAATGATGTTTCTGCATGATATTTTGGAGACACATCTAGCCTCGTCTTCTCCAAATAGGTACAGCTGAGCAAGCATATAAGCAAACCATCTCTACTGTAGCAAAGCACAAAACAACCACATGAACATTATCAGTAAATGCAGAACGTGAAGGAACCTCAGAGGCAAACAAAAGGTTAACGTGCTGAAAATAAAAAGTGAGGTCTATTGCAACATGCACATAAGTCATACTGTAATGAGGATGTTTTAAATAGATGTAACAATTAGTAAAGTCACTGTACCAGTAAATCATAAGGAAGTCCTGGAGCACTGGTTATCAGTTACCCAGAATGCCTCGGTGTTCTCCTGGGGTTAAACTCTGAAAGGTCAGACGGTGTCTCATTTACAGTTTCTGTAGCTTCCAAATGTAGGTGACGGACAATTAACACGAAGCTGGGTTGTAAACGGCTGCGACAATGGCATTTGTAACACACGCAAAAATGTTTTGTAAAAGCCTCCGAGAGTTCAATGTTTCATTCTTTAATGTGTTTAAAGCTTTTGATGAGGTTTAAGCATATCATGCTCCCAGTGGGACACTTAAACTTTGACTGGAAGGAGACACTTGTGTTCATTTTATCTGCACTTACTTCATTTGGAGAAACATTTCTAGTAGGAGCCAATCCTGTAGTGTGTTTTTATTATTCTATAGTCAAGCATGTGATTACAGTATAACGTTTAAATTCATATGCTCTTAACTTTCCTCTCCACTTACACTGTGTGCAAAGCAATCTTTTATGATATACACTTATGTGGACCCCCTGTATTTTGTGTGTGTGATGTAACAAAGACGGCAGTAAACTTCATGTGTATGAAACTCCAAAGGGAGGCAGAAAGTGATGCACACAGGACTATTAGCCCTCAGTAATGCAGTTGATGCATTGGCTCTAGTCTTCTTGTTAACCCCTGAGACTCCAAGCAGATAAATCCTGGTTTAAGAGATCTGGCAAACCCAGAGCTCACGCAGCAACTTGTGTCTACTGTTGCATCAACTACAGATCTGCCCAGACTCGTATATGACTTGAGCAGCTCTCTGTAACCACACATATTTTGAGCATTCAAGCTTATCTTAAATGCAAAATTCTAATTATTATTCACTGCCTCATTTTGAACTTTCTTACAACCCTTGATTGTAAGATTGTTTTCTACATAGCTATTATTCTATAGGACACTGAGAGGGTGTAATGTCATTACAGTGGTTCAAAGATCTAAAAATGGCTTCACCTTAAACATAAAAGCAAATATTCATTGTTGTTAATTTAATGTTTGCTTCCTGTACGGTCCTGCCAGTCTGAAATTTGCACTCAAGCAGCAAAAGCATGTAGCAGCATCAGATGGGACATCTCATCTAGCTAATATTTATTCAAAGGCATCAGAAGGGCCCCTGATGTGTGCTGTAATGAATAAAACACGATGTTTATCCTTCCTGTTTAACGTTAAGTCCCCATGAACAGTCACGGGGACCAAGAGAATATTTACTTGTGTTGGGACACCGGGGAGTTGGATTATCTGCTGGCGGCTTTGTAGTTTCCTGAAGTTTCCCCGTGTGACATGTTCCAGGGAGAGTGCTCTTATTTACTCTCCGGTCCTGTGTGTATAGCCCTGCTCATTGTTTGTTCTTATGTGCCACCACTCCTGAGGACTGCGCTTCAGGAGAGAAAGAGGCGTACAAAGAGATAGAGAAAGGCCCGCTAATGCTGTGATCATTACACGGGAGGACACAGATGAAGATGTTGTCACTGCAGACTGTTTCACAAGAAAAGCTTTTGATATTGACTTGCATTTAGTGTAAAAGCATTATCGCTTGACATGTATAAGAAAATGGGTTTACACCGCCTGATAAGAGTCGCCTGCAGTATCTTTTTGCACCGAATGGTGGCGACATTGGGTTTCCAAACAGTGTAGACGAGTCAGACCCGTGCCGTGCTCTTTTCAAACTGTTTCGCCTTCTCAACCACCCGAGTCGTGTCATCTATTTCTGCGATTAGACGAAGAAAAGAGTGTGAACAATTAATGTGACGCTCATTTTGCAAATGTTTTTTTTTCATACAATTACTTTGTGTTTGAGCTGAGAGTTAAAACGGTAGGTAGTGTGTAAGAAGAGTTGGAGATTTATTCGCTTATTAACAAGAAACCTGTGAAGTAAATGGGATAAATAACTAATTCAAAAGTCTATACAAGGTTTTACATGCGGCCAGGATCAAGAAGGTTTGTCTAATTAGTGTTTAAGAAGAGAGGCTGTAATAAATCTGACATAATTCGACTTGAAATATTTAAGTTGGCTAAGTGAAAAAATGAAAAAAGAACTTAAATGTCAAAAATGCGCTACAGACCAGTTTCATTTATCGTTAAACTCTTAAGCGTAATTTGTTTTCTTTTGCTTGCTTTATTTTCATACGCATGCTAGAAAAAACATTAAAATGAATATCAGGTTTCTTGTGTAAATTTGTGTATGGACTTGGACGGTCCGAAAACTTCGTTTCTTTACTATTATGCTAATTACGTCCCGGGATCGCGCTGCTCATTGGCTGAGTCTCAGTCAATTTCATATTTCAGTCCTGACGTCAGGGCGCCTATAAAACTAAGCAATGCTTTTTAACTCGTCGGCTGACTGATCCCTTAGAAAAAAAAAATCTATCAATCCTTGGGTGGAGTTTTTTTCCCCCCGTCTCCACAAGGCAACTATTTGCCCGGGACACGTACGTGAACCTCCTCAAATTGGCGCACTAATCCTAAAAGGAGCCATGAAGTGTTAAACGGTAGAAACGGAGAGAGCGGCGCTCAGATACCCGCACGCTGGGAGAGAGGGAGGAAACAGCGCTGCTCCAATGCGTCTGTGCAACACAGACTGAAGAGAGAGAGAAAAAAAAAAACTTATCGACTCACAAAACCTGAACCTGCGCTGCGCAATTAGTGCGAGAAAATTCACTTTTTCCTCCGGTTTTGAAGAAAATAAATAAAGAAATCAAGCTGGCTCAGTGCGTGTCTCAGCAGCCCACTTTGACAGGTGCTCCTCACCCCCTTTGGAGGACTGTCAACAGCAAGAGGATGGCATCAGAGCTGGCAATGAGCAACTCCGACCTGCCCACCAGTCCCCTGGCCATGGAATATGTTAATGACTTCGATCTGATGAAGTTTGAAGTGAAAAAGGAGCCGGTGGAGCCCGATCGCAGCATCAACCAGTGCAGCCGCCTGGTCGCCGGGGGATCCCTATCTTCCACCCCGATGAGCACGCCTTGCAGCTCGGTTCCCCCTTCTCCAAGCTTCTCGGCGCCCAGTCCGGGATCAGGGAGCGAACAGAAGGCGCACTTGGAGGATTTCTACTGGATGACCGGGTACCAACAGCAGTTGAACCCCGAAGCTCTGGGTTTTAGCCCGGAGGACGCCGTAGAGGCGCTGATCAGCAGCAGTCATCAGCTCCAGACCTTCGATGGCTATGCCAGAGGGCAGCAGTTCGGCGGCGCAGCCGGCGCAGGGGGCGCAATGGCCGGGGAGGAGATGGGATCAGCGGCCGCAGTGGTGTCCGCGGTTATCGCTGCAGCCGCAGCTCAGAACGGGGCTCCCCACCACCACCACCATCATCACCACCACCACCACACAGGGGCACACCACCCCTCCTCCGGGTCTCAGTCCAGCGGCGGCCCGGGGGGAAACCACCAACATCTGCGCTTGGAAGAGCGGTTCACGGACGAGCAGCTGGTGACCATGTCGGTGCGGGAACTGAACCGGCAGCTGCGGGGGGTCAGCAAGGAAGAGGTGATCCGTCTGAAACAGAAGAGGAGGACGCTAAAGAACAGAGGCTATGCCCAGTCCTGTCGGTACAAGCGGGTCCAGCAGCGGCACGTTCTGGAGGGAGAGAAGACGCAACTCATGCAGCAGGTGGACCACCTCAAGCAGGAGATCTCCCGGCTGGCCAGGGAGAGGGACGCCTACAAGGAGAAATACGAGAAGCTGATCAGCACCGGCTTCAGAGAAAACGGAGGATCCAGCAGCGACAACAACCCTTCTTCCCCGGAGTTTTTCATGTGAGTCCCGGCGCTGAAAAGTTTTAATAAGCGAACCTCACCAAAAAAGAAAAGAAAAAGAGTTTGCGCGCAGCTAAAATAGGTTGTGTGTGATTGTGTTTAAGCTGCTTTTAGTTAAGGACTAAACCAGTTTTTCCCAATTTGTGTCATTTTAAAAGTATATTGTTTCAAAAACCCAGATTTGTTTTGTTTTGTTTTTTTTTACTTTCTAAAGAATACAAATTAGGAAAGGACTCTGGATAAAAATACAGTACCCATACATTTTTTTAAAAGGATTTCTCTCCACTTTGTGATGTTTGCCTTTATAGACACTGCATAAACTTACCATCCTGCTGCGACCGATCGCATAGCCTTCCTCCTGCGCCTCATCCATCCTGTTCCCTTTACACCCATATTTGTTTTGTGAATTAAAACAAAGAACTTTTCAGCCTCAACAGCTTTATTTGATGTGATTTTGATTTTGTTTGGTTGTTTAAAGTCACTCTGTTTTAATATGCTTTACTTCATTTTCATGTCATTCATCCTGTCTGATGAAAAATATCCAAACTGCGCCAAAGTTTGGAGAGACTTGTGTGAGTTAAATGAAGCCATGCATGCTGGTCATGTACGGATTGTTTGGTTGTTTTTTCTTCTTTTTCTGTTTTTGTTTTTTTTTTATTCTACCTTTTTGTGAACTTGTGTATAATTGTATTATACCGTGACTGCATTGCTCAGTTTCACTATCATTTGGAATTTTTTTTTTATTTGTAAAACAAGTGAACAGGGCTATTTATGCGCCTCTTTTCTTTAATGAAAGTTCACCGCGTTTTCGACCCTTTCAACATTTTATTGGCTTCTTTTGGAGCCTTGTGTGTGTGTGGGGGGGGGGGGGGGGGAGTGAAAGGGGACTTCATGTAAAGCAACAATGTGCTCAGTATTGATTTTTTTCTGTTAGGCATCAAGATGAGCAGCATCTGCATATTTACTATAAGCAATAATTATAAAATTTCCAACACTAGCACTAAAATTATTGCGATCAACAAGTGGAGCTGGAGATAAAAACAGAGCAGAAGCAGATTTCCTGAAAATATGTGGAGGACGGGCTACTTTATGCAACAAATGATCTTTGTCTTGTAGAAGTTCACTGTTCATGTGTTTTCCTTTCATTTAAGGAGGCTGATTAAGTTCACTCGGAGCCCTATGGGTCTTTTTTTTTCCTCTTTATTTTCTGATAAACACACTGTGAACTGTTTGGAAATTGAAGTTTAAGGTTCCCCGGTGTTGCAGAATATTTAAGGAAAAGCACCAAGCAGCCATTCGTCTTTTTGTGACGCCCTGATTATCTGTTCAGTTAGAAACTGAAAAGGACAGGTAAAAGGCACACGCCCTGTTCACTTTAAAAAGCTGAATCTAATGTTACCATTCGTCAATAAACCTCCATGAATGGAAACAAATGCACCTTCCTGATGATGTTCGTTTTTGTTCTGTTCAGTTTTACTGCTTGTTTGTCTCTGTGTCTTTGAGGCGACGCCACACACTCTGAGGCTTGTAACGAATCCGAATTTCCTCTGCGGGATTGCAATAACAAAAGCATCTCGTTCATAAACGTGTTGTTTGCTTGGAAGCCGTGTAATTATCGCAGCTCCCAAACATTAAGTAGACTGCGATATTCCAACTTTGTGATCTGGTTCAGTTTATCCATGTGTTTTCCTTTAAATGCGGTTTTATTTTTTTAAATTTTAATTATTTTAAATTATCTTGGCAAATAAATTTAAGGGGTTTCTTTTAATGGCTTTTGCTTTTTTGCTTTTTTTTCTTTGCTTTTTTTTTTTTTTTTTTTTTTTTTTTTTAGAAGAAAATGACGGCCTTCACCTGTTGCGTATTTAAAGACAAAATCTTCTTGTTCTTTTTAAGCGTGTGTGAAAATGAAAAAAATAGCGCTCAGTTTTTCTTATATAATTTTTCGTTTTTCGCCCTGTGGCCTGATATCTGTGCTGCAAGTCACCTGCAAACGCTCAGTTAATGATTGATTTTAGAGTAAACTTGCACTTTTCACTCGGTACATGTGCACTTGTTGAACATTGCCTGTGGAAGGGTTTTAATTCAGATCCACCGCAGATAAAGCTCTGCGTGGCAAACGTGATGCATTTAGTCGTGTGTGCAGGCAAATGTGCGATTGAACACAACCAGAAAAAATTTCCGACTTGTCATTTGCCGGTCCACAATAATTCCGCAGTTTTGCATATTTTTTCTTTTCTTTTTGGAAATCAAATCACGCCTCATATTTTTAACCAAACAATTTTTTTTTGAAATGCCTCACTTTCATTTCACTGAGAAAAAAAAAATCCTTCGACTTATGACACAAAAATGCTGAAAAGATTGAATTAAAGGCACAGGAGACACTCGGGGGTAATTTGATTTGCTAGCGAGTGACAGGTCTTGTAGCCTTCCAACCTGCCGGGTAAATGTGGCCCGGGACGCCTTTCCTTCCCGATGAAGTCGGTGCATCCCTAAGAGGAGTATGGCTGCTATAAAAGCTGCATGGGGTCTGGTTCAGGCTCCCATACAAGGTCACTACAATGCATGCTGCTGGAAATCTTTGTGGTCGTGTGTGTGCGTGTGTGTGTGCGTGTGTGTGCGTGTGTGTGTGTGTGTTTGCACGCGAGTGTATGTAGAGAAGTGCTACTGGGTTGTCCCTCTGAGGGACCTTTTGACAGAGTGTGTGCAGACTAGGAAAAGTGTCCATCTCGTGGAAACCTTAAAATGCACCACAGTGGTGAATGTTTCAGTGTCGGGCTGAAAACAAAGACTGTGGACTGTGTATTTGGTTCTAAGTCTCACTTGTACAACAGTGACACTGTCACCTGGCTCATATGGATTCCATGAAAGCCTGGAGTGAGGGACAAGATGGCAAAGCATGATCCACTCATGCCTGAAGGAAGGATTTTCTCTGTGATTAAAAGAGAGTGAGAGACAGGGATGGGGCCCAAGGAGGAGAGAGAGAGAGAGAGAGAGAGAGAGAGAGCAATACAGAGGAGAGAGAGAGAGAGAGATATGCTGGCTGCCTTCCTGCTCCTTTCAGATGATAAACGATCAGAGATGCATCCTAGCTGAGAGGAGACGGCCTTTTAGTGAGCATGTGTCCACTAATTTATGGCCCTCCTATCTGATTAGGTCAATATAGTGTGCTATTTAATTACATTTGTGTTATAACCTAGAACTGGAGATACTATACTTCTTTCATGTCACCCCTTTCTTATGTGAAGCCTGATAGGATTAGCGAGGTTTGCTCTGGACTTTGCTCAGGACGGCTCTACCTGTTTGTACAACAACAGTTTTGTGAATTTGTTAAGCAGCAGACCGAGGGCCGCTTTTGTGTCACGGTTCGCAGGCTTCTAGGGTTTGTGCTCCGGCATCAATGCGTAAGAAGGATAAAACGGAAAATTGCTGATCGTTGTAGGGCTGTGGAAATTGTGTGGGATGCCGGGTGTTTGTGGGTGTGTTTTGACCTCTAGACACACCGAGGGGCTGTGGGATTTAGTAGTACTGATTCACTTCCTGTTTTGGAGGAGGACCGAATGCACAGGAAACAACAATTCAGGGCTTCCTTCTCACTTCTCAGCAGCCGTAATCACTGCTTCTTTCGCTGTGTTTTGCTTCCTCTGTTATTTGCACAGCATGAAAAAGTGTGTACACGCACCATATAGACACTCCACGTTATTAATCTTATCAGTATGAACTGTAATTCTGTTCTCTGGCCCAGCATATTGACTTCTTCACTGTGATCATTTGCAGTCTGTCCAATGATTAGGTTATTAAAGATAATGTAGTTGTCTGCTGTCACAATATTGGACTCTCTTTCAGGTCAACTATGGGAAATCACTCTGAAATTTATCAGTATTGACATTTAAATCATCATCATGTACTTTGCTTTAATGTCTCAGAATTAATAGGACAAAAGGATATGCACAGTGGTTAGTGTCTGTTCGTGTGAGTGCTCAATAACCTGCCTGCATTGTCTTTTATGTGACCTTGTTGCGGAAGCGTGTATGTATGCTTTAAGGGAGGGTGGCAAATCTGTAAGAATGAGTCGTTGTGTCATGAAATTCAGATATTTGCAGTCTTCATTGTGTAATGCTAAAAATAAGAAGCTATGCATTTTTTTTGTAGTAAAATACAATTGCAATTAATTTAAGAGCAACACAGTTAAAGTTCGAGCCCTTGCAGTAGATCTTTACAGTTGTACCTGTGTTTGTTTTTCATAATGTAAAAATATATGTTATCATTTCATTCAGAGCTATCACCAACCACTGACTTAAAAACAACAACAAAAAAGCTGCTCTTTTACTAAAATAATGTTAGGATTGCATGTCTCTGCATGTCTCATTCATTCAGCACAGCAACACGGCAGTTTTTACGCGTGCACGTTCATTCTCCGTCATTCCCCTGCGAACGCTTCCTTCCCAAGCGTGGCAAACCCCTGAAAAGGGTTAAAAACATTTTCGCATTCACAAGAGGAAACAATTTCAATCTCTCCTACTCATTCCGCATCTGCATCACTCCACACGATAAACATTTACATTTAAAGTGATTTAAATCGGCTGCCTTTATGCTCCTCTGTGGTCCGTCCATCATCTAGACCCGCAGTGCCCGAGCTTCTCTTCCTCTCTCGCCCTCTCGCAGTGTCCTGAGTTATGTCATTTATTTAAAAAGCTTAATAATTTAACTTGTCCGTCCTGTCACGGCTATGCATGTGGTAAAAAAAAGCAACGGCTGTAAAACGTTGGTGGTGTTTCCTGTGAATGTTTCTGATTGGCTTTGCATGCTTTTTTTTTTTTTTTCCACAGGCCAAATACAATCATGGGCAGAGTGATTGAAATGTGATTGTGTGGATCCAAATCTACAGTGTTGCGCGTTAAATTGAGACAGCTTTAAATGCAGAGATGCAAAAGAATGTGCTTATAGACACTGGGGTAGATTTGCATTTGCTTGTGGAGGAAGCTGTCCTCAGAATGCATAACTAAAGGGCAATAGATGAAAGCTAATTATGATTTAATTATAGGGGATCACAATATTCTGACTTGCAGATAAACATAACTGAGGCTGTGTTGATGTTTTCAACAGTGAGTTGAGTTTCAGGGCACAGAGTCAGTGAAGTGGTGTGTTTTGGACCGCGGCGAACGTGGTTTCGGGGAGGGGGGGGGTGTTTGACAAGTGAGTGCATTATGCGACTGTGTGGGTGGGTGTGTGAGAAGCTGTCTGTGTGCATGTTTAGGTCTGGCTATGCATGAGTTTGTTTTATGCAGGGTGGAGCTGGAGCCGAGCCCGACCCCTGCGTGTTTTACCTGCATCTCAATGAAGCAAGAGGTGATTTACCCTTCTGCTGCAGCCACTTCTCTGTCTGTCTGTCTCTCTCTGTCAGTCCAGCAGACATTGATCTCTTTGCCAAGCAAGGTGACCGACAGTGTTTTCAGCTCTTCCAAAGTCTCTGCTTTCCCTTTCATTTGCACCTGGGAAAGGCCTTGACCCCACACGTTGCCGCTATGTGTGTTGCCTTCTGCACATGGACCTCCCTTGTACAAAGCCCTGTTTGCATGTGCGTGTCAGTGCGTGTCTGTTTGAGTTGGAAAGTGGACGTGCATGTCGACGCTACGTGTCTACGTGTTTCTGACCCTGTGCCTAACCAGCTCTGTGTTTACTTTCGTGAACAGGTGCATGCAGCTCTTTGCAGATTCACCCAGATGTACAGCAGTTTATTTAAACTGCTGTACATCTGGGAGTCTCTCCATACTTTGGTGCTTTTTAAGGTCTTCTCTGTGCTGCAGGTCTGTAACTGGGAGCTGCTTCATACCCGAACGCGTCAGAGTTCATTTGGTGCCAGTGTGAATCGGATTACAGGGAAATGAATGGCTTTCATTGTTGCTTAAAGATGGATTGAGGGGCATTAAACATCCTTCTTTTGCCTCATTTCTCACTCTCAGAAGCAAAAAGTTTTTTTTCTTTTTTTTTAGTGTGATTCATTACTCAGGTTTCCTTTATTCACCCTCATCGCTGCCGTGTCTTCATATAATGTCCACAGGTGTGCAGATCATGCATGCATATGTTTGCAAAAATATGCAAATACCCTGCCCTTACCATGTAAGCATGACCTAATGTAGGATTTTATCATTTATGATACATCTAATTATATTCTAATGAAATTATTTGCAAAAAAAAGAAGCCTAAATGTGGATAGTTTTATGAAGGATGGAGTAGAAATTATATTATAGGAGATTACAAAATAGTTTGAAAAATATTATAACAATGTGAACTGCAGTGATTTCCTTTTTGTACTAAACTGTTCTGTGCATACAGTTTTTTTTTTTTGTATATGTTATTAAAATAATTAAGTTACGTCTTATTGTCAGCATATTTGAATGCATCAGTCTGTATCCATGGCTTAGTAAACGAGCTGGATAAAAACTGCTTGAATTTAAACCTTTTATTCAAATCTAATTCCTGATGTTTAACTGATCAAAATATCCCTGCATTTAACACATTAAATACAAATTTAAAAAATGAATATGAATAAAAATTAGCTCAGAATCACTTGATATTATTTTAGTAACATAACAGGTTGGTTTTGGGGAACTGTACGAGCACCTCACATTCATTATTCAGTCACAGCATTACCGTTTTTCTAAGCGGACTGAAATTACCCCTGACTTTTACAGTCATTGCCAGTTTTGGGAACCAGATAGCCATTACTTAATGTCAGATATATGTTGTGTTTACACCAGTGTGCACTTCTGTTTCATCAAAAAGTGTGTTAATGTTTCGTCCTGTTTTGTTTTTTGCAGGACGTCAAGAAAATTCCTCCATCTGTGATAGAGAGCTGTGCCCTCTCGGCCCCGCCACCCTGGAGTCTGAGGTAACTTGATGCTCATCTTTGACACTTTCAACAAAAACAACATCTTTAAAACATTTTTTGCTGTTTTTGATGCAAGGTGAAAATAAAATGTAAATGAATATTTTAATGATTGGTGGCACTGGAGACTAAATCCTCCTGCAGATACAAACTAAATACAGACCATGTTCTTACTAAGATTTTAATGATACAGCTTTCAGTAACCATTAAATATACGCAGCAATAATTATTTTTTTTTATATTTTATTGTCCAAATTCTAGAGTTATACAAAAAGGTCTCAGGATTAATCTCCTTTACTCGCAGGTTTCAGCACAAAACAAAACAGATTTAAAATGAAAAGAAATGCATCAAGCAAAACATTAATTATAAACAATAACCACACTAGAAAGCTGCTTATGCATTGTTTTAACTCCTGAAAGCTCTCTTTATGTTTTATTACATTATTGTAGAGAAGTAGAAAAGATGAAAGCTACTATAATATTTCTGTTACCTGCTTTGTGCTCTTAATTGAAGCACTTTAAATACAGACAGGATCTCCTGATAAAAACGATTGAAACTTCAAATCTTTAGCTCTGATCAGTATTTTGATAATCAATATTTCAGTTAATCTAAAAGGTTCATCTTTGCATCAGATATTAGATTAAATGATTTGCTTTAACAAGGAAAGCAGACACCTGCTGGTTATCATTACTGCCTTTATTTCCTACTTCACAACCAAACTCATCGCTCTCTCACAGCATCCATTGTATGCGATGTTTGGCATCACTGTGTTGGGGCTCTGACAGTGCTGCTTGAATGACGGAGGGGTGACATGCACCGAACTCATGGGATGAGACCAAAACCTTTCACCTCTGTCTTGACCCCCTGACTTCCTGTGTCCCCCTCTGCTCACTCTGCAGAGACAGACACTATACAGTATTTTTTTTGTTTTGTTTTATTTCTGGCAGATACACAGATGGAGGGATGTGGGATTGATGGAGTGAGTGAGGGATAGGGAAGACTAGATTTTATACTGTGACACTTGCAGTAGGAAAACAGAGGCTATAAAAGCAAAAAAAAAAGGAAGGATGGATGAAAGGAACTGACAAAAACTTAAGACTGAAGGTAAGAAACTGTGGAAAGTGAGGCGCCTGCTTTTGAATGCAGACATACACGCCGGGACGAGAGGACAGAAGGAGGTTAGGAGGCGAGGTAAGGGAGGAACGCATGGCGGGAGGGCTCCTGGTCGTGGATGCAGACAGACAGGCAGGGAAACCAGAGGAAGGCGGTGACCTTCTCTGCTGCTGGAGGATCGAAGGCTTTATTTAAAGGCCTGGTCAATGCTGGGTGCTGCTGAGGTATCAGCCTCACAGCCAGGCGACTCATCACCACTGTAATACAACTCTCTAATGCTAACCCCCCCTCCCACTCTTTCTCTCTCACACACACACACACACACATGCACAGGACAGGACACTCTCTGGACACCTCAGGTTTTACCCTGTACAATCAGGAGGCTGGACAGAGGAAACTACCGCATCAGCATCAGCTAATTTTACCATGCAGCAGGCAGCACACTCTACTTTCTTCATGCGCTCAGCATTGTGAAGCGCACGCCAGTTTTGCTTTTGACACGCTCTCCATCACCGCCTGTTATTTTGCTCTTGACTGATAACGGCCGATGTGAACATTTTTAAATGTGAAAGCATGGCCGTAGCGTGGATGCAGGCGGGGAAAGAGTTAAAAGCTGACAGGATGCAGCCTGCTAAGGCAGGACTCGTGCATCTGTCGGTGTGAGCGGAGCACGTGTTTGCGTTTGCGCATGTGTGTGTGGCTGCAGCGCGAGGACACCTGCGTGCTTCAGCACTTTCTGGCTGTCGGGAGCTCTGAGGTCACAGGCAGAGGGAGTGGAGAGGGCACATTAGAGTAAGCTTCAGAGCCCCCACCCACACACCACGCCTCTGCCGTTTCTTCCCTCCCACCACTTCAACCCTCACTTTTCCTCCTTCTTCCCCCTGTTATCCCCTCTCCCCGTCATCCCTCCTCCTCTCCTCTTCCCGCTCACTCCGGCTCGCCTTCTCCTCACGGTGATGGGGTGAGTCAGCCACTCGGGGGGAGGGGGGCGCATAGGGGCAAGGTGCCTCTGTGGCTGACAGCAGGCAGGTCAGGTTTTTGTAGACATGGCAGAGGAGGAAGGACACGTGTGCACGCGGAAGCTTTAAGGTGCGAGTTTACGGTGAGGTAGTGAGCACATCTTTAAATGGACATATGGGGTGCATACGTAAAAACCCGAAAAGCTTTTTGCAAAAGATGGTGGATATTAACAGTAAGGTTATAAAATAAGGTTGGCTGTTTATGAGAAAAATGAAATGGGTACATAGGCACAAATAGTGATATGTTGTATCTCCTGATAACTATTCGATATTTTGCAGCGCATTTAGTAAAAACTCAAATCACCTTTTTCAGCTTCTCAGAAAACATTCTGGAGGAAATCTGTATTGAATTTTAACTTTATTACAACTTAATTTAAAGTTCAGGTGATTAACAGTGCAGTTCACTGTATGCCCCAACACTGAAGTGTCATTTATGAAACACTGAAGTTGTGTTGCACTCATTTGTCATCAGCAGCAAACGGGATTTTTTTTTTTTTCCATCCACAGTTTGACACACTTCACTATCCTTCACTGCCTTGGATATATATAACTACTAGCTGCCTATAGTGAGACTCATTACAGTGTTAGAGTTTCGGTAGTGACACAGACGTCATCGCTCCATCCAGAAAATCCAAATGACAGTGAGGATATGAACAGGATGTATGCTCATTATTAGGCCTGGTCTGAAAAGAGAAGGGACCAAGTGGAACTGGGTCGGTGTTAGAAATAACAAAAAGACGAGAAATTTCACTCCGTGCAGTTGTAAAGACACACCAAGACGAACACAGAATAGCCGTGTTTTAGATTCGGATTGTTTTTTCTAAAGCGTGTTTTTATTTCTAAGCCACAGATTAGATGCTACTTGATGAGGATAAAGTTTCACCCCCGAGCCAAACCTCTGAACATCAAGCCACTTTTCTTTTCAACTAACATTAATATATGAATTTTTTCTCCTTTGTTTCAGCTGTTTAAGCCTGATTTGTGTTGTTTTATTCAAACCATAATTAGTTGTAAAGCTGTTACTGCTGCACGCATGTGTGTGTTTGTGTTTGAGCCTCAGAGCCACTGTTGTCCTCTGGTTGTTACTGTGTGTTCACAGCATGATTGAGAGTGGAACTTGCGATGAGCCGGAGGTTAGTGTGATATAATGTATTCCCCTGAATCACCGCAGCCAGCAGCCCAGGGCCTTCCTCTTGCCCGCAGCCTCCTTTTCCTTACACACACACCTTCCACACTCCCCTCGCCTCACCGTCCTCTCCCTTTCTTCCCTGCGGTGACTACCCAGTGTTAGCTGCTTAGCACTGCACGCAGTGTCTAATTGAATTCCAACGCTTAGGCGTTAGCTCCTGATGCTATGTTAACACAGCACAATACTAACAATCCTCAGGACGTGTTCAACACTCTTCTTTTAATGAGAAAATTAGTGCTAAGCTCGTTTTGGCAACACATGATTTATTCAAAGCTCCAAACTGTGTCTTCTGTATCCCCTAAAGGATCATTTTTATAGCCATCAGCAAATCAGCACTTCATATACACACATCGAGAACATGCAGAATATGTCTTGTGGATACGCCGCTGGTACACTTGTGTGTGCGTCTCCTCCTGCTTCTCATGCTTCCACTTGAGCGTATCCATTGTCGCTTATATAAATGTGTCTGCTGGTCTTTCTGCATCCATATTGCTGGCGATGCCGTCCATCCCCTCTCCCTGACACCTTCACTTTTATTCCCTGGCTCTCAAACATTAGCTCTGGGCTTTAATGGCACATATTTCCTGGGCCCGGCTGAAACGGGATGCATCTTCTCCTTGTTAGCTTGATAAATAACCAGGCTGCTGCGAAAGTGCTGAATTTTAGCTTTCAGCCTCTATTTTCTGCTGGATGACATTAATTTTAAGTGCTGAGAAGGAGCTAACTAATACAGACAAATAAATAAGGAGGCGGGAGGGAAGGTGCAGAGGTGCTGGAGTCAGTGCTGTCCCTCCCTTCCCCCCCCCCTTTACCTGTTTACACACAGGCATTCATAGACGCAATATGCAAACCTGCAAAAATATACCGTACACACAAATGGGGCAAAGTCAAGCAAGCGCACACACTCGGTTTCTCAATAGGCGCCTCTGTTGTTGTCCAAACTGTAAAATCAGCTTGTCCTGTTATAAGCACAGCTCCGGCAAAGTCAAATGTTTGACATATTGGAAGCAGATAGTTGGTCAGTCAATCAGTAAGGAAGATTGGCTTCATTCATCTCTATTTATTATTTGCATTTCTTATTTTCTCTTTCAGTGTTACTGATTTTTTTGCAATATGGTGGGAGAGCTCCATCTGGAGCACAATGATCTGGATTAAACTGTATTTATGTGTATTCAGAGACAACAAAGCAGAATAATTAAGTAGTAATTTTTTTTAAAATTTTCTTTCTTAGAAAAGACCCCCAAAAATGGTTTCTAGCTTTAGTAGTTGGTACCGATGAGTTTTAAACTGTATCTTTTTATATCCCCTCTTGCTCTCTCAATTCCCATTATTAATGGATTGATCTGTACTGTTTGTTTTCATGATTGTTCTCTTGACATACAGCTATATACCTCAGTGTCAGTTGAACCTTTGTTAGCTGTACCTGGTTTGCTCCTGAGAACAGAATGGGGGGGGGGGGGGGGGGGTGTTAGAATAGTAAAATTAGGTTAGAATAAAAGGTTAAAGATGAATCATCATGTTTTACTTTTATCCTGATGCCTGTCCATTTTTTTTTTTTTTTGCCATCCTTTATTCTTTATAATTATTTTTATCATTACATTTCCAGTTTCGCAATTTATGATGCAAAACTTCGCTTTTGGAAAACCACACAACACATTGCCAAATAACAACAAAGGCATGGCATAAAGGTGTTTTACACCTGATTTATAAACAAAAAGCAAAGAGACATCAACCAAACACATGAGCCAGAAAAGCTTTAACGTGCAAAATTATTCGCATGTATTATATGTTTATCTTAAATGTTTTACTAGGAGGTTTTTTTCCCCCCAAAATCGGTTTAAGCTGAGCACACACACAGACACACAGACACACATGCACACACCATGAAGTGGCTGTGGCTTAGACACCTCATACATTATTTTAACAATGTATAGTGCAGTGAATAAAAAGGTCAGTGGTTGGGAACTAGCTTCATGTAACAATAAGATGCATGGACAGAGCGCTGCAGACCCTTCAGTCAGCATCTTGCAGCTGAGCGCTGTGAGGATGACACACATGCAAACTGGAGTGACACATTCAACTCTAGGCTGTGTGTGTGTGTGTATTCACCTAGTGTTGATGGGTGGCCACAATGAAACACTTTAAAACAATAAATTTGTGTGGGCTGTCAATGCTGATTGCACAAATTTCCCTTTTGCCCTTTGTATCACTTTGATAAATGTCATTTATTATGGCATTTTAAAGCAAAAGAGGAGCAAAAATTTAGTTTTTTTTTAAAAAAAAAATTTATTTATTTTTAAGTGGTGCTTTTATTAGACCATTTCTATTTTTGTCACTATCAAGACACACTCTGTCCCTCTCTAGATGCAATGCAAGCAGTGCATGTTTCTGTTTGCAACGCAGGGTCTAATCTTAAGGGTGTATTTATCACATGCTGTCATGTTGTGGTCACATGACCACACGAACCACTGCCAGCAATTAAGGCTGATAAATCACTCATTTACAGCGAGCGAAGGAGGGACAGAGTTGGGTAAAGCGGAAACAAGAGAGTGATAAGAGAGAGGGAGAGGAATAATGGATCGCCTGTACCACTTCACAGAGATTTTCCTCTTTCATTTCTTTAACAGCGTTGAATGTTTTTGTGTTCGGGCGTTGTATAAACTCTTGCCAGTGAGGCTCATTGACTCATACAGGCAGAGACAAAGAGGCAGATGGTAGTTGTTTGTGGGCTTTACTGTGATTCTGACCTGACTGCACTGCTTTATTTATTTGTGTTCACGTGTGCAGCTGTGTGCACGCCTGCACGAGCAAATGCAATAGTGTCATGACAGAGAAAGAGATTCAGAGAGCTCGAACGCAGAACTGTCAGTTCACCCATTTCGTTCACTGCTGATGGATTTCTTCCCAGCCTAAGCAGGAGACTAGCTATACTACAGCATGCTTTATTGTTGTCAGCGCATAAGTGGAAATTCTCTTATAGTTAAAACTTTGGCATGCTTTGATTTTTACATCTTTGTGACCTCACCTTATAGAAATTGAGCACATAAGCTCAAGCTTAGGTCTGTTCCTGGATGTGAATGTGCTCTAAGCTGCGTAGCATCTGTATAAGTTACATCAGAAAGTGTGTTTCAGCAGCAAGGGTCAGCGCTATGCTGACAGTCAGCCTGCGCACTCAGTTGAAAAGGCTAATTAAAGATTCATGACAAAACAAAATAAAAGAAGAAACAGCCCTCTTTTAATGGGCTGAAGATAGGAGAGGAGAAGAAGAGAGGAGACAAGCTGTGGTTTCTCTGCCGACAGTCGGAGCTCTCATTCATTAAAGACAGCAATCGCTAACTGGCTAAAGTCTTTACAATGTGATCATTGAGAGTCAGTTGAGTCAGTCAGGTTTGCAGCAAAGGATTAGGATTCAGCAGTTGCTGTGTGTGAGTGTGTGACTATGTTTTTGTTGTTTAAAGAGTTACAACGTTTTCAAATCAACTGCCTGTTTGTGTACTGTGCAGAAAGACCTCTATGGTATAGTGTGCGTTTGTGTGTATGTGTTAACGCTGCATTCAACAGAGGCAGGGAGGGCCCTGCTGTCTGTGGCTTTACCAGTAGAGTGATTCTGAAAGCTGGTTCCTGCGACAAAAGTAGCTCTTCTGGGGAGAAAAATAATCTGTGTACACATTAACTGTACCAGAATACAAAGTCAACACTGAGTGTGTGTTTGGGGGTGTGCGTGTGTTTGTACTTGTGCAGTAAGTAAAGTATTGCCAAAGACTGTGAAGCATGCTAAAATCTTCCAAAGCAGAGGACAGATATGTGAGTCCTTTCATTCTCTCTGACTTGTTTTCTAGTTTTGGCAGAAATGCCTTTTAATATGTTTATATTACCGTGGTTTTATACCATAATGTTTGTGTGTGGGTGTGTGCGTGTGCGTGTTTTCAAATATATATTAATAAAATGAACGTAGGTGGAAGTATTAGCATGTGCAGGGGATTTCTTGTGCTTTAAACACCATCATCCTCCACATTTCACATCATATGCATATAAATACACACACACATGCACGCACACACACTCGAGCATACTCGTGTGACATAGGAAGAGTGCTGACCTCTTTCTCACTCTCTTCGTCTTCTTCATCTGCTCTGGTTCAAGGTTGAGACACATTTGAGTACAAAAAGGGGAGGAGACGCAAGGGAAGGAGGAGCCAACGGAGGCAGAAGCACGCTCGCATTTGGCACGTTTGAACATATTGTCCTACCTATATAAACCACCACCTCTCCACTGCCCTCTTTTTACATTCAAACGCTACTATGTGAAAGTGCTAGTGACCTCTTTGTCTTCTCAGAAGTTATTTACCTCTTATATACCTCCGTGTTAAGTCTTAGAGGCGCTTTATTCATAATCAGTGCGTAATAAAGAAACAAATGAGTGTAAGGGAAGTTCAAACTTGCATCTCTGACCGTGTTTCCCAGATAGGTGCAGCAGTATCCTATACTGTATATTTTATGTGGTTTTATCTTGAGTGAATTAAAGGGCTTGTAAAGAGTGGAACGTTATTAGCGTCAGACCACCTGGGGTGAACATCTGCAGTCTCAAACGGCAGACCCAACATACATCACTGTTCCTCCTCTCCATATTCACTGTCAAATATGTGCACACACACACACACGCACATGCACACAGCTCTCCTTTCAGATGACTCGTGTTTTGGTGACATACACATGCAGCTGCCCATTTCTGCAGCGATGCATGCTGTTTATTAAAGAGCCTACACTGTCACAAGTTAAATGCATGTTCTGTGCCTCTCGTCAGCCAGAGGTCAAAGGTCAGCAGGTTCACGTCAGAGCCTAGCTCACAAATGGTCAAACTTTGAAGCACTCTTCTGCGTTATTCTGCAGAGTGTTTGCATTAAACCTTTTTATTTGTTTATCTTATTTTTGTTGTATTATTCCTACAGTAACTAATCTCCTTTGAATAATTAGATGTTCTTTTCATGTTCTATTAGGACTGTTTTTCTTCACGTCTCTGCTCGAACACTATATTTTCATCTTCAAAGTGAAAGTTAAAATAGGGCGATCATTGCAATTTAATTACTACAAATCCCTTTGTGAATTTGCTCTTGTGTTTGTTTACATGCATAGATTTGCCAGCTTCTGCACTTTTGTGCGCGTTCGTGTATGCTTCAGTGGATGCCTTTACGTTCCTGCGTCGTTCCGTATATATGCCCCTTTATTTTTAGTGTGTGTGAGTGTGTGCAAATGAGGTCGCAGTGGGGTTTATTTAAATAGATAAGATGGTGTTTTATTCCCAATCAGAGGAATCTCCTGTCGCATTTCAGTCTCTTCATAATAACCTCCAGCATTGCTCCACAACCCCCTGACACACATGTGCACATATACACACACACACAGAGTATTGCAGACACTGCAGTTTTTTCTCTCTCTGGGGTAAAAGGCTTTGATAAATGAAAATAAATACTTTTCTTCATATGAGTAACAGGAGGGGAAAGAAGCAAATAGCTGAAATGACAGGAGGCCTCTGACAGTTTGATGCCTCAGTACAAGCAAATATATGACAAAGAAACATTTTCCAGAAGTGTGTATGAGTGTGTGTGACACACTGGTGTGAGTGTGATGCAGTTGAGCACTAAAACACAGGTGCACCCCTTAGTCATTGAAATAAAAGAGAAAAGGAAAGTGATTCAGGGATGTGGGCCAAGGAGAAGGGAGATTCAGCAACTGGCATGTAGGCTGACATGTTAATTGAGTAACAGTAAGAGGGGAAAACACAGCACAACACATGATTTAGAGGAAACCGGTTCTCCTCTTCAGTTTGTTTCTCTCACTGCAAGGTCATGTAGGAGCCTCCCGCTTTCTCTCTCTCCACCTTTGTTTCCCTCTGCTCCTCCGGACCTCATTTCATTCAACACTCCCGAACCTCCGACAGCTCCATAACTATAACTCTCTCCTCGCCGTCTTCTCCTCCTCTCTTCTCTTCATCCACAGCTAAATGACTCTGTCAGAAATAAAGAACGCTTATCTTATCTACTGCCTCCACTCTGCTGTCTCTTTCCCTGCCAGTGTCACGCACAAAAATAGGCACACGCAAAGAAAAAAAATAACATTGAATGGGCAAAAAATAAAAAGTAAAACAGCCAAAAAAAATTTAAATGCACTTTGAATAATTTTTAATATTTTATGAAGCGTCTTAATTGTTCATCTGAGATGGAAGTTTCACTCTTGTTCAGCAGCATTCAGCTGGTTGCACTGACTCAGTTTTCACCCACATGCCAGAAAGAAAGATTTACAGCCCACAGTGTGGCAGACAGGTAGATGGAGGCTTGACAGAGGACAGGTGTCCACTCATTCTGTTCTGCACAATGAGTGGAAACCCCACACCAACACACACACACACTCTCTCTCTCTTACACTCTTCCTCTTCTTCTTTTCCTGTCACTCCCTTCTTCTTCCCTTCTTCTCTCTTCCCTGTGGTGTGGAGTAGAGAGAGGGATCTACAGCTATCTGCAGCCTGTGGAGGGCTTACTGTCTGTTTTTGTCTTTGTGTGTGTGTGTGTGTGTGTGTGTGTGTGTGTGTGTGTGTGTGTGTGTGTGTGTGTAAGCCACCTACCAGCCACTCAGTAGGGGGCCACATAGGGCTGAGGAAAGAAAGAAAGATGAGGGGGTGGGAAAGAGTGTGATAAGGATAAAACTCTCAGCAAGAACAAACACATGGTAACAAACACAGAGAGAGGGAGAGAAACACACACACACACACACACACACACACACACAGCTCAGCACGTGCTCCAGCAATCTGTTAGGTCTCCCTGAGCACTCCATCACTAATAGTCACGATACAGAGTGCAACATGGATTTTAATCAGCATGTATTGTGATGACTTTGCCTTTCTGTTGCCTAAAAATGCGCACACAGACACAACGTTGGCCTACAAACAGTCTACAGTTCAGAGGGATCAAAGGTTATGAGTATGCATCGACTGGTGCGCACGTATGTCGAGGTTATGCATATGTTTATTGAACCTCGTCCAGTTCAGCCACCTTAGTCGAGTAAATTAGCTTCGTGTGCTCTATATTATTCAGGATCGTCCTTTGTTCGCTGTTCTGGGAGCTTGTGCAGCAAGAAAACGACAGAGGAAAGGAAAGAATGAAAGGGAACACGCTCGCACCAAACAAACAGCAGATAAGTCTGTATGCAAGGATGCGTGAGAGACGGAGAGATGAAAAGAGTGATAATTCCTCTGCTACCCTGAGGCCTCTTGCAGCCTCGCGGGCTCCCTATAGGTCCCCTGACACATGCCTGAGCAGAAAGCTGGGGCCCGCTAATTGGCCCCTGTGATAACACCAGAGACAAAGGTAAAGTGTGTGTGGAGACGTTTTCATATTACAGCAGTGCTGAAAGCTCACATTTTCTACAAGTAATACGTTGTTGGTTTGTTATTCTGCTTTGAAGGGTGTTTGATTTGTAAGCTCTGAGTACATTTAGGATCTGCTAGCTTACTGAAGTCGGAAGGCACCGAGCGACAATTAAAGCATATACACTAGTTCAAAGCGCAGCTCCAGCCTTTAAACGGCTTGTTTCTCTAATTGTTTCATTATCTCAGTATGCTTATTAAATGTGCGATAATTGTTAATTACCACATGAGGATTTGTAAAGGATTTGTCTTGAGTATCAAAACAAATTAATTAAACTGAACACATTTAAAACAACAGCAATGATAACAGCAGGTGCAGTGTTTGTGTGTGTGTGTGTGTGTGTGTGTGTGTGTGTGTGTTATTTTAGATGCTGCGCTTGTTTGTTTGAATCTCTGTTTAATTGAGATTCATAGGAGGAATTTAAATAAGATTCAAATGAGATTCATAGCTAAGTGTAGCAGCACAGGTAATATGCAGATTGGTTTAATGATGATTCAGTGTATCTTGCAGTCTAACGAGAGTTAGATTAGACCATTGGAAGACGTTGGCTGAAATCATTACTGTGGTTGGAGGGAAAAGCAGTGGAAGAAAAGGAACTGTTGTTAAAAGGCATTTAAATGTAAATGGAATTAAAGTATTCTGAAAGGCAGATTTCTCAAAGATATTCTGTAATGTGATTTAGGGAAATCCATGCTTAAATACAGCGTGTGTCAGAAAGCAACAAAAAAGCAGTTTATATCTAAATACCTTTAAAAACAAAAAGCAGTTTCAAAATGAATACAGTCTGTAAAAGAAAAAAAAGACTTGGATCATGTAAAAATTTCAGGCTGTGAAGCTGTGCATGGTTTTTGTTGTTGTCTGGGATAAATTCCTCTGGTTGTTTATCTGACAGCAAAGACACTGAAGGCTACTGTACATCTGATTTCATACACTTACCAGTTTAATCTGTGTAACATCCAGATGCTCACGACAGCTGGGACATTATAACTAAATAAAACGTGGCTCCTGAGCTTGCACATACAGGCATGCACACACGTCAACGCTTATTCCTCGGTTGCCTTCCATACATGCGCAACGAGTTGTTTCTTTTCCCTTCTCCTGCTGTACATACGCCTGGACAGATGTGCACTGCTGGATGCTTTATATTTATCTATAGTGGGCTCACCATAATTAAATTGATGGGAAAAGGCGTTACTTGTGTGTGTGTGTGTGTGTGTGTGTGTGTGTGTGTGTGTGTGTGTGTGTGTGTGTGTGTGTGTGTGTGTGTGTGTGTGTGTGTGTGTGTGTGTGTGTGTGTGTGTTTGTGTGTGTACTCATAATTCTCTTCTGTGGGATATAATCAAATGCATTCATCATTATATATACGTAATCCTTTGATATAGCAAATATCAAATGTATTGTGTATATATATATATATATATATATATATATATATATATATATATATATATATATATATATATATATATATATATATATATATATATATTGACAGCATTTGCATACCTAAACGTTCATTCTGGATAATCTTGCTTGCTTAAACACAGATTTTAAATAGGCGGCTAATGCAAAAGTAGTAAGCACTTAGATGCGGAAGGACTAAATAAGGAAACAAGTATTCTGAGGGACTGGTTAAGGCACAGCAGTAGGCATGAGACTCTCTCTGCTGTACAACTGCAGTATTGATATATGCTGCAGAGCCTGAGCTTACCGTCCCACTTTATTTCAATTAGCTCACAGGAAGCAGGAAATAACCTGCAAATCAATTGTCATTTCTATGGGACTGGGGCTGGAGGCTGAGATTCACTTTGTCCACCAATAAAAGATGATGTAGCCGTGAAGAAGATTAAAGGGAATTTCCTCTTCACATACCCTCACGCCATTGTACAGTATATCATTAGCGTGTGATGTTTAGTGCTTCAAGGTTGTTATGGTTTTTCTCTGAAGTGCGGAAATTATTTTTCATGGTACAGATTCTCTAAAATAGCCTGGCCTCCTCAAATAGTAAGTGATCTTTTACATAACCCAGAGTGCTACTCTACAGCCAAAACATGTTGCAAGTCAAGATGCAAATGTTGCTCGATTGCACTTTGGTCTTTTGAGCATCGTTAAGAAGATGTTTCAACACAGGATTTCTCCGGGGCCTCGGGGCCCAATTTAAAGAATGTATATAATAACCAGTGTTGGGCAAGTTACTTGTGATTAATTTATAGTTACTAGTTACTTCTTCAAAAAAGTAACTGATTTACAAGATTCTAAAAGTAATTAATTACTGGAAAAGTAACTATTGCGTTACTTTAAAAAAAAAAAAATTAACCCTCTTGGGTCCAGGGTACAATTGGCCATTTTTCACTACTTTTGATTTTACCTCTACATTTCACTGTTAAAAACTATTTACTTTGCCTTGTTCGGTATCATCCTTTTCAGCACAATTTACAGTTATGTTTTCATTTTGACATACTGTATTAACAAAATTGATCTAAAATCAGAAAAAAACCCATAAATTCCAAGTAGAAAAGGTTTTTTACTGTAACAACCACAAACATGTTTATTGAATCATATTTCAAAACTTTAAATGCAAATATAAATTGCTAATTTTAAAATCATATGCAGAAGTTTTGCAAACAAAGTTATTTGCAGCCATTTACCTTTTACCCTTTTTTAAGTAACCATTTCAAACTATTTACAGAACAATCAGCTGTTCTACATTCAATAAGATGCTGCACAAATTATTTGTGCCACTCCAAAAAAATACTTTCTGTCCACTATAAAGGAGAACATCACAGCCTGATACCTGGAGACAGCAGTCGCCTCATTGTTCTGACACACAACACAAAACTATCCACAACACTACACACTAACTTCACAAGACAACACATTAACTACACACTCCAAACACACTAAACGTCACAAATCTCTCACATCTCAAAACTCTCTCTCTCTCTCTCTCTCCCCCTCTTTCTAAACAACCAAATGTCATGCTGCCATATCATTTTTTTGATTGATCGACATGGTACATTTTTCCACCAACACGAAAGGGCTGGGGGTTTTTTTGCTCATAAGCAGAGAGTGCTTGCTAGCACTGTGCTTAGACAGTAAACGTGACGAAAGTATTCAGGAAAAACACGCGTATATATTGTTTATCATGACTCTGGTTTTACGTGGCCTAGCAACACAATTTAAAAACTGGTATATATCACCTTGTTGCTTTGTCATCTTGAAGTGGTCATGTGATTGGCTTACCACGACTACTTTATTCTTCCTCAGTCAAACAGCAGCACTCGTGATTGTTTTGCCCCCTTAGCTCCAGGTGTTGTGCTCGAGAGTGATCGTCGGGCAGAAAGTGATTGCCGCACGGGGGAGCGCGCGCAGCTGCTTAAAGCTGTAGTGCCCAGATTACTTACAGCTACTTCCGTGCAACTGATATGAACACAGCTTCAACCGTCTGTTTGTTGAAAAATAGTAATAGCACAGCATTTTCTTGTTAGTAACGGTAACGGCGTTGTAACGATAGGAATAGTAATTAGTTAGATTAGTCGTTACTGAAAAAAGTAACGCCATTTGTAACGCCATTATTCCCATCACTGATAATAACAATATGAAAAATTAAAGTGCTGCTTTCAGTGCAACTCTGATTTTTACACTGCTCAGTGGAAGCTCTGACCACTTGCCTTCTTGTTTTCAAATTCACCGTAGACTTCAAACTTGCAGATGAAACCTCTCCTTTCTTGTCAAGGATTACCGCTGGTTGGAGTTGGGTTTCTAGCTATGATCCGAGACCAAAAAGCAGAGTTTAGTGAAGAGTTTTATAGTGCCAAGCCCGAAGGCAGCTCATCAGGTGAGGAGTGTTGTTTTTTTTAAGCAGTCACTGTGTTGTACATTGTGTATTTATCTGTCAACTTGCAGTTAGAACCTTAGAATATTTGCACACCCCATAGGAGCTCCACCACTTATGGGGGTTATGCAAGTCTGTGGGTCATTCTCAGAGATGGGCAGTAACGTGTTACTGTAATCCGATTACTTTTTCAAGTAGCGAGTAAAGTAAGGGATTACTATTGCAAAAAAAGGTAATTAGATTACTGTTACTTTCCCAGCACTCTGCGTTACTGCGTTACTAAACCGTGATTTCGTTTGCGAGAGTGTCTCATGACAATGATGTAAGCGAGTGCGACGTTCGTGGCAACAGCTGTGTGCAGATCAAAAATGGATAATATAGCGAGTGCAGGGGAGAGTATGAGCGTGCAGCGTTTAAAGCGTGGAAGTACTGACCTTACTTTGAGTTTGATTCCATCAAAAGTGACAAAAACATTAGCGTCCGCTGTTCACTGCGTGGGAAGAAAACTTCTTTTTGCAGCGAAAAAGCCCCTAAACTTCCGAGCAAGCACCGAGTACGCTGCCACGGTAAAGTGAAATTCACAGAGAAAGTCCCGGATCCTTCCACTGACATGACCGCTGCAGCACACCTGCACCAGGACAAACCTCCGCCTCCGCCTGTCCCACTCCTGCTAAACAGATGAAAATAGAGCAACAGGACCACTGAGTCTTTGATTTTATTTATTTTCTGCTGGGTTTTACGTGCATCTATTTGAAAGAGTGAGTGTAAACACAAAAAACTATTTTATGTGCTGGAATATGCAGAAAATAGGTTTAAATGTTAAACAAATTTCTTCCAGTCAGAGAATGTTGCATATAATTAAATTTTTGCTTGATGCATAAAGTTAAAAGATTAAAACTAATAAAACTAGTTTTAAAAAGAGACTTTTCCATTTGATTACATTTTATATGATGGATTATGCAGAAAAGGTAGAATTGGGCTGAAAGATCTATCGCTTTATTACTTATTCAGGTTGTAAATAATGTTTTTTAAAAGTAACTAAGTAACTAATTACTTCTGAAAATAAGTAATCAGTAAAGTAACATTGGGGGAAGTAATCAGTAATTAGTTACTGATTACTTTTTTCAAGTAACTTGACCAACACTGGTCATTCTTGAAAGTGCAGCTGGAAGAGATCCAGCGCTGACCAGTGAGAAAACCTTGAAGGTGGAACAATTTAAGGTGGATGTGGTTCAGTTTTTTGTTAATAGGCAGAGTTTTGAAACTTTATGATTGCACCTCTCCCCAGTGAGAAATGGCAAAGGGTTGAAAGTTGTTTTTTTTCAACATGGGTATTCAGTAGAAATACACCACTAACATTTCATCCCAGTATCTTTCTCATTCATAAAAACATTTTTGTTTTTATGATATAAAGACAATCTATCTATGTGATGGATAGTGGCGCTTACATTAAATCAGACTTGGAATCACACCACCAAAATAAATGTGATGAATGCTGATGTGTGCTTTTAATGACCAAGCACAAAACTGCAGTGACAGAAAGCAGAGGAGCAGGAAACTGAATATGCTCCGTGAAACACACTGGAAAGCTTTTAGCGATGGAGGTGGGGAAAGGGAGGTCAATATGGATTGCAGCTGAACAAGATATAGAAGGTTATATGGTGTATGATCATATCAGAAAACACAGTTATGTATGCACCCCACTTTACACCGTGTCACACACACAAACCAGAAAACACTGGGACGCACCACCGAGTGATTTGTTTGTGTTGTTGGTGCAGTGGACTGAAGCTATGGAGGTAGTAACTGTTTGATGGTAGGCTTTATGGAGACACTATATAATGCCCGTGACAGTTTATTCAGTGCATGTCAGGATGAGGGGATTTGTGACACTACGATGGTTGGAACACTCCTGCAGCCTTATGCACTTATGCACCCTCCATTCACAGCTCCAGTGGGAAAAATGAGTGAAGGATATGTGAATCTGTTTGCATGTTAAATGCTGTAGAACCGTGCGCTGTGCGACGCTGAAACAAGGCTGTATTTCTAAAATAAAACAAGCACTAAAGTCAGATGCTGTGGAAAATGACAGAAATATCTCTTATTTCATTTAAGTTTCTGATTTGAATGGAACATAATATCCATCCCTCTGACACACTCGAGTAGACACAAATGTCTGAAACAGTTTAAAGAGAGATTTTTTTTCCTCTGCTTTTCAGCTCCGGTGGCAGGCGATTGCAAACCAGACAAGATCGTTAGACGGTACATTTTCTTTAGAGGAAAAAAAAACATCTCCCTTTTTTTTTTCTTTTTTTGCACTAACTTTTTGTCCAGCTAGTTATTCCCAAAGGTCCATTAGCCGAGTTCTCATTGGTTCTACTCTTGGCTGGATGCTATTAGCCCTGTGATTGGGTATTGAATTAGCCTGCTGATTTTGTATTGAAGGAGTGAAGACTGATGAGAGGATTTGGCTAAGCTTTCTTCTCTAAACCTCATTACTCACACTCAAAGAGAGCAGAACTGGAAGACACACACAGAGACACACACACCACTCACAAAGACATGTACACACAGAGGTTTCTTTCCTACTTAAATTCACGCTTTTCTATCGAAGCTTTAACAGTTTAAACCACGGCCCGATCTCTGTTGCCTCCAGGTAGAGGAGGATTTCTTTTTTTTTTTTCAAAAATACACCTGCATTGCTTTCTAAACTCACCTTTCACATCTGCTGTAGATAAAACAGAGTCAAAACCACCAAACTAATGTGTCGTGCATGTATGAGCAAGTGCTGCAGAGGCCCGAGACACTGGGAGACAACCTGTCTGCACTGAAAAGAAAGCCTTCTCAGCCCAAGAGAGTGCTGCATGCAATTGGAGGCTGCTAAGGAGAGAGATGTGTGAAAGACTTTGTGCTGATTTATGCTGTGTTTCATCCCACAATAAAGATTATGGATGATGATATTGATTTAGCCGGGGCTATGGCCATGACTGGACTCGGGCTCTCAGGTTGGAAAGAAGAGAGAATATAGCTCATTAACATTCTCAGACATAGTGAGGAAGCCTTCTGTCGGTGATTGTGTGCAGATGAATGTCTGTGTCTGTGTGTGTGTGCACGAAACTTAGATCATCCTCTGTATTAGCGGCACGACTCTTCCCTCCTTTAGTGTTTGTGAAAGTGATGAACCCCATCCTGTCCTCCTCTTTCCTGAGCCCGAGAGTGAGCAGCAGGCGTTCCCAGCAGCACGGCGCAGCAGACCAGGAGGGAGGGATGAAGTTATTGACTCCACTTTGATTTAACCTCTCCTGCCTGATCCTCAGAAGCTCGCAGACACATGCAGATTTGGGAATTCTCAGAATACCAGCCGCCCTCTAAGAGACGAGCATGTTAAAGATGCCATTCAGAATATACTACTGGCTTCAGATCCTTTTTATTTTGATGAAAGTGGCTATACCACAGTGTAGAAATCAAGACACTGCTTTGAAAAATTTACAAGTATACACGTTTGTAGCTAATAATCAAAGGTGGCAATGCTTTACTGTGCAATTTTTTTTAATTTATAACATTTTACTTTGTTGACAAATGCATAAATAAATGTTTATATTTACTTACAATTACATTATGTTTACTTAGTCATTCATAAAGTATTTAGGATGTCACCATTTCAGAAGTTATATTATTCATAGCGATGGGGAAGTCACCTCAAATATAGACTCAGTTACCGGTTTTATTGCTTTGCAGTGAAACAAAATCCTTGAAATATCTGTTTCATTACTTTTGTTAAGTTGATGTTTAACAACTCCAAAGCCTCCGTTGTTATGTTGTAAAAATAGAAAACACTATATTGCAGCACATCCAGGTCAGGATAGCGACAGGCAGGGGTTAAAATGGGCCAGAATGGGCACCTCCAGTTAATGAGCAATTAAATAAGGAACACGCTCCATTCTCTCTCTTTTTAAGCAATTATTTTTCCCATGCTGCACTGCTACAGCTGATCTCATCTGCCAAATCCCATTTTAAACCCCTGGAAATTGGCTAATACAGACTGGTTTCAAGTTGAAGGAAAACCAACACAAAGTGGACACTGTCAAACAGCCAGTGCAGCAAGTCTGTACTGCAGGGATGAAAACCTTCCAGAAGGCATTCGCTCATTTGCTGTGGTAGTAGAAAAGCCATAAAGTTTTTTGTTGAAAAACGTGCTGGGGGACAAGAGAAGGAGAAAGTAACTGAAGCAGGTGCTCTTGAGTAAATTAGCTTGTACAAGTCTGGTGTAAATGTGTTTCGTAACTTGCACATATATACTGTACACTATGCTTGTAAGTATGTATGTTTCTCTGCACGTGTTGGCTCGGCTAAATGCTTCTGCACAGTGCTTAAATATCTGCAATTTGAGACCATTTCAGACTGAAACAACAGCTAATAATTAGGAGTAATATCACTGAGTGCTGCTATGCTGAACACTGTTAGAGTTGTTGAACAGGACAATGGCGCCAAAGTGCACTTCTCTTTAATTAATTACCCGCTTTTGTTTCTGGAGGCAATACACAAACACACACATGCACACACTTGCACAGCCACTCAGAAAGAGGCAAGAGTTTGGTTTTTAGAGGAAAAAGGAGGAAACGAGGGAGAGAGGAAGAGGGTAATATCAGCAGGCTATCTATCCTCTCTTCCACTGTGCATCCCAATCCTCTTTGGAAATAACAAATGCATAAAGGAGCCACAACACAAATATATCTGCCTGGCTCAGATAGATAGTGCTATGCTAGAGTTTAATACCCTTATGTAAACCAGTAACAATCAAGCCCTAACACACACCCCCACATCACCACTAAGGGGACAATAAGGAACACGCTCCATTCTCTCTCTCCAGATATGAACAGTGAGGAGTGATTGTGTGTGTGTGTGTGTGTGTGTGTGTGTGAGTTTGTATGTAAGAAAGAGAGAGAGAGCGAGAGACCAAGCTGGGTTTTTTTTTTCCTTCAGCAGATAGTGAACAATGCCGTAGCCCAGATTGGTTGGCTCCCCGATGCTTCTTGTGGTGGTTGTTGTTTCAGAAGCAGAGAGTGATATACGCCCTGACCTCAGAGACCACAGCACGTCTGAAACTCTATTTCATTCATCCCTCACCATCCACTCTTTTGATATCTCACTTTATCCCTCTGTGCCAATTTGTTTTTATACTTTGCCTCCTCTCTCATCCTCCTGCTTCTCCCTCTCTCTTTTTTTTTCCCCCTCCTCGCTAAAACTGACAATTCAGTAGACAAAGAGAGGAGTGACGCTAAAACCGAGGAGCCCATTTGTCTAAAAATGTTGCACTGACAAGCAATCTAAACCGAGGAAAATACTTGAGGACTTACACATTTATCAAATTAATTTGTGTAAAATATACTGCACCTATGGCAGGTTTACTTACTTTGGGATGCTCGTGGAGGGGGAAAAAAAGTGATCTGACAACTGTAATATATCTTGACTTCCTAAATAAAATATGAGACAATTTTGCATCATTTCCCGACAACTCACATGCACATTTTGACCAAGAGGGAGAAAAGCAACACAGTGTCTCTAGAGGTGGATCAATATGATTAGTATGCCACGCATGTATGTGTGAGTCTAAGTGTGTGAGTGGGGGGTGGTATAGACAGGACTTACAATAGCAAAGGTTAATATCATATATCAACTGCCATCTGCATACAGCTCCGAGGGAGAAAAACACTCTTTGTCTCTCTGCTTGTAGGGTTGATCACTCTAGGATTATATGCCGGTTGACATTTCACACTTGAAAAATTTGGACAGTTTCTTGTAGGGCTGTGGAGAGGGCAGCCATCGCAGTTCTGCAGTTTAATGCCACGTATTGTCCAAGAAAAAGTCATTGTTAACTCATTTGTTAACACTGTTCCTAACAACCATTTTTGGCAGACTAAGAGCTAAAGGAAAACTACTTTTCTTGTATTGCATTATCAAAACTTTGCAGAGGCTTTCTAATGCTTGCAGCCTCTGCATACAATCAAAGCATTTTCTGCAGTTTCTGTCAAACAATAACAAGTTGCAGTGCGCGACTGGCCGTGGTCTCAAAGATGTAAAGAATCTCTTTTCACTGCAAGCTCAGCGAGACATGAGCAACATCTGTAAGCCAAGCACACGCCGAAAGTGAAACCCAATGCAGACGCAGACAGACAGAGAAGTCTGGATCGCATATATGTGTGTGCGCGCATTGCCGTTAATGTGTCTGCATGTGTGAAAGCATGCCTTGAAGTTTTCCCTGATCGTCAGCCTTAATGCTGCACTCCCTTGCCATATAGGACCCTGCTAGGAAACCATCAAATATTTATACAACATTATCCACGATCCTATAGGCTGTAAGTACGGCAAACACTCTGCTGACTTTCTGTAGCATTACATATGTTCGGTATTCAAGCTCCGGCCTTGGTTTGGAGCCGTTACAGATTCACTTTGGCTTTCATCCACCACCAGGTTTTCTTCGGGGACCCTTGGCTGGTTATGCTGAGGACCCACTGGGTAAATTACACAGTGACAGTCACAAATACAGTTTATAGCTCTCACTGCTGGATTTGTGACAGCTTTTTTTTTTTTCCTTTTTTGATCTAGTGATTCAAAAACAGGATGGCTGAGAAATAAAGAGGGACAAAGCGAGAGCGTATTAATTCTACATCCCAGACGCTGAATGGCTGCTGCTATTCTGAAGGTTGTTTTATGGAGCAGAAACAGCCACATCTTTGTGTTGTTTTCTCCTTGATTGATTGCAGTGGCCCGAGGCTCCTCGGAGCACGCTGGATTTTGTCGGAGTATTTACTAGAATGTTGGGAGGATAAAAATCACAACCCTAGACATCACACTACAGAGGCAGAGTGGCAAATACAAACAAACAGAGAGGCAGAGGAAGCCCACACAGACAGATAAAGGGGAGCGCGGGAGAAAAGATGCAACATACGGCGCGCTTGCAGCACGTGTCGCTGCAAGCATCCTGCTTCTGTTCTGTGATTAAAGAAATTTAGAGCATTTTTCTTTAAACCATTAGTTCTGAAAGCTATTAAATATATCCGTCTTCAAATAATATATAAATCATGCTTTCCTGAAATTGAACCATTTGCAAATAAATTAGATTTAAAGGCCTCGTTGTTCACAGCAAGTAGCTATAGCTGGAGAATTACAACCTATAACTTTATAGAGATTTTATCTGTTATTTCAATAGAATTTGATGGTTTTGGTTCAGGTGGTGGAGCATTTTGATCCGTGGCCCCGCCACATGCAGAAGCATCAGTGGGCCAGTTGCTGTACTGTAAGTTACTCCCGTTGTGTTATTAGTGCGTTTGCGAAAGAGTGAATTCGTAAAACTCCAGAGGTCAAAAGGTGATGCCGAATGCCAGCCACACAGCAATGAGGGGGGTCGTCTGATTTCAGTCAAGGATCTGTGCTGATTGTTGAGTCTAAATGAAAGGACAGTTATTTTAGCAACACAAAAGAAACATAAATGTCAGCAGAAGCATAAAAGAAACCTTATATTTGCAACTAACAAACCACAGCTTACCTTTCATCATCTTCTTTGATCTTTTTCCCACTTACCAGGTCAACAGTGTTTGTTATCTTCAAGTTCTTCTATGCAGATTAAAAAAAAAATGTGACAGTCACAGTGCTTTCAAATAGGTGCATCTAGAAGACACTGGGAGAATATATGTGACAAACATGCATTATAAAATATAAATAGAAGATGGAAAAGATGTATATTTTAACCAGGACAACTGTACTTACTTTCAAATGTAAAAAATGTAGGATTTTTCCATCCATATTCACTCAGATTCACTATAAAAACCTCCATAGGCTGAATTTGTAGCTTTTCCCATTGCACATTTCTAGAGGGAAAGCTACAGTATTGACTTTGGACACCAAACTGTAAAACACTTTGTTGCACTCATTATAAACATCTTCTGGAAATTTCATGTTTTATGTTTCGTGACAATTACAGACGTGCAAAATTTTCCACGACAGCTCAGGCTGATACGCCAACACTTATTCTACATCCAGCTGGTTTCTGTGTGCATATACAGTAGGTGATGAAAGAGGGAGGTGGCCTGTTGGAGCTAAACTGGCACTCAGTGTGCAGGCTGTGATATGCTGTGGACAGGACAGCCCTTGGCTCTGTCTGTCAGCGGGTGAAGCCCCTGTGTGCAGCAGGGTGGATGAAGCTCTTTAGGGTTCCCCGCTGTTGGAGGCCTGTCACGATGACAGAGACAGACTGACACAGAGGGGCAGAGAGAGGCTGCAGCCCTCCAGTTTTCTCTTTTTATACCCATCCATTCATGTTTCTCTGGTCTTCTCATTCAGCGTCTAACAGTCTCTCGCCTTCCCCGCTTTGTCTCGGAAGCTACGATGGAAACAAGCTGTGGGTGTTGTGAAATTAGTGATGTTTGTTTTTCATTACTTCTTGCTCTAACTGATGTGGTTATACCAAAAAAAGTATTTCATGCCGTCTCCGTTCGTATCGTACTCATCCTACGCTTAATTCAAATCAAAGTGATCTGTAACTAGTTGTGTTTCATTTTTTTGTTCCATGTTATGAAACGTTTGTGAAACTAAGTGTTTCACTTTTATAAAAGACAGAAAAAAAATTCTGAAAATCTTAGAAAAGTGCACAAAGAAACTGTGCGTAAAGTGTGTCAGCCCCAGATGCTATACTGGCGTCAGCATTAAATGCATGTGCGTGAGTTTGTGTGTGTGTGTGTTTCCATTGTATGTCAAGCAGTGTGATTTACTGTGGGAGGGGAGCTGATTGCGTAATCTTACAAACATCAAAATGGTGCTGCTCAGATGAGGATCTGCCCACACTGCAGATTACTGCTCAGATTAACACAGGATGAACACTGGGAGGGTGTCAGAGGAAACAACCCCAATTTCTACATCTCAGTGTTTCCTCGGTGTCTCAATATGTGTCATTGAAAGTTGATTCTGAAATGTGTCAATATGTTTTGTGCGCTTACTATAGCTGTTTGTGTGTGTGTGTGTGTGTGTGTGTGTGTGTGTGTGTGTGTTTGTATCGCTGCTCCTGTCTGTCTGTAGTGTGAGGGAACACACACACACACGCTCACACACCTCCTCCTATAGCCTGAGGGGTCTAGCAGCTTATTATGAGTCCTTAGTGGGAGAGTGAAGAGAGAACAAGAGGCCGACTACACTTAAGTGGCAGCACAGAGCACAGACAGGGAGATTTACTTCTCTTATTCCAGCACACAAAGATTTAAAGGAGCTCAGTATGTGATTAAGAGAAACTACTTCTATAATACTATAATGCTTGAATGTCTGCTGGCGAATGTAATGATTAAGAGAGTGTGTGTGTGTGTGTGTGTGTGTGTGTGGTAACATTTCCTCCAAGAGGCTGAATATTAGTGGGAATCTGCAAACAGCTGCATTTGTGGCTGCTGTGATTGTTTCCATTTGATGAATGCCAAATTTCTCTCTGCTCGTGTCTTTTTTCCGGTCTGGCCCCTGTCTGCTGTCTTTTCTCCCCATCCCCATTCTGTCAGCAGCCACGCTGAGAGTGTGTGTATATGTCTTTGTGTGTGTGTGTCCATTCCCACTCTGTCAGGTTTATTTCTGTTATGTTTCTTAATTAGCTAATAAAGGTCATGGCATCTCTCAGTCGGGGGGGCCGGCGCATGCAAATGAGCCAGAAGGTCAGATGGATTAGTGACCGCCTCGCACCGGCCAAATATAGACACAACCGTGCTGCCATACAAATACCTGCAGCTATTAAAGCATCGTGCCTGTACCAACACGGTCCCAGACACACATGCTGATATAAATCTGACTGGTTTACTCAACTGTGTTTATAAGTAGACAGCGTTAGTGCGGATGTAGTCTTGGGAACTGTAAGTGTTTGGAGGTTGTTTTTTTTTGTTTTTAGGTCACTGTGTTTTACCAGAGAAACAGTGATCCTTAAACAAACTATTTAGATATTTATTTAGCAATGACACCATGTGGCAGTGCAGCTTGGAGCAGGCATCAAGAAGTGCAAGAAGTCTTCTGCAAATTTGTTTGTAATACTGAACATTTCTAACATGTCACAATCAGCATTCCTTACTATGTCACATTAATGCTAAATGTGCATTGTATCATAGGAATTCTTATAGTCGCGGTTTATAACGTTTGAGTAAAACTGGATCTTTGCTGCTTCTATTTGCCCAGCAGTCAGGTGGTTCTTTAACCATGGCACAAGTTTTCCCAGCTAAACTATTTGAACAGTTTTGCACTGAAAGATACAAACTATTATTTTTCTAGCCCATTTGACCGGAAACAGGTTTTGTTCCACAATAAAAAAAAAACTTAGTGGTATTTTTAGTTATAGACATAAATGCTTAAATGCTTTCATTTCCATGTGTGTGTGTGTGTGTGTGTGTGTGTTATCATTTCATCCTGATGCACAAGATAAGCACGTGCTTACTGCTTTTACTTGAAAGCGCCTCTCTCGCGCTCTCTCTCTCCTTAACAGTGGAGTGCTCTTGTGATGCACTTGTCTTCATAACATGTGGTGCATGAATGCTTGCGTAGATAAGATAAGAGAGGAGGTGCAGATGCTGACACAGTCGGCGCTGTAGTGTTGCAGTGGATCTGTTACACCTCTAGGTCTATCACCTTTCGCAGCAGAGCTCGTCTCGGTGTCCTTTAGCCCTAAATCACCGGGCTGTCTCAATGTGTGAAAGCTCTCTCTCTCTCTGTCCCTCCCCTCAGGTCTGTAACTCATCCTGTCTGTCTCGTCGCTCTCTTCCTCCCTCTCGCTCTGCCTTTCCCATAAGTCACTGGGTTTCTCTTCATTTCTAACCTGCTCGCTCACTGCTCCCTCATAGCCATTCACAGTTATGTCTTTGTACCACTTGGCTCCTCTTTCTCTTTTCTTTGCTCTGGCTCGTCTCGACGAAATTTTCCTATCCGCTGAAGATCTGAGTCACAGAAAAGACTCTTGTTGTGCACTTCCTCCAAATCCCGCCATTCATCTCTTTCTCTCCTGTGGGAGGTTGTCTGGCTGCCTGCCTGACTTACAGCAGGCTGAGTGATGGACATGAGCCGAGACCCAGTGCATTACGCTCCTCTGCAGCAAAGCACAACAGAGACCAGACACTACTGTATAATACTGTGCTGAATACGGAACGACGCACACAGGAGGATGATAGACAAAAACTGAACTCGAGTAGCGAAGGAGTGATAAACAACTCGTCACTCTGAGGGGAAGAAGGGTGGTGGGATCTTAGGTCTTTGAGCTCATTATGTTAATGAGCGAAGATAAACGCAGCGCGAGAAGAAACTCTAATAACAGAGATGAGTATTAATGCCAAACTTTCACACGCACGACGAAAACAGATGTGAGAAAGAACACCTACTATCTTGAGTTGCAGGCTGTTTAGGCCTGCGGCATTAAAAGTGCAGCTAAGAGAGTCAAACTCTGTCAGCATCATATCATGTGCTGAGCAGACCTTTGTAGGAGACGATAGAGAGAATGGGACTTTCTTTGTTTATATCCTTTCCTCCTTCACCACCTCCTGCTCCTCCTTTTCTTTCCCTCGGTGTTTATCCCAAATCCAGCTGTTGTTTCCAACACGTCCTCCGAGCCTTAGCTGCCCTAAAGTTAAGAAACAAAACACACTCATTCCGCAACACCTCCTGCAACATACACATATCCAGTATAGAAAATGCACTGCTCCAGGAGTGCGTTTTACAGACGCTCCATCGAACCCTTCTCGCTCTTTAAAAGTCCAGCATTTTTTTGACGCTCTCCGCGATATTAGATCCCCCCCCTGAATATTTTAACGACCCTTGCTTCCCGCTTGTCATTTCGCTCCCTTTTTATCTTTGAATATGCCAGTTATTTCACACCCGTGACCCCTACTCCCTTAAACCAGAAGTCATTCTTTCCCCAAAGCCCTCTCTGACTTTGTCTCTCTTTTCTTTTCCTTCTCATGATTTTCAAAATTCAAGCATGTCTCCCCGTCTTCTAAACGTGTCTGTACACCCTCGGGGCGCGTAAGATTGAAAGCCATTTTCAGAGGAGTTGAAAAAAGGTCCGATCCATAATCACCAAAAGTACCTCTGCCTTCTGCAGAATTACAATAGCAAGCATTTAAATGACCGACGTCCATAGCTGTATCTCCCGTATATCACTGCCGGTCGTGACTCGTATACTGCGGGCCGAGCCGAACCACACGCTCGGTTTCAGTTTCACGTTAATATCCTTCAGATTAAGCGGTGGGGTGGCCACTCCATCGCTGCGCAGCATGTTCTCTTCTTGTTTTCCATGCAGACACAATGGAATATAATTAGTCGATAGCTGCTTTGCACTCAGGCCTCTGCATGTTGCTAATAAATGCTAACAACAGAGAGTGAAGCCATATGTCATTTGCTGCATTAGCCACTGTACAGTTTTGTCAGGGAGACCGCTTGCAAGTACATTACATACATTAGCAACGTTTCCAGTCTCTATCAGTCCTCTGATTACAATAAATGCTCCCTCGCATTGTAACGATGGGCTTCACAATAATGGCCCATAAATTAATACAGTGCTCAGCAGTAAATACTATTATGCTGTTAGTGTTTACAGCATACCCATGTATATGTAACTGAATCGGTGGATAATCACTATTCACAGAGGCAGTCCTTCCAACACAGCAGACACTTACTGTCCATTTGCCGGGACAGTGCCCCTAAATGTCACTGATTCCAACAAGGGACTGTTAAGTGCATCACAAGCTGAGCCTTACGACTGTTACGATACACCAGCAGTACACCGGATCTCTTTTTTTTTTTAATCTTACAGAACAGGGGGCAGCTGTGAAAAGCTTGTTAAGGTATAATTCACTGCTCTGTCTGTGTCATTTGGGCCTTGTATTATCACTGAGATCATTCCCACACGCACAGGAGCGCGGAAGCCCTGTGAGTGAATGGCAAGCAAGCATGTATGTGTGTTGGGGGTGCTTCCATATGAAATGTACACGAGGGTGAATCTCAGTGGTGTTAATGGCTTTTTAAATGTCAGGGAAAGTCAGGGAATGATAAAAGAGAGATCTGTTATCCATGTCCTCATGATCACCACCGAGCACGCCGCTGTTCTCACCTCGCTGAGGAGCCTTCAGCTTGTGTGTGTGTGTGTGTGTGTGTGTATGTGTGTGTGTGTGTGTGTGCGCAGGAGTAGTCCAACTTCAATCCCTGCTGATGCCAGCATGATTTATGCACCAATCAGATTAGCTCTGAGAGAGAGGGCGAGACAGTGCGAGAAAGGGAGTGGGACATTAGATATTCGGCGACTTTCTGGTTTATAGTGATTTTCGTTGGGTATTTGGCCGAATACAGACTTTGAACAGCTAAAAATCGTTTCATTAATACATTTTTATTCTTCTACTCGCATCGCTGTGCATTCATCACTGTGTTAATTTTTTGCTCAATACAGATGGATACAGTAAAGACGAGGCATTGTGCCTGGAGGAAAGTATTTATGCTTTTGTGCTGAGTAACGACCCAGCTGAATTGGAGGGGAAATTAAATCAGTAGGTTTATTGTTCATAAAATATATCTATATCCAGATGTAAAATTAAATGACTTAGAAGAAGCTACATTCAGCTGATCCCTTATTCATAAGAGGTAGCTCCACATGTGTGATTTGCCGATCTTTTTAATGCAGGAAGGCCAGCCTGATTCAACTCGGAATCAAACCGGAGAACTTTTGCTTAATAATACATTAAAGGGTCCATAACAGATAATTGTTTCATAACCTTTTAAGTGGTCTAGATTTGTGGTGGACATTCAGAAAAGAAGCTCAAAAAGATTTAACAGAAATGGTAATAATGAGTGCAAAACCGTACCCTCAAACACACAATAATAACATGGACTGAACCACCACTCACAACCACTAGCACTTTATATACCTCTGTAGAAATTATCCACATATCTCACTTATCTTAACTGCACTACTGTATAGCTCTGTGTAAATAATCATTCTGTACATACGATAACTTTTAATCCTACAACTGTTTATAACTTGCATAGTTCACATTTCTGTATAACTGTATATCTCAGATTTCTGTATAGTTTTTTTATTTCATATTTATATCCTGTTCATAGCCTGTACATAGCTTGTACTCACTACAGCCTGTACATACTTATAGTTATAGAATATTCATAACATACTTCATACCGTGTACATTATAACATACCATAATAGACCCATTTCTGTAATATACTTACATATCTATATTATTGCTAATATATATTGTAATATATCTATATCACTAAAGCACTTCTGGATGGATGCAAACTGCATTTCGTTGCCCTGTACCTGTGCATGTGCAATGACAATAAAGTTTAATTCTATTCTAATTCTATTCTAAAATGATATACACGGGAAAAAGTAAGTGTAAATAAAGGAGTCTAAATGATGGTCAAAGTTAAAATACAATTTTTAAAAGCTAAAATAAAATTTCTTGGTTTGTTTTATTGAATAGTGTTTCACTTTTAACTTTGTGAAACAAAACATATTTTTACAATGTTGAAAACTGATAAATAAATGATAAATTCATCCTTCAGGCATAAAAGAGACACATGAAACTTCAGTTTGGAGTTTTAAAATTTTAGTTGTCGGTCTTTTCAGTTTTAAGTACACAAATAAACACATAAAACACAAATAAAGGTAGAAAGTAGTGCAGTAGCCTTCTGCTGTTGACGCAACAGATTTAATGCATCATTAGGGCCACCATTGTTTCCTTTCTCCCCTCGCTCTGGCTCTTTCATGGAGACAAAATCAGTTTTCGCTCAGTATCTCGAATCCTCATTAAAATCAACACAAACCATGCTCTCTAAAATTAAATCTTTGCATACGTGTGTGTGTGTGTGTGTGTGCGCGCGTGTGTGTGTGTGTGTGTGTGTGTGTGTGTGTGTGTGTGTGTGTGTGTGTGTGTGGTTTGCACAGCACCCTGGCCTGCTCTAACAGAGGGTTGAGTGATGTCACAGCAGACTGCATTTTAATAGAGAGGGAAGCAATTAGAGAGGGGACAGGCCGAGAGGTGGATAGATGGAGAGGCTGTCTGTGTGACACGTAGTGCGCTGAGTTCACACACACAACACACACACTCATTACTAAGGATGAGTTAATTAATTGCACAGTGATTCACGGTACTTGTAATTAATCTCGTAGATATGTGAGTGTGTTTTTGAGAGGTGACTCTTCTCCCTTCCATTTATAATTTACACACACACACACACACACACACACACACACACACACACACACACACACACACACACACACACACACTCTCTTCCACACACACACACAGACACACAGACACACAGACACAGACCAGTCTTCCTTAAGGCTACAACACAAAAATTCTATTATCTGCTTATTAGAGTTGTTGTTATTATTGATTATATTGTTCTTAAATATATTTATGGCCAATAAAACCTATTCAATCAGTGAGCTGACATATTTTGATACTTGACACAGGGTTTGGTATGATTTGTTACTTTTCTAATTGTTTAGTAACTTAAAACCTATGTTTCTTTTTCTAGCGCTTTCAAACTAGTGTATACCTCTCACTGTGTAATAAATGCTGAACAAAAACATAATAAGACATTTTATGTGTAATTAAAGGAGTTGGATATGTCTGAATAGAAGGTTTCCAGAAATGCTGTCTTTGTTGTTTTTGGTTAAAATACTTTTCAATCATGTAGCTGTATCTGATATTGCTGTGCTGCTGCTGTCACACAAAGTATCTTTGCAGTTTGTATATCAAGTTGTTGTGATGCAAAGCTTTAGGATTTCGAGGGAAAATACTTTACAATACCCCATGAGGCAGTATAAGGATAAACATGAATAGTTCAAACACGAGGTTGCAGTTGTTTTGAAACCTAAAATAAGTCGAAAGTTGAACTGTTGTGTTGAGTTTTCCGTTGTAGATTGTCGTGATAACACCAATAAGGTGATATCACATCGTGCAGTGATTGAAAGAGAGAAAAGCATCATGTTATCATTTATTTACCTTGTAGCGCTCGCCTTCATCGTGTCCCTGCAGAAATGGCCCTCACAGTCCTGTCCCTCTCTCTTTTTTCATTTCTTGGGAGGAGATTATACAGTTAAAAAATTAACTGTATTAATCTTGCTCTCGTCTCTACCCATGATCCTTTGCATTCATCAGCAGGAGTGGGAGTGGTGGAGCAATCACATTTGGAAATTAAACAAATAAAAAAAAGTTGAAGATAGCTGAGTGAGTGATGAAGCCAGCCAATTGCTAGCAGCATAAATCTCCCCCTGTCACCACCCCACCTCTGCCTACACACATTTGGATATTGTTATGATTTTACCGTGTTTGCATATATGAGCCTAATTTATTAGAATCAAACACCATCAAGATTATTTACAAGCAACTGCTGGTCTGCTGCCAATAAGCCCATTAAGTGCATTGTTGGAGAGTGGTTATATGATCAAATACACAATAGTAATTGTGAGTGGAGAGAGGCCAGAGTGATTCTCAATGAGGTGATTATCTGCGTGCAGGTTATTGTGCTATTTCAGCATGACATGTAAATCTGCATCGTTCCATCAATCACAGAGCCGGCTGTCAGCAGAGTGATGTGTGAAAATGACAATGACAACCCCAAAGGATGAAGAAGGAAACATCTGAATGACTAGTGCTCAAAAACGAATTCATTTTTATGTTTCAAAGAACGATAAGAGTTTTCTATGCTGGATACAAACTGGCTTCCAGTGTCTTTGTCCTTCTGTTGGCCATTATTAGTACATCACAATGAAACTTGTAAAAATGCATGCATGCAAAAAAAAAAAAACGCTACAAAATACAGAAACACACCGACCAGCTGTAAACAGCACAGACTGTGATGGCAATGCTTCAAGGGGGCAACAAACAAATGATATAACAATAGCTGAGACATGCTTGTTACTATGGCTGTTTTGGTGGTATTGAGGTTATGTACATATATGTTTTCTTAGCTTTAATGGCCTGATTCATATATTGGTTTAGTTTAAGTAGTTTTTTTATAGGGACAAGTCTGTTACATGAACCAGGCAGTATACCACAGCCTAAGGCAGTTTGCACTGCCCGATTGTCTCGCTTGTCTTTAAGAGCTATTGAAAGATATGATATTTTTAAATGATCCCTGTGCTTATTTAATGGGTAACTAGTAAACAAATCAAGTAAATTATGCGGTTCCTAAGAGTAGCTAAAAAAGTAAAAGTTGGCTAAAAGCCTGTTCCACAGTTAAATATGCAATAGTAAATGAGCTAATAATAACAATAAACCATTCCTAACAGCAATGAATAATACAAAATAAATCAGTAACTTCCAAAAGTTGTATAGACTAATTATTAGTTTTAAAGTTTGTTGATTACAGTATGATGTTCATTTTGCAAATTATGGTCATACGTTGAGTAAAACACATTATATGAAGTGGGGTATGCTTTAGGGTGGGGCTCCTCTAAGATTGACCACATAAAGGGAAAAAATATAAGCTCGGCTGTTCACAAATCAATGAGTGACATCACAGTGACTGTGACCATCATCTGTCGCACTTTTTGTCTTTTGGTATTTTGGTGCTTTTGGTATTTTTGACGTGTTGTTGAGCTCAGCTTTCAGGGTTATCATGGCCACCACTATAGTGCATTACATGTATTTAGCTACAAGGAGATATGAAGGTATTATTGGTGGAAGTCTGTAATATTGTTTTATTAGTCCTTGGATCAGATAGTTTCTGAATTCAGACTGTTTTTCGGCATCTGTGAGAAATGTAACCATTTAGAAGACTGCTAAAGAAAAACTTTATAATAAAACAACTTTTTTTTTCTTTTCTTTTCTTTTTTAAATAAATTAAAAGTTGTAAGAATAGTCTCCCAGCAACTTGAACAAACCTAATGTATTTTCTTTCCCATTTGGGTTTCCCAAAAATATTTTGCACTGTTGAGCTGCTTCAGTCATATTCCCACGACTGTACACCAACAACAGGCACTCACGCCTACAAACACACACACAGCAAGTGAGAAAAAAGTGACATAAAGCAGGGGTCTGGGGCTAAGTAAGCAGTACACCAGGTTATGCGTCATTTACCGCGGCTCAATAACAACCTTTCTGTCTGCCCGACACACCTGGTCACACAAAATGACACATGCTGTCCTTTGAGAATGCTCACACACAAACACACACACACACACACAGAGCATATCTTTTTTCACCCCTTGGCGGCCTTAACCAGACACATTACATCCCCACTCAACTATCTGCTCGTGACAGATGTATTTATGTAATGGTTTTGATAGGTATTGATCCACACGGCGGAGCCAGTTAAGAAATAGAGAAAAACGAGATTTTAAAATCAACATGGCCGAGGGGGGTGTTTGGTGGAGATGATAGCTAAACAAGAAGATGAGTGACATGAGCGAGAGAGAGAAAAAATCATGTCAAAAGTAAAGCGAGGAAAGTCGTGCCAGCGAAACCTTCAGAGGAAGACGCTCAGGTGGAAAGCGCTCGCGAATTTGATTCACAAAAAGAAAGATCTAAGAAACATGCACAGTGTCTCTGCAAGTGTGTGTGTGTTTGCAATGGCATGATCGTGTGTGTGCGTGTGTGTGACCTTGGCTTGGCCCGGTGGTAAAGTGGGGCGTCAAGAGAGTCAGTGTGTGAGCAGTCAAGCGTTCTCCCTCAGATTAGCAGGCTTTATTACTGCCACCAACCACTGGCCTGACAAATCCTCTTATTTCATTTTACCTTCCTCTGCCTCTGCCTTGTTCTTTTCCTCTCACTCTTTTATTTCACCTAAAACCTCCTCCCTCTCTTTCCTTCCAGCCCTGCATACGCTAGCTTTGCATGCTTCACCTTGCACCTCTCCTGGCTCCCTCGCAAGTTTTCCCTCACAGCATAACAGCCCTATTTTCTATTTCCTCCCTCTTTTCTCCTCATTGTCTTTCCGTCTTCCGCACGGCTCCGCTGAAAGCTACACATTTCTTTTTCTACCTTTCTCCACTCCACCTCTTGCTCTGCTCCTCCCTCTATCTCCTTCCCACTCCCTGGCTCTCTATAGTGTGATGAATCTGTAGACAGGGGCTAATAATTGTACTTCAGCCCAAGTGCTCATTTTTCTTTGTGTTTGAAAGCTGTGACAGGCAGGAGCTCTCTTTTTTTTTTTCCCCTCCACCCCCCTGTCCCTTGTCTCCCCTTTTCTCTTTCCCTTTTCTTCCTATCCTCACACAATGGGTGAGTAAAATAACTCAGGGTTTACAAGGTCATGCTGTCTAGCGGTGAGGACTCGCTGGGGATTTGGGAGTGGAAGGATTTCCTCAAAGGTGCCGTGTTGAGACTTCAATAAAAAACAGAAAGTTATAGATTGCACGAGCAGATCTACAGGGGGAAATAAGTGCATTTGATAGTGAACAAGCTCAGTAAACTTGGATTCAAATGTTACCATGACTATGAGTCTTCATGGAAGAATAAATGATAAACTGAAGCATTGCCATGGATTAAAAACATCTACATTTGCATGCATATTACACATATTTTTTTTAATCATTTAAAAGAGAACTCACCTTAAAATGCTCCACTTCCTGCCATATGTGGCAGTTGCATGATCTTTACAATGCATTATTTTAATAATAATAATAATGTGCCCAAAAATAAGTCTATTTTACTGCTTTTTATTCATTACATCTCAGAAATCAATGGTACAGTAATGGCATGGAGAAACTGGGGAAAAAATGTCTGTTTTTGTAATCCTGCAACAGAATGAAAGTATTTCTTTAAGAATCTGCAAACAAGACATAAAAAACATTTTGACAGGCAAATTTTTATATTAAAGTGGGCTAATTAAGTGGAAAGGAGCCTGGGGAAATAATCTTTTAATTTTAAAATATATATAATTTAAGACTCTATCAAAAAAGCAGCCTGCAAGCAATCCAAATCGTGAGATATTGAAAGAAAATCATATTTCCATTGACTCTGCTGTGGTACTTTATGAAAACTGATCATCAGTTTTCATCCTAATGCCATCCTCAAAAGAGAAAGATTAAAAGAGAGCAGTGGGGAGGGAGGATAACACAGAGTAAGACTTTATTGCCTGCTGTAGTTAGATGGTAAATTTCCTCCTGGCAGATATTTATTGGGTTAGTTGAGTCTAGAGAGAGCTTTAACATTGATTGTGATCATTAAATATATCCGCTCGAAATGGCAACATGGCATTCCTTCGGTCGATGGAGCCAATAGGAGCAGAACAAAGGCATAATCAAATCAATCCTCTCATAATTATTCTTTGAGAGGTGAAATTAATCACAAGAAGAAATAAAAACAATAATGGAAAATGAAATGATCAGTCGTAAACAATTACTGCCCAAATTGAAATGAACTCGGTGAAGGGGGAAAAAAAACTCAACTGTAAATCCGACTAATTAAAATAACATTCTAATGTATATCGGTTATTTGCTTTACACAGGCTTTCAGTTATTACATTGTTGGGTGTCGTTATTCTAAGAATTGGAATAAAGAGAAAAAGAAATGAAGGGAAACAGACTGTGACTGTGTGTGCGTGCGTCTGTGTGTGTCGAGCCTTAACTGTCGGGTCAAAGGATCAAGGTCCTCCTCTTGCGAGAGTCGTGCTTCTCCTTCTTCTCTGCTCGCTGAGAGGAAGTGTAGCATATTGATTAGCTATCAGATGATTCCGATAGGGCCTGATCGATAAGACTTTGCATGAAAGCCAGGCAGGACCCTCCCACTTCACTCAGGCACACACCCACTGATCTGCCACTGCAGTGCACACCCGCATACAAGTCTAGTTGTTTGTAATTCTCCTGAAGATTCTCCTTTGAGTTCTGAATCTGGCCCTTCTGTCAAAGGCTTTCTCATATGCTCAGCTTACATAGAATTGCGACTGATAGACTAAGCCTGCACTTTTAGTCGAGAGCGGCGATATCTGTAGGCCGCAAATGGTCTACGTTACATGATCGCACGTGTATAAAGTGCTTTAGCTGGTGTCAGACTGTGATAATATAAAATTTGCAGCACTTCTGAGATGTATCAGTCAAACTGATGTGTTTCCAGCACACAGCCTTCATCATTAGCACCAGTTTCTTGATATATAGTCATAAACAGCATTATGGTTATTTTATTCTGAGTTTCTCCTCCAGCAGAGAGGTTGGGGAAAGCGGGCTAACATTACAGAAGTCCCAGGTGTAGAATTACACTCTTTAAGATCATTTCAGGAGGCTATAAGAGCCTACAATAACATAACTATTTGAACAAGTCAGAATCCCTTTGAATAAGATTATATTTCAGTAGTGGTGAAGTGTGAGAACAAGAAGTGAGACTTAATTTTTAGAGGCCCAATAGAGCAAAAAAAAAAAAAACCCAAACAATTTTAATAAACCACATATGAAGTCAACAAAGACAAAACAACGGAACACATCAGGACAGACCAACTAAATCAAAATAAAACACAGAGGGAAACTAAACAGCTGACGTGCTTAACACACTGGCGAGTACGTCTGCTCACGACTTGATCAGTCACACACTCGGGAAGAGGAAAACGTCTCTCACAGAGGCTCATGTCAGCACATACACAAAATGCTCTGTAACAAGTAGGCGAATTCTCATGTTTGCCAAAGTATGGCCATGAAAGGGCCTGAGCCTTATCAGCACCATGGACAGCAGCTGGGAACATCCTTTATTACTGTTCAACTCCTCGTCTGTGTATGACAGATTTCTGTATTTTTAGTTTTTTCAGACACTAAAACAATTTTAAAACACACGTTATTTATACCGTTTGTTCAATCTGATGCAAAATAAAGAGGCAAAAAGATTCTGGACAGTTTAATAAAATGTTGTTTTGCTTGCTGTACTGTACATGCGGGTTGCTGACTGTTCCTGCTCTGTGTGTGCGTGCATGTGAGTGTTTGTACTGCATCTCTGTTCCAGGTGTGTGCAGTGCTGTGAAAGGACAGCGATAAGACACCTGTACTCTGGGTACAGAACAGATTATAACAGCAGTATCAGTTTCTGTGCAGGGCACAGCATGTTTCTGAATGTTCTGTCTGTTCCTGGGGTTTTTTTCTTCTCTTCAGTATGTCTGCCAGGAAGGGAAGAAAAGAAACAATACGTGAACAATGTGTGAGAGTAAATTATATTAAGTATAACTGTGATGCTGTGTCATTCTGATGATTGTGTCGATTGATCTGTTCTTTGAATACATGATGAGTGCATGTCCTGTTCTGTCAGAGGGGAAAAAATATGGTAAATGGACTGGTTCTTATATAGCGCTTTTCTACTCTTTCTGAGCACTCAAAGCGCTTTATACAACTACTATATATATATATATATATATATATATATATATATATATATATATATATATATATACTTTATACAAATACTGTAAAAACAGCTTTTTACTCTGTGATGTTCATACCTGGTTAGTACATTCTGGAAAACTGGAAACTGTCGTACTTAGACTTGTTGCTTACTTCTCAGCTTCCCACACAAATATCCCCCTAATGGTCTTCAGATGAATGGACTTCTATAGAAGAAATTCACATATTTCTGTACAACAGATTTTTATTGACTTGTTCTCTCTTTGTGTGTTTTTTTGCAGATATCATGACACTGGAATGCTGTTTCAAGACCAACCTACGGCATCCGGACTGCCATAAAGCACAATGTCTCAAAAGCGTCCCACCCCCTGTGGCTTCAGGGCAACCAATCCACAGCAAATCCAAAGCCGGAGTTCAATACTAAAGCGGATGATTTAAAAACAAAAACAAAAAAAAGGAGAACTGAAGAAATTAAAGATCCTGGACTCTGTAAATAAAATTCTCCACCTTCTGTATTTGTCATTCAAATGGACAAAGATTAACCCGTAAATATCTCCAAATTGTAACTTACCAGAGCATAGATTGTCAATACTTAGGTTGAGTAAAATAGCAGAAAAAAATATGATGTCCACCCCCCCACCCTTTAGCACATGGCCAGAAATCAGGATGTTGTAAATACTGTACAGAAAACAAATAGGGACGTTGATAAGAAATATAATTATTGCAAAATTGTGTACATAGCCATTAGAATCACACCTCTACTGTGTTTGTAATTCAATAAGTTTCACATGCCCGTTACTATTTATTTCTTCTTGCCCAAAAAGATTTAGCACAACAATTAGCAAGCGCTCTGTATCAGAATAGGAAACATAAACACCAACATAGAACTAGACAAGAGGATACTGAACTTAGAGACATTAATTGGGAAGACATTATATTTGCTGATAGCCCACTATTGCTGGAATCAGATGCATATGCCGTAGAGTGTATGCTTACTAGTTAAACCTTGTATTGTTATCAAAACAGGTCATTTGCATTTTGTTTACATCTAATTTAAGTAGACGTTTGAGAAAAAAAGGACTTTAGAGCTTAAAAAGGTTACAGAGACACACAGACAAAGAACAAATTGTGACAGGTTCGGCTCAGATCTTCACCTTTCCCCCACTCCCGGTTTTAAAATACTACAGCAGAGCTTAACTTCACTTAAACTTTAACTAATTCAATAGATTGTATATGAAATCCCCTCCTGTGCTGTATATTTAGTGTTTTAGACGCTGTAGTGATGTGACATATCCAGATGGGCTTCCATGGTTTGGCAGCTCTTACAGTTAGTCCACACCTAACGAAACATCAGCTGTTTCCTTTCTGATTCCTCTTTGGCTAGTTGCCCTCCTCTTCCTCTTCGTCTTCTGTCCATTAGAGGGCCTGTATGCCCACTGACCTCTCTGCGACCAGGCGCTCGCTCAGCTCCCACAGGCTGGCAGCACTGCTCGGATCCTGGGCCTGGGCGGATGTCTGGCAGCGGAAGCAGTTGTTGAAGTACATGCCGCCCAGCCCTTCCAGCTCCGGTGCTACCGCACAGTACACTGTGGTGGCCGCCCCTTGTTGCTGTGGACAGACAAAAAAAAAAAAACACAAAAAGAAGAAGAAGAATCAGTGGACGAATCGCGACGCTGAGACAGCAAGGCGGCGTCGGCCTGCAGGAGCAGACAAAATATGGAGAACTCGTCTAACGACACGCAGACTTTAGGATGTGTGCTGTATGGAGGAAGAGACAGAGGACATAAAGCGGACTCTGACCACATTCCTTTGTCCTCTGTGAGACCCACACACACATAGACAGACACACGCATACACACACAGACAAAAAGAGACAGCAGGACTGTGTCTACAGGGGGGGAAAAAAAGACTCGCGCACACGCTGTCTCTCCCCTCTCCCTGCATCCCGATGACTGGGTCATATAACTCCTTACTGTATATATATTTATATACATATATTTATTTATTTATTTCTCTGCCAGGTGTGTATAGGACATCTCGCTATGTGGGACCGTGTGAATGCTACAGATGTATAGACTCACAGTGGATAAGGCGGGAACAAAAATATTACACCAGCTCCTGTCTGGATGGGAGTCGCCAGGGAAACTACAGCTCTGACGTGCGATGTGTGAACAGCAGGTTTCAATGCCATGATTATCAATATGTATATTTTTCACGTGATGTTTATTAATATTCAAGTGCTGGAAAATACAAGTACAACTAACTATTTCAATCAAAAGTTTTTTGGTTGTTGCGTACAACACACAAACACGTCGCGCGGTTTTCCCTCCAGTTCTTTCTCAGTAATTCTCCTCTCAAGGCAAGTTTAAAACCTGAAGATCACTCAGCCCGGAAAACTCACTCTGCTACACGTCGTCTCAAGCCGAGACGCGCTGTAAAAGTGAAACAGTATTTTTACGCAACCTGCTAAGTTCTCTAATACACCCCATCCCATCAGTCAGTAATTAGCAGGGATATTCACGGCGAGAGATTTCGGTGACATTTGAAAATGAAAGCTGAAACTGCGGCAGAATAAACACGTCAGAGAGAATTACACACATAACCCGACCGCTCAAAGAGGGATCTTTCATGCTGCAGCTCCGGCTAAAAGCTGCTGTGACAGCTTCCCTGCGAACTCCAGGGCTGGAGACGACTTCTATGCGGCCACATGAAATGGCTCGCCTCTTTATCTCCTGATGTGAGGGAGCGAGAGTGAGACGGGGGTGGGGGCAGAAAGAATGAGAGGGAACACTGATGTGATGACTGAAGGCTAGTGTTTAGCACAGAGCACTGGCACACACTGAGACAACCACGTATATGCAGTAGTCAAACGCGGGCAACACACACAAACGTACACACAGGCGTAATGGAGGCACATTACAGGCCAACTGTTTGAACAGATTCCCAAAGCACAGGCCAGCACACTAAAAGTGGCAAGATCCTATGTCATCTAAAGCATTTATGCTTTCACAGCCTAGTACAAAAATATGCACCAAAATGCAAATGCTACGAACACAAAAACACACACACATAAAGCAGATTCCAGGAAATGTTTCTCTCATCGACACACGCAAACCTAAACGGGCACCCACACACAACTCCCTCTAAGCTCTGAGTAAAGTTCCACCAGGAGGAGCCCTGGTGTGTAACGTCGCAGAAGCAGATTGAGCGTGTTTGAAGTGCTCCGTGATGAGAGAGCTCGTAAACAGCAGATGAAAAAGGCAGCATCTCTCTGTGCGCCTCTGTCTGTCTCACCTGCCAGTGAGGCGATAACTTCATCCACATCACATGTCGCCATATCAAAGACCGACAAATGCCAAGCAGTGTCTCTGAGTTGCAGGTTCACACGCACTCAGTTCAACTCATCTCTCTCACTTAGGGCATCTGATTTAGCTCGCCTGAAAGCCAAATGCCTTTTAAACTTCACTGAAGATTTCAGCGCCGCCGGCTCTGACACCCTGACACCACCTTGAACTTGGCTGACTTTCAGACAAGTTTGTTTGTGTCCAATTACCAGACAGTTGGGTTTAAATATTGATATAAAAAAAAAAACAACTTTCATGTTCAGAATCCAGATTTATGTGGCTGAAATCTGAAAGGCATTTCTAGTCTTTAGAAAAAGCTTCTCTGCTGGCTGCCACGCATGCAGTTAGTGACAAACGGAGCAGTACGCGGGCTGTTTGTGCGGTGTGCCCAGCAATGTGCTATCTTATTGGTGTTTAGCTCATCCCCCTCACCACTTGACCTTGTGACCTCTGTAAAAGATAAGGCTGATGAGATTAGGCATTAACATGCTCAACCACCCACCACAGCCATTTATCACTGTGTGTGCGCGCGCGTGTGTGTGTGTTTGCAGATACCAGGCAAGTAGGTGGCGGGCAAGGATTTCGCTACACTTACAGTTACACGCTGCCTGAACACAAGAGCGTATCTGCGCACAAGCACGAACAGATACACATATGAACAACCCGCATGGAAGGTAATGCCACTAAACCAGTGTGCATCGAACACATCTGTGCCGTCCAAAGATGATTTCCAATCCAAGTTCAACTGTAGATTAAGTCTGTAAATTAAGCTGTCTACAAAATGATGGGTTAGTGTATTTCTATACTGTGCACCTTAATGTGAAGCATTACCTTGACTACAGTAGTTTTATTATCAGAGACATCTATGGTACCCAGAGCTACGACGTCTGCCCAGAGAAGCTGACTTGACACTGACTTAAGCTCCAAAAATATGGATACTCTTTCGGAATTGGCCTCTTCAGGCATTTTAGCCCAAAAAATAAAAAGTGAGACAAGTATAGGAATGCAGTTACAAATCTAACTTTAAATGCTTTGAGAGGGAAACTCTTTAAATCCTTTAGACGACCATCTTGCAATTCCACTTTAGACTTAAGCATGACTTCTTTGGATGACTTCAGACTTCACTTTCACATTCCCCAAAACAAAACTAGCTCTGTTACCACCACACTGATTCTAGGAGGGAGGGAGGGAGAGAGGAAGGGGACAGACAAGGAGGATCCAAACCAACCAAAACAACTCCAAACCGAAATTTTTTTCTCTATGCTAAAAATAAAATGCAAAGATCTCAGCAATATGATAAACCAATGCCAAGTGCAGAAGCGGGTTTTATAGATTACGTGTGTGTAGATCTTCCTTTGTGGGTAATAAAAATAAACATAAATACTGAGGAAAGACTTACAAAACACCCTGCAATAAGCTGACTGCTGATAAGTGGCAATAAGCCTGTACTTAGCCTGGGATTCAACACTACGGTTCTGGAACTGCTCTGGGACCAGATCCAAGTCTTCCAATCTCAGCATTGACTCAATACCCAAGGACCTCATGGACTTGCAATAGAAATGTCCTTGTATAGTGTTACGCAATAACCCGTTGTTGAGAACATCTTACTGAGCGTATCAAAAGCAAAAAGGGTACGTGGGGGAGATGTGATGTTGAATTAACAGTATTGTTACTTTGCCGTGTTCTGTTTTGTGTCTTCATCGTCCGAGTTGTATAAGCTTTCTCCGACCCTGTGCATGTGACCCTTTGACCCCCACATCTGTAGTTACGTCATTGACCTCTCCCTCTGACCTGGATGTAAATAACCCAGTACTGTAGAGCAGTCTGTTTTTGGCCCATCCCTGTACATACAAACCTGTAAATACTAATGGCTATGCATGCTGAACACCTAGCAATTCTTTCAGGTACTTTTATAATCCCCAAATTCTCATATGGCATGTGCTATAAAAAAAATAATATAAAAAAGTAGAAAAAGTAAAAGATTCAAATAAAAAAAAAAAAGTTTAAAATAAATGCGTTGGTAATATTGTCAGGCAATATCCTCTCTTGGACAGTGTGTGTAGAGTCTTCCTGTTTTCTTACTCCTGTGGGTGGTTCTCTCCCTTTGCCTGTCCTGTGTTTCTGCTCACCATCTGTGTCAGTTGTTGTCAGTTGGCATTTGTACAGCAGCGAGGGTTGAGGCAGAGAATAAAAGAGAGGGGGAGTGTTCACCAGCTGACCTCTGTGATGGCACTCCAATTCAGCAGCAGTGCTAAGTTTTGGCAAAGCGCTTTGCGCCTGGGACACAATTTAAAAAGTTTGTGCCTGGCCCGAAGCACTCATACTGTACAGCATACTGTAAATCAGTGTTTGCAGTGTGAAGGCCCTCTATATATGTGCAAAGGTACAAATTGGGTGTTTTTCTAAGTTTAATAATCTGGAGAACCTACTGTTTTTAGCCCATTTTAGACAGTCCCATTTTAGGAAAACTGACATGTTTTCTGTCCTCATTTGTAACTAGTAAAACATCTGGATTCTAAAGACAAGTACTTTGAGAAAAGTCGTTTTTAACCATCCAGTGTCATAAGGCTACGGCACTCAATTGGAAAAGTATTTCCTGGCTTGTAGTCTTAGTAAAGAGGAGGAGTGCAGTTTTTGCCTCAGCCCTCTGCCACGCCTCGTGGAGTAACTATCCTGAAAAGTGGGACTCCAAACTGATTGTGATTCTGTTCCAGGAATGTTTTTTCTTTTTTTTTCCACCCTGAACCTGTGATGTTTAAAATAGATGGAGGTGTCTGATTTTTAATCTGTGCTAAAGATATTTTACATTTAATAAATAACCATTGAAATCAAAGCTTGGTTTTTGTGCAGTTTATGCGTGTACGACGGTGTGCGTTCAGAGCCATCTTTGCCCTCAGCTGTAGTAACCTCTGCGAGCTGACAGCTCAGCTGAGCGTGCCCGGCCCAGCTGTAGAGGGAATCCTGGGTAATGCGGTCCCCACAGATAAACAAGCTGCCCTTCTATTCAGCTTGAGCACTCAACCAAGATGAGAAGAGATTAGCACCTAAAACACCCCAGCGCACACTTCAGAAAGCACCCTGACACTCACAACCATGAATCCGAGGTGGCCTCCGTCACCCTGACTGAGGTAACGTTAGATAACCAAAAGTCTAAGTGCTCTGTTCTTTAAAAAAAAAACATAAAGAAAACTCTATTATGTATAAACTGAGAGCCTGGTTAGATCCCCAGAGAAGATCAGATCTTCGCATCATGGTTCTTTCCAGTGACTAGTGTACTTCTGGTCATCTGTATGCACTAAATGCTATTTCATAATGTCCATTAGCGCACAGGCTGATGGCTAATACTCACCTACAGGCATCGTGCTCTCCTGAGGGGCATTAAGGATAGGATGGAGGGACCGGCTTCCCTCCTCCCTGCTTCACATTCCCTTCCTTTATCCTACCTCCTCATTCTCTGTGTCTATCTGCCTTACCCCCTGCTTCTTTCTCAGCCCTATCTTCTCCATCAACCGTGTGTAGATCCTTATTCCCCTGCAACTTCATCCTCCTCCATCCCCATAACTCACTGAAGGCGTGCAGACCGACTGTAACTGAGGCCTCACGGGTAAATGGTCATAGTAGGACCTCTTGGAGGTAAAAGGATCTCTTTCCCTGGAGCCCTGAATCACAGATGAGCACTGTCAACGGTCTTTCTTTCTGTAATACAGTGAAGCATGTGAAGGCAAACAGAAAAAGGAGCAGAGGGGTAAACTGCAGGAGTGACAGAACACAACACAAAGCGCAGCAAAACCCCCCAATGCCTCTGCACTATTTCTCTCTCCTTTTTCTCCACGGCCCTCCCTTTACCCCTTTTGCGCCAGATAAGATCAACCAAGTGTCAGTCATCAACAGCCTCCTGTCACACAGTGATTGTTCGACTGTTATATGCTTGTGTAAATGTGCAGTCCAACGCGACATCGCTGCATACATTTAATGCTCCCATGTTCAAGGGAACAATAGAAGAGGAGGTAAGAAACGAAGTGCAGGGAATGCAAAGGACAAGGAGGGGAGGGGAGGGCATAAAGAAGTAAGGAGAGACCGGTATGAGTAGGAAACGAAGCAGGAGGAGGAGATGAAGGAGCTAGGACACAATGCATCCAAGGGGAAAACGACGGGGAGTCAGAAGGACTTGCGCAGCGACTGTGAAACTATCTCATTTTTATCTTGTGAGAGGACTTCCGAAGTGATCCGCACAACCTAATTATTTTCCCCTAATAAAAGCAACATATGCTAAGACAATAAAAGGCCTTATTGGACACCTATTCATTAAAAAGGAGCAGTAAAAGGTGTAGGACTCTGGCGCAGGGATTAGCTTTTAACGGGGTTTTTCTCTGGCTCGAAATAGCCTTAGTCTTCCTTTAGCATGTCCATATGGGTGCATTGCCCACCATAAAAAATCTGAATTATACATGAAGAGGCCTGGCTGCTTTATTGGCTGTGATCTTCCTTTTCACTCTCACCTAATTGCATCAGTGCATGATACCTGCAACTCTGGACTCAATCCCTCTGTGATCTCGCCTACTGCACATGAGTGCGACAAGGCATGCAGATGCACTTTAATGTGAGGAACTGCGCAGAAATAAGCTGTAAGAAAGTACATATCGCTAAAGACAACCAGCCAGATAAGCTGTAATTCACACAAGTTTGTTAAGTTGGTAATAAGTTAGTTGGCATAACGCGTGCTAGCGAGTCACGTCTGACAGTTTGACACAGTGAAGCCATAATTCCATATGGTCAACGTACTGTAAGTGTCAGTATGCTTCTATTACGAGCAGAGCAATGCTGTCTGTCCCAATGTGATTGTGTGATGAGCTGGTGTAACAGGGCCACACACAGGTGTGTGTATGCTCACCTTCCCACTGATGCACCGGCTAATTGGTCTCCTGCGGCAACCTGACATATTCACACACTCCAACGCGCGCGCACATACGCGCAATGTAGCTCGCAATAGTCATACTCACGTGTAAACTGACTGTGCAAATGCGCACATGTGTGTGAACACAACCATGCATGTGTCTACATTCACAGGCAGCCTGCAGAGTGGACCTCCACATCAACTCATTATCACAGTGCTGACTCTGAGTGAAGAATGACACCTGAGCAGATACTGCTTATAATGTACGCTCTCCTGCTTAAAAGCACAGCAAAAGAAAATGAAAACCACAGACTACAACACTGTACTGTAAAACGCACAAGTCACCGGCAAGATACTCCTCAACAAAAAAAGGCAACTGCCCTCTAACAAATAAAAGACAATGCAAGCCAGTAGCAGCAGCTAATTTTCCAGTCATCCCTAAAATCCAGTACGACAACACGGAAATCCCAAATCTTACTGTAACAGTGTTCTGTGTTGTCGTGTTTGTTTATCCTTAGAATCAAAATGAGAATTAGAATACTTGAATATTCCCTGATTCTGACTCTAAATATTAAGTTATCTTGCTGTCAAACTCGAATTAACCTTAAACTAAGTTCAGTCTCCTCCCTTCATCTACCTCCTTCGTCTGTGGCTTAGAGAAAAATCATCTGGACCTATTGTCTGTCTTGTTCAGTTAGTCATTTCCTCTAACCGATTCTCCAACCACCCCCTTCCCTTGTGGTGGAGGTAGAGAGAGAGGGATGTTCTGTTTTAAATAAGAAGGCAGCACTGGCCCATTAAACTCTGATAGTAATGATATTAATTTGGCAGGAACGTGTCATTTTCACAGGAGAGCAACTAGCTGAACTGTCATTATACACACACACACATACACACACATAGGGAAAGCATTGTCTCATTCACACTGTGTCTGCACACACACATGCACAAACTCCTCCTGTGTGTCTCTCACAGACACACACACACGCACACACAAACCAGGAACATGTCACAGGAGAGCAGCTAGCAGTAACATTATGAGAGAGTCAGAGAGATCTGTTAATGGGATAGATTAGCGTGCCCTTGGTCACAACGGCTACAATCGAGCAACTGGAGCTGTGACTTATATCCATGTCCCCCATCGACTCCATGCACCCTCTTTACTCTTACACTTTCCTCATTTTCTCATCCACTGATGACTTCTTCATCTTCTTTTTTTCTTCTTTGTCTTCTTCTTTTTCATCCTTCCCGTTCCCGTCCCCTTCTTCTTCTACTTCCTCCTCTTCTTCCTCTCTCAGCTTCACATTTTACTCTGCCTACTTTGCATTCCCCAGGTTCACGAGGTTCATGGAGTTCATGACCGCCTAGCGGAAACTTGTCAAACACAAAGGCTGCAGTGTCTAGGAAAGAATGGCAGAGGTGTTTGTGTTGCAACCTGACTGAAAAGCATGAGATATTATCAAAATTGTCTTATTGCATTAATGATTTTGCTAATTGAGCATAATGAGCACAGACGGATGACTATCTTTAAGTGTTAGCAGTGTGCCACTCTCTCGACCCATCAGCCTGTCTGATGAATTGGCTTTTGAGGACAAAGGTCACTTTTTGGGGGGGCTTCTGGTAGCCATGATACCTGATATCCCCTGCAATACTTCCTGTTCAGTCTATTGGTCATTGTTGGCAAAATAAAAATTAAATTAAATTAAAAAGTTGATGCTAGCTGATGGTTTCAAGGCTGCTTTTTTTTTTTTAATGTAATCACGCTTTTACTGTCTTATCGGTCAGTAGAAGACGGACTAGAATCAGAGTATAAACAGAAACTGGAAAGCGTCTGGTACCCAGAAGCAAACACAGAGAAGCTGCACTTTTCTTGGAAAGGATGGCAGTGTTGTTTGTATTGTAACCAGGCTGAGAAATAGGGACACACAGCAAAATTAAAAAGGCATCATTTTTAAGGAAGCCTAGTGACTACAGAGGAACTTACTAATCAGCGTGCGAATTACATTGCTGGGTATCTTGAAGTGTTAGCCATTTAGTGAATGAGAAGCTATCACAATCTACAATATTACATTCAAATACTTTATTATTATTACATGGCAATTATTACTGATAGTATTCATCTTCTCCTCATTTGTTGGGCTTTTATTCAAAAAACAAAATATGTGGAAGTTTTATCTGTGAATATGTATATACTGTACATGCATTCACTGGACACTTTATTAGTACAGCTCTTCAAGGGGGGAGAAAAGTGATTTGGACTTTAAATGTGGTAGAGTTGTTGCTGCCAGACAGACTGCTAGGAGTATTTCAGAAATTGCGGATCTACTGAGATTTTTCCACAATCATCTCCAGGGTTTACAAAAAGAGAGACTCTGAAAACGTCACCTGGTCTAATGACTCTTGATTTCTTCTGGAACACTGCGAACACTATAGCCTACCTGTGTATTCTCGTGGACCACGTCCATCACTTTCTGACCACAGTGTATCCCTCCTCTGAAACAGAGCTCAAATCATCTCAGACGCGTTTCATTAATGCTACAGTCAGGTCACTGTACTCAAATGACCACCTCGGTCAACAGATCTCAATTCAATGGAGCACCTTTGCGATGTGGTGGAACAGGAGAGTCACTTCGCAGATGTGCAGCCGACAAATATGCAGCAACTGTGTGAAGCTGCCATTTCAACATGAATCCACGCCACAAAGAATTAAAGCAGTTCTGAAGCTAAAAGGGGTTCAATTCAGTGCTGGCAAGGTGTACCTAATGAAGTGGTTGGTGAGTATTTATGCTTTTATAGCAGCGCAAGCCTACAATCATTCTGCAGCAGCTAAGCAGACTCTGACACTAATAAGACCTGTCCAGCACCTGTCTCGATAACACCGCTAAATATACTCTCTCTCTCAGACACACTTTTTTGCACACACACACACACACACACAGCCACAGAGTGTCTGGAGCACACAGGTCAGGCACACATGCCTGCATACACTCAAACACGCAGTGACCCTTAAAGCAGTAAACACACTACAAAGGGATTGTGTGTGCATTGTGCTACTTAAAAAGAATCATATTTACCTATTTTTACTGGTATGTTGATCCATGTGCATGGGTGTGTGTTTGTAAGGCAGGGTGAGAGTGTGCATGTGTGCATGCCAATATGTTCTTGAGAGAGAGAGAGAGAGAGAGAGAGAGAGAGAGAGAGAGAGAGAGAGAGAGAGTGTGTGTGTGTGTGTGTGTGTGTGTGTGTGTGTGTGTGTGTGTGTGTGTGTGTGTGTGTGTGTGTGTGTGTGTGTGTGTGTGTGTGTGTGTGTGTGTGTGTGTGTGTGTGTGTGTGTGGGTGCCTTCTGCGTGTCCACGCTGACCCCATCTCGGCACTCCTGACCGGTTGAATGCAGGCTGCATAAATTAGTGCTGATGCTCTGCGATGTAATTATGCTGCTGTCAGGATGGCCCCTCTACTCAAATTCATTTTAATAAAGTTGGTCTCCAAGGTTACCAACCCGGGGTCACCTTCGGTGTCATTCCCTATGGATCGCATTCTGAAAGTCTCAGGCCGGAGTACAGTAACACCTTCACACTCGCGGCCCCCGCATCACAACACAAACACACCTCTCACGGAATCGCTCAGGGCAGAGAAAGACAGGAAGCGGAGAATAAGAAAGAGGAAACAAGAAATGCAGAAGAGACAAAGAGGAGGATCAAAGTGTAATAATGTCATATAGAAAACACAAGGAACACAGAGGGAGGGTTGTAGGCTGAAATGAGTAGGTGGGAGCGTGAAGGAATAAAAATGAGATGAAAGGAATAAAAGGAGAGAAGGGACAAGGGTAGAGGGACAAGGAGAGGGCAAGGGAGTGTCTCTCTTGGGCAGATGGCGGGGTGTATTCTCATTTGTCCTGTTACGGTGTGTGTGTGCCAACACTAACCTCCAGGGCAGCGCAGAACACGCTCTCAATTAGCCAACAACACAGACTTGCACATACAGCCAGGAGAGAGGGAGGCACAGCTTTGTCTTGACACAAGAAATAGTTAAACATACAGAAACAGTGGACACAGCTACAACAGCAGCCCATCGAGAACCCACATAAATTAAACATATTTCTAATTACTTCAAACGCCATTTTATCATTAACATAATAGTCTGAGTATGATCTGTTTTCTTAGCTTATGAGAGAAGACGATGATGCACCATTTGCAGTACGAAAGAAGTGGACGCATTTTGAAATTCAGTGCTGGAGAAATTCACAGATATCCTCTGAGGCTGTAACTATATATTATTTATCATAATATATATTGTAATTTGGTTTTCATTATAGATTGTCATTTCATCATCATATTTCAGGAAGGATTTGCTTTTAAAAGCATCATTTGCAAAGGTTGATGGGCTGAGTTGTTCTTCTTCTACAATGATATTAATTCAAAAGGTTATTAACTTACACATATTTATGTTTAAGCTGTGTACAAAGACCAGTAACAATAATATGTGTGTCAGTTTAATTTTATAGCAGCAAAGACATAAGGTGAATATAGTTTTGCTCCCCCGCTCTGTACTATTAGCTTTTACCATCTCTGTTTGACGTTGTATGAGAATATTGACACTTCAGTGAGTGACTGGCCACGTTCACGCAAACACTCTCCCTGCACTTTCATACACTGTGTGAGATGGTGTAACCTAGCAGTGTGGGCCGGGGTGACTTTGACTGCCTGTTTAATAGTTACAGCATCACGCTTTGTTAGCTGCAGGTAATTTATGGTTGAACTGGCCTGATAGTCTGATACGATCGAATGCCCTGACTGTCGTTACCAGCCAGCCCCAAAGACACAGAAGAAGCCTCTATCTAAGCGCAGGTAGGAGAGAGACACAGAGGGAAAGAGATGAAGACGGCAGACTGCGGGGTGACTTGAACTGTTGCTACAAGAGGAAGAAATCAGGATTTTCCCTGCAGAGAAATAAAAAAGTAAAAATGAGCGTGACAAAAGCATACCGGGGAATGAGTAATGCGGATAAAAGGCGTCGACGGGCGGGGGCGCGGGGGAATTAAAGAGTTGCAGAGCAGTTAAGTTCTCAGCTTCCTCTCTTGAGGTGTGCTGAGAATGAGATTGCATTAAATACTGACGGTCTATTCATCTGAACCGCACCAAGAAGGAACATTTAGTTAATTGAATGATTAATAAATTCAGCTCAGTCACACATTTCACTCGGGTGTTTGCTTTGGATAAAAATGTCTGCCAAATGGGACGAGTCATTACCAGCAGCAGCAGCAAGGCTGGCATTGTTTTCACCTTTAGCGTCTGTGTGCTTTTTTTGTTTCTTTGCCTGGTCCTGGAGGCACACTGTGGAAGGACCTATGACAAAGATGCTTTTGTGCTTTTGTGGTTTCTTTACAACCGTGCAAAACGATTCACCGCGATTTACACGTGTGACGTTCAGAGTAAAGTTTGGTGGCTCTTGGTGGTCAGATTAAAGCCTGTTGTGCACGGCTGTAAGAAGGATTTGGAAATTAGTGAGGTCCAGTATCATATTTAAGGCCTGCACTTCAATGACCTGTTGCAATCCAGCTTTCACTGGTTAGGCGAATGTGTAAACCACTACACTGCAAAACTATGAAATATGAAAAAATAGCAAAATATTACACAGAATTATTCCCTCACTTGAAATACAAATATCACAAGGTGAAAAGGTTGGTTACTACTAGAGCATCACACTGGTTCGTGCCAATTTTTACGCACAATCTGATATCCTCGTGTTGGTGTTGTTCCCAGATCATCATACTAAAGGTTGTTCCAGGATCAACATTGCAAGTGACCAATCAGAATGTTGTGATGTCATACTTTTGCAACTTCGGGAAAAAACGGCGTAAAACAAAAAACTGTACTTAAGCTGCGAGAAACCGCCTTTGTCCGCCGATCAATGGACCCTAACCCTGACCCTAACTCCTAACCCTTTAATAAACGCTAAGCAGAATTGATATTGTCCTTGCGACATTGGAATTTCATAAATGCACGAATGGGTTGGTGTGCAAAAGAATAACGTCACAATAATGTGATTGGTCACTTGCAATGTTGAACCTGGAACAACATTTTCATGATGATCTGGGAACAACACCAACACGACGATATCAGATCATCCAATTTTTACGGTATTGTTTAGAAGGAAAATTCCCGAGGTCCAAACCTCAGTGACCCCCGTCAGCATACTGTTGGGGAAAGGGTCCCAGAAATATAACCTTTTACACCTCTGCTCTACATCCTTTTTCATTTGTGATGTATTTGTATGACACACATTTATCTAATAAGAGTATAAACATACACAGCATCATAAAATGTCTGTCTCCCTCTCGGTTTCATCAGTACGAGACGTTGTTTCGGCATGCAAAGTTTCCTGTTGCTGGCTCATCGTTACGTCTGTCTGTGAGACACGGGCTCTTCAGCTCAAACCGAAGCCCAAATGGAAAACCGACCTGCACCTGTCTCTCTAATATGAACGGGCACACGGCTCTCCACGCCCACTTTGCTACACCTGTTTCTCCTAATAAAGACAGGCAGAGACCCTTGCTCTACATACACCTTTCCCTCACCCTCTCTCCTAATCCAGTTAGGCAGGAACATCCTCGCCCTCTCCCCTCCGACACTCCTCCTTCTCCGGGATCGGCAACTATAATCTAGTCTGTCAGGCCGACCAGGTCCGGGACTGCCATTCTCCTTTCATCTGCCATCTTCAAACAGAATGAGCAAGCTTTCATATCACTGTTTGAGTGACAGGTAGGGGAGTCAGGTGGAGACAGGCCCGTGATATGGACAGGCACTTTGTCCTGTTTAAACACACTAATGGAGGATAAGAGGCCTGTCATAGAGACAGGTGGAGATAGGATGGGACAGAAGACGCAGACACTTGTCTAAAGGATGATTTGTAAATGCAGTGAAGGGGATGTGCAGTGTGTTACATCAGATCACAGAGGATGAGGTAAAGGGCAAACACCTCTGGTCTCACCTTACTTTGGGTTCATTTCACTTTTAGAAGACAGTCTGAATTTCCAAAACAAAATTCAAGTTTTTTGCCTTTAGAGGAGAAAAAAGAAAGCTTGTTGGTTAGTCACAATACAACTGACTGATGTTGGCAAACAAAAGGAGTCCAAGAACAGTGCTTCTCTTATTCCTGCACGGACTACTCCAATTTCAGTGTTACATTACCGCACAAATCACTGGTGAACACACACAAGCACGCACACAAACACTCATCTGAATCACAGCTTACACACTCAGCCTTTTGGATGGATGGTACCTGCATACAGGAGGAGGGGGCACACAAATAGGATTCGAAAGTGGTATGGGGGTGTGCAGCGGCAGCGGGGTGGGGTGGGACTGAGTCCATAAATAGGATTGTGTAGGAAGCAGGGCGAGCTAAATAGGATTGTAATGTACAGGAAAGGATGTATAAATAGGATATGAGAGTCAGAGCTGTGTTCTCACTAGTTCTGCGTCCCTGTGGTATAAGAGTTCTGTGGAACTGGCTGCAGCATGTATGCATGCATGTGTGTGTGTGTGTGTGTCTTTGTGTGTGTGTGAGAGAGCGTTTGTGTGTGTGTGAGTAAGTAAAGGCTATTAATGTGGAGGCTAATCTTAAGGCACCTGTCTCCTCAGGCAGAGTATGACCTCCACTAGCCAGGTTCACCCATGTTTGTCCTCCCACCTCATTTCTCACTTCCTCCCCCTCTCTCCCTCTCCTCAATCTTCAACCTCCCTTTCTTTTTGCCCAAGCCACTACTCATATAATATAAAAGCACCGCTGACTTATTCGAACAGGTAAACCGTTCGACTCATGCTGAGTGTGTGCCGTTCCCTTCCAAGAGAGGTCGACAGTCAAATCTGTCTACCTCTGTCTGCGGCTTTCTCGCTCTCTCTGTTTTTGGGGTCAGTGGGCTTTGGGAGCTGTCAGCGCAGTCCTGGTGTCTGGTGCTTGACAAACTAAGGTTAAAGGTCAGGGGTCAAGAGTTAGAGGCCAGGACGTGACCCTAAAGACAAACAGCGTGGGGAGAGGGTCATACCCTCGAAAGAGCTTGTCATTCTCCACGCAGGGGGTGATGTAGCGTGAGCATACATAGACTGTGTGCATGAAAATGCGCATCTCCGCTGTTTACATGTTGATGCCCTCTCTCTTTGCAGACACACACACCTGTCCTTAAAGCGCCGTCTGTGACATACGCTGTGACGTGACGTGCGATATGTGTCATGTTTGCATGGCCTGCTTAGCCTGTTTATGGGTCCTTGTCAGTATTGCTCCTCTCCTTCACTTATGGTTACTTTACAAACCTGTTTACACAGCCAAGGTCACAATGGACCGCTATGAAAACATCATCTTCTATATAAGCCAAGGCAACAATGCATAAGAAACTGACAATGACACAGGCAGTCACATAAGGTGAGTAATACTCTCACAGTCATATCATCATATTTTAAGCGCGTGGCGAGTGTGTGTGTGTGTGTGTGTATTTGTGTGTTTGTGTGCAAGGCACAAGAGAGCACACTGCCTCCTCAGATGGGTAATGGATGGTCGGACTGAAAGAGACTGAGGGGAATTAAGATAAACACACTCTGATAAAACCAACCTGCCTGGCTGCACCGCTGTCTGCTTACCATGAATTAAAACATATCACATGCGCTGCGTGCACATGCACGCATGCAGGCGTGTGCACATAAACACTGACACCTACATTCACGCATGCAAACACACTCATGGTTCACACTTAGGATTTGATGATGGATTTATACACAAAGGCATGCTTAAACAGTAGAATAAATGTTTGGACAGTGGTGGCTCTTTGAGTAATTGACCTATGAATCACACACAAGAGATCTTGTAAATTATGAATACAAATAAACTCTCCATATATCAAACTCCTATTATAAATTCTTAAGCAGATTTAAACAGAAATGTATCTGCTTAGACAAGGGCATTTATTTGTGGCTCCGAGGTGTCCTGCATACAGATTATGCAGCCTAACCCGGTAACAATCATCCTGAGTTCATTGCCAGGCTTGAGACGGAGAAAGAATAAAATTGGTCACAAAGCTGAAAGGTGAATAACTGAACAAATGAATATGTCTCTGCTATCGAGCACTTATTAGTGCAGTCTCTTTCCATATTAAGGCATAGAACACAGCCTGTCAGTGTGCCATATAGTTTTATTAGGTGTCAATACAGTTTTGGTTCACTGAAAACGTCCCAAAAGAAAACAGTAATGCCCATCGGTCTCATATGCAAGGAGAGAGTTGCAGCCAAAAGTTGTTATAGCCACACACTCCCCAGTGAAAATATGCTTCATACATGCACGCACACTTTCCAAGTTTATGCACCAATGATTTAAGTACATAATGAAGTGTGACATATCAAGCAAAGGCGCTAATGGGGTGTGAAGTCATTAGTGAACTCTCTCTCACACACGCGCACGAAAAACCTTGCATGTTCATAACAACAGATCTGTTCTTTCAGTCTACACTTGTGAGGTGTAATAAGCCTGTTAAGCAATCCCGACTCCTGGGTAATATTAGCGCACTGCACTTTTACTGCGCAGCCTCTCAAAAACAGATTTCCACAGCACGAGTGTATCACACACACGTTTGTGTTAAAGCGAGCTTTATTGTGTGCACAAATTGGGCGGAATGTGTGGGTGAGAGAAATAAGAGCCGACGCAGTTTGCAGGGTTTCCCTCGTGTGGCTGGCACTCGTGCACCTGACAGTCGCGGGCTTCTAACAAACACGTGTGTGTGTTAAGCTGACATAACTGACATAGTGTTGTCTGACATACTCCACGTTTACAGCTGGAACATGAATGAGAGAGGAAGAGAACGAGAGAGGAAGGGGGAGAGACTCTAAAAGCTTGTCAGTCCCTCTTAATTATTCTAATTGCTGAGCTCAAGCATCATGCCAAGACTTAGGCATTCCCCTGGCACAACAACACAAGCCCCCCTATCGCACATGCACGTCAACACACACAGACACACACACACGCATGATTCAGCCACCGGATTGCCTTGAAACCTCTCCTCGCTCCTCATTTTGTCCTCTCCCCCTCATCTCCATACAGAACTCACCCATCTCTCTCGTTTCCTCGGCTCCCTCTATCAGCATTCCTCCACCCTCAGAGCACTCGCTTATTCCTCCACTCCTCCTCCTCTCCTCCCATCACAACAGACCCTTCTGCTTCCTCTCCCCCAACCACTCCTCTCCTCCACCCCTCCGTTCCTCCGACTGGATTAAAAGTACTTTTCATTACCCGTGCGGGAGATATGGCACTTAAAAATCACCCCATTATCATTTTTCACCCAGCAAACAGCACACACTCTCACAGAGACATAATTACCACACCCTGTCATACCAGGGAGATGGAGGCTGCTGATTTCCAGCCAGGCCGTGTGTGTCACTCTGTGTGTATGTGTGTGTGTGTGTGTGTGTGTAAGAAACTGCTGCCTGTCCGCCTGCCTGCCTGCTTCTCTTATTGATATTAAAAGCGCTGCATAAACGAGTGTTTAAAATGGCTGTCAGAGGGGGAGAGAGAGAGGATCCACTCCAATCACAAACTGCAGCACACATCACTGGATCTCTTTCCCAGCCTGGCACATGGTAATGGCCTGGAATAACAGAATACTGCTGGATGATTCCCATTCCCACTTTTCCAAGTCGTGTGAGGCTACAGCGGAGGCAGCTGGAGTGCGAGTCGGTGAGTGATAGAGCTGGCTTTAACCAGTCAACACTTAACACATAATGAATTGGGAGTCATATGATGAATTGGATTTGTTAATACCTGAAGTGCTTAAATTGTGAAGCTGGAGAGGGACGAGGGACTAGACTCGTTCACACAAATACTCATTTAGGAAGAGGGTCCGCATGTGAGAGTTACACCGGTTCTGCAGGGGCCATGCCTTCACTCACAGCAATCACAAGGGGGTGTAAAGTATATACATGTTTAAAACACTCCCCGCGCCACTAACACATTCATCACAGTGACAACGCTGCATGGCGGCCTCCCAATATCACTCCGCAGGGGCCTGGCGTTGGCCTGTCAGAGGAATGGGTGTCTATAATTATGCCTGTAGATAAAGTAGGAATAAACGTAGGTCCTGCATGATTAACTGGGTGGCTGTTTGATCACATTTGACTAATTTGTGGCATAAATCTTCAGGCAGGCACCCCTGCTAGAAACCATTAGCCATGACACTGATACCCCTGATACTCACACACACACGCAGGAGCAAAACTTATGCGGTACCTTTTAGAGGAGCTACGAAAACCTCTCAGTGTCACTGTGTTGGCGGAGAAAACAAAATACAGACGCTCGCTAACAGTTTCTGTTAACATAAACTCCAAATCTCTATCAGCATGAGGTCAAAGGGGGGGGACTGGAGGTGTTGTTGCAGCTGATGGTACACCGATGCACTATGGAGAGAGAAATGCAGGTGTACTAGATTATAATATTAAGCAAACATGAGCTCTGAGGTCTAATTATGACACAGGGGAGGTTAGAGTGCGAGAGAGGGAGACGCTCATTGCTGTGTGGTGAAGTGGATGCTGAAGCCAGCAGAACCAGCCTGGTCATTTGTAAACAGGTAACGATGCAGACCAGGTGTATGAGCATATGTACCAATGAGCAGGGGAGGAGATTGGGGGGGGGAAGAGATGGAGGAAGAGAGTGGGAGGAGAAGAGGGAGGATCTAATTAGGGGGAATTTACAGTGCCCCGTGCCAAACAGCTAAAATGGCCAACTGGGCACAGAGATTTATTACTGGGTTAAATTAGGTTGTCTGGTGAGGGTTGGTAAGACCACCTGCAGCTGTCAGTTGTCACAGTGATTATTATAACTGTGGGGAAAGAAAATAGTGAAGCAACATCAGTTACACAAACACACAACAAGTGCAGCTCGTGCAGAGGAGCTAATATTCTTCTGGGTTTAGGACAATATCAATTAAATAAAGTGAGTGATTAATAATGATGCCTGAGCCCATTTAGCATGAATCAATGAACCTCTGGACATAAGGTTTCCAGAGCAAGGAGCCTTTGCCTCCATTTGCATCAGTATCCTTGATCAAATCTGCAAGGTAAACAGGTTTAAAACCTGATGGGGGAAATTAAACTTGCAGATTGAGCCTGACTCGCCCTCCCCAGGCTTGTCTGGAGCTCGGGGCTGGAGTTTGGGTCTCTGAATTTGACTCTAGCTGCTGAGAGCAAGGACGTGGCACAGGCAAGCCAGCCCTGAGCGGCCATACTTTCATGGTCGGTTTCCATTTAAATATCTGACTGACAGGGAACATGGCACCATTAAGGCATCCCGAGGGCCCAGCACGAGAGGAGGAAATGGGCAGATAAAACCCCCCCAGGGGAGAGGAGGGGGTGAGCGAAGGGCCACGCTGCCTACAAAGCCTTTAACAGCGGGATGTGCTCTTAAAACTGTATAGGCACCACTCCATTCATCCAATCCTCTCTCCATCTGCACCCAAAACAACCTTGTCTCTCTGGTACAAAAGCAGGATTTATCTAGCATGACTTACAGCCCCTACCTGACTTTCTTCCTCTGCCGGCAGTAAGAGGTCATTTAGCATGTGTGAGTGTGTCTGTGTGTTCACATAAAACAGCATAAGATTCCTCCAAGCCCCCACAGCAGATTCTCAAACATCGAATCCACACAGTGCTGCGCCTAAATGACACGAGACCACAACATTAACACAACGTTAACATGTTGCACACAAGGTTCAGTAGACCAGGGGGATGGCGTTGTCTTTCTCTTGGTCTGGAACTTCTTTTTTCATTGACTATAAAGGATGTTTGTGTATCGCTTGTGCAACAACCAGCACAAGCAGCACTCCAGCAGTTTGCTAATTTCCTGACCTTGAAACGGGCTTTCTGCTCTGTGGTATGTTGCCAAATGTACACAGGTGGGAAGTTTAATCAACCTGCAGCACAGTTGTTCCTATTTTGGTGAAACGAGTGTCTTCGGCAGATAGAGGCCTCAAAATACATCTGTTTCTAACACGTCAATCTGCTGCCACCCACTTTAGTGATTTTTGTCAACAACAGGAAATGAATACCACAGCAATGACTGGAAAATGCTTAAACTGCACCATCCAGACAACAACAAGCAAATATTTCTGTCTGTTGAGCAGCTGTCGTCGTGCTTCACCATGATTGGCAGAGCCGTTTCAGAGCCGATGATGTGACTTTATATTTAACTTCACGGAGCCCTTTTGTACATTGTGCTGCTGCACTTATGGTACATGAGCTATAGCTGTGCTGCATGGAGGCCCCATACATCTGCAGACCAGCAACTTTAAAGCAGTAGGCAGTTAAAATAGTTCCGATAGTCTCGCCTTTGTTGTTTTGGATCTCTGTCTGGATTCAAAATGATCGAATCTTGGCTACAACAGTGGTGCTGATTAAGCTGAGCTTCAGTTCATTGGGTCAAGAACCTTAATTGTGGATACTTCCAGACCTGGAGGTTAAGTGGCTGTCACAGTGGGTGAAACACAGCAGCGAGTGGCTCTGACACAAATGAGCTAAGCCAGAAGGCCGACCGGCTAGGCAAGACAGCGGCATCATGAAGACACTTATCCAGACTGAGAGAGAAAGAGAGGAAGAGAGGAAGAGATAGAGTCTGCCAGTGATACACTTTCACCCATTCACTTTCCACAATTCAGCTTTCAGATGGTGGACTCTCACCCCTCCTTCCTCCCTCCGTGCCACTGTCCATACTGCCAGGCCCAATAAGGGTCAAGTCCCTGCTTTCCTCTTAAGGAGCTCATTTGCATCCCCCCGGCAAACAGCCAGTCAGGGCTTGTTCAAAGAGCCCCCTAATCCAATCAGATTGCCCAACTGTGAGGCCTTATCGCCACAGACACCAGCATCTGCAGAAACAACATCACAGGGCATCACGGAGCTGCTGGTTACGACTGGTGGAGACAGAGAGTCAGGGGGAAGTAGGCATCACAAGGCTTCAGCGCAGCTCGAAGTTAGTAGGGAGTGACAGTCGGAGAGCGGGAAAGGCTTAAGCATTTCCCATGTTATAACGGCTGCCGCGGGAACGGCAGAGATGCATATTGGGTGTGAAATACAAATTAGACTGGTACAATTTCATCTTTATCTACTGTGGAGCATATAGCGTGGAAACTATGTGTTTAATATGGTAGATACATGCCAAAAACAACATATAGCAAAAAATCTTTATGAGTATATTTCAGGTTCAACAGCAAAACAACAATAAAATAAAGTTAAATAATTAGAGGAAAAAAGTTCAGATGAATTATTTGAAAAAGAAGGCACCTTGAAAACACACAAAAGGCCCAATATAGAACAAATGAATGGGTATAAGAACTGTTCTATACCCTTCATGCCCCAGGGAGGCAGAAAAACCTTGCTTGTGTAGGTTAATGTCTAACTTTCAACACATATATACACAGAGCTGTATCGTCAGTACAACTGCAGCCACAGGAGTAAAAACACAGCTTGCTCATTCAGTATTACAAGCTACAGAGGTGATCTGAGCTAAGGCAGTGACTTTGCATCCAGAGACACATGGCGGGGGACGCAAAGGTACAAGGGGATGGAGAAACCAACTTGGCAGTCCTTGCACACAATCCCACAGAGACCCGAGTCTCATCCGTCTCTCCTTCTCCTGCATTTCTGCTCCCAGTAATTTTTTTGTTCTTCCAGCTCTCCCCTCATCTCTGCCCTCCTCCTCTCCTGTTCCTTCCTCCCTCCCCACTTCTTGCAGTGCACTCCCAGGCACCTAACCTCTATTGTCTCACCCTCACGCGTGCTCTCGACCCCACTGGTGTCACTATTAGCAGCATCATACTAGGATCACATGGCTGCTGAGGTATGGAGGCTGAGTCAATGGAGCATGACACACAAAGACATCCCATCGCCACCGCTTCCTCCTACTCCCTTCTCTCAATAATTCCCTCTCCCGCCCTTTCCCATCCCTTCCTGATCATTACCTTGGAATACAGCCAGATTGGATTTAACCAGAGAGAGCGACTGTTTCTATCCCGAGCAAAAACTCATGAAGCTCAAAAGTAAAAAAATAAATAGATGAACACAATGTATCCTGAGCCATCATTTTAAAAACAGAGGCAATATTATCAGTTAACAAAACCCCAGTTTGTCAGTTATGTGACCTGCTCTTTGTCCCAGTCTTGGCAGACTATTAGGCCTGGAGCAAGGAGTCAGAGAGGTGAGACAGGTGAGAGTAGGAGGCAGAGGTGGATCTATAACAGCTCTCCAAACTGAGTGCTGCTCCAGGAGAGGCAGCTATGGATTCAACCCATCCCTCTCTTTTCTCTTACCCTCTCCTTTTGTGTCCAAGTGTACAAGGCTGCATGTGTGAAGCGTGTTTGCGAGAGGCAAAGAGTGTATGTGTGTGTGCGTCTGCAGCCTGTGCATGTGATAAGCCTGTGGTAGTAGTGGTCCTGTGAGGGACCTAAGGCCCTGTTCTCCTGATTAGTCATTTATCAGGCCTGGCAGCCAAGACCCACCATAATCACTCTTCTCTTACCCCCTCCTCCTTTTTCTTTGCTGATCTCCCTCTATCCCTCCAGATCTCCCCTGTATCCACCCCTACAACAATGCCTTCCATCCCCCAACCAAAGTGTACATGGCGGTGCATGTACACATATATCCAACCTCTACCTGCCTCTATCCAAGTTGACCCATTCCACCAACCTCACCCTCTTCTCACTCCTTTCTGTCCTCTTGTCACAAGCTGCCTCTCCTTCATACAACCAATCCAATTTCCCCTCTTGTCTCACTGCGTGTAGTGCATGAGCTAAAGAGCCAAGCTGCAGTTAAAGACAAAATTTCCAATTTGTCTGTAGGAATTTTGTGAGCTGGAGCTGCTTAACGTTGAGGAAAGAATAGAGGGGTACATGATGAGAGGAAGATGGGAGGGCATGTGTCTACCAGAGCGGCAGGAGGACCTCCCTATCAACCAGTGCCACACTCCCTCATCCTGCCATGTCAACAGACAGGGATTAGGGCACCGGATGCATTGAGGATGCCAAAATAAGCTAATGCAGTTAACCAGCAACGTCTTCTCAACCTGTCTTCCTTCTGCCTGGGAGAAATTGGAAAAGCTGTCTAACCAAAGAGAAGGAATGTAATCTGGACTATGCAGACCAGAGGATACGGCCACATGAAAGACTAGCCTTCCTGCTTCCCGTGCCTCTTTTCTCTTTCCTTAAACCTTCCTTACCATCATTCCTACTCGCTTTTTTCCTGTTTCGCTTAGAAAGTGAAGGATGTAGAAAGAGGAGGGAGGCAAATGCGGACAGAAAAATGAACATGTGCAGAGGAGGCTGAACTGAAGACGGGGTTAAAAGACAGAAAATAAGGAAATTTCACAAAGCTGAGGATAAAAGGGGGTGTACAGATATTGAAAAGAAAACAACGTAAGTGTACGTGTGTGTTATTGGAGTGGGTGACAGCTGTTTGAACCCCCAGGGAGAAAACAGCTGGGGCTCAACCACGAACACACACTTCTTAACATATCCCACTTCATTTCTTCTTAACCATCTCCATATCCCTCCTTCCCCAGCCTCATCTTTTCCTCCCGCTTCTTCTCCTATCCATTTAATTTTGAATCTCCTCCGTCACTGGTCTTATATTTTTCATTTTTTCCCTCTTCGTATCTATTTGTGTCTCACAACCAGCCTATTATTATTTAGAAGACTTCTTTGTCTTTGTGTAAAACTGTGTGTAAAGCCAGTGAAATGCAGCAGAATGGTGTTGTATGCCTTCAATAACGTAAGAAAAAGATTTTCGATTACTCTTCAAGAATAACATTAACAAACAAGTCCTTGCTGACATCTTTTCCAGGTTAAAAAAAAATAATTTTGAGATCTTTATTAAATCTATATGTAAACAAAACTGTCATTGGATTAAGAGAATTTAAACAGAGGGTGTCACGCTCCAATTACAAACCAGGCTTTTAACCACACCTCTCCCCCGCTGACTGTGTCCCTTTATAGAGCAGTCTGTGTAATAGCAGCTCTCTTATAAAACACAGCGCCGTGTCACACACACATTACTCAGCCCACCGCCCCTTTAAATGATCCAAAGATGTATGAGGCCATCTGTGGGCTGCAATTAAATACCAACCCCTTTAATTCAGCTGCATGCTACATTACCGCCCTCTGTCCAAAACCCTGTAGACCAGTCATACGACTGGGTAAAGTTACACAATATACGCTGCACAAATTGTCAATATTAACATGTCATTTTGAGCTTCAAAGTCTTTTTTTCCTTGTAATTCATATGAATCTGAATGTTTTCTTTTTTAAATATGTTTGATAGCAGCAGCAAATAGAGGCGAGGACATGAGGAGCATGATGGGCAATGACTTGACAAAGACTCTGCAAAGCAGAAGGCACCTTGTCTAAAGGGGTGATCTCAAATCCACATATTTAGTGAGTAACAGCTGCAAAACTGCAAAGTCAAAGTGAACAACGTTTGGTTCTGTGGGTGTGAGAGAACAGCTATCTGAAATCCTTTTGCTTATTATCAGTCTAGAGTGCATTTTGAAAAAGGACCATCACATGTTGACAAAAACTAAAACCATGAATCGGTGACTTTATTAAATCTGATGCAAAAGTGTGAAGCACAACAAATTCCACATCCAGTTTAAGCTGCAGTAGTCGTTCTGTAGGTGGTGCTTTCTGTGTTCTGCCAGTCTACAACACTGCCAGAAGACTATTCTGCTCATTTTCAGAAAAGGTCAGCCAAGTTTAAATGACTAATCATTGCTGATGTTTCCTACTACACATATGAGCGTGTTACCCATCAATCAGTTTTCTTCCAAAGCTTCTTCACTTCAGTCTTCCACATGCAATCAGTGAAGGAGGTTCATGAAATTAGTCTGCTGTTGAACACATGCTCCATGTTTCTTATTTCATATTACTCCTATCTGATTGCCTTTCATTGTCAGACCCATAAAAGTCTCCCTTCTCCTCCTCCCGTATCTCATCTGGCTTGCTACAAATTTGAAAAGACCATTCCTCGACTATCTGGCTGTCTCTCCTTCATTTTTCTCTCTTTCTTCCTCAGTCACAATGTATTCCTCGGCTAAATTGTCTCCCACCGCATTGCCATTCCTCGTCCATTGAGTGCACTGGCCTTGTCTCTGAGCGCTAATTGTCTCATTCTGAGGACTTAAGGATGCTAGATGAGCGCTAGATGTGTTAAAGAGACGGAGTGTAAAACCAGTGTGTGAATGGCAAATTACATCCTTGGCCTTTCTATGGTTGGCAAAGGCACTTAATAAGCTCTCAATGTGTTCAACAGCTAGGTGAATAGTTCACTGGCTTCACAGTTGAATTTGAATAGCTCTGAAAGATGCTGCACGGAGTGCGCACTCCCGAATGTATGTTTGTGTGTAGGTGTGCGTGTGCAGTAAGGCGCTGTTTGTATTCTCGATGCAGTCGACCTCGCGTTCTTCTCAGTGACAGGATCGGGGTAGATCAGTGCTCACTTACAGAACAACTCACCTGAGGAAAAACTCCCCTCTCGGCACGTCGCCCTTTTCTCTTTCTGCCTTTCTCCTCCTTCGTTCTTTCTCGCCTTCTCTCTCTGACTCTTCTGTCTCTGACCCAGACAGAGATCCCCCCAAGCTACTGTACTCAGCTCTCCCTCTCCCCTTTCTTTCTCGGTTTTTCGTTCTCTAACCCTATCTGTCTCTTTTTATATCATGCTCTCTGTAAAGATACCCCGTGGGAGGGCAGTATGCAACAAACACAACCGCACACTCTGACTGTACACACTGACATGTATACGAGTGAGCACTCACACACAAACACTTGCTTGGACACATGCAGTATATGCATCACACTACTTTGCACCACACTTTTCACTTAGACCGGTGACAATAATAAAAGACTCTCACTCTTCCCCCTTGTCCCTCCAACTACAAACGCACACGCCTGCACACACACACAGACAAGAACTCCACCAAATGCTCTATTTTCTGCCATTGTGTGGTGATTTATGAAAGGTGTTTCTCACAGCAGGCAGATCGTGCTGTTTGGAATGCTTTATTTCATAAATCTATTCTCCATTCTCCTCTCTCTGCATCCCCTCCTTTGCCTCGTCTCTCATATTTCCTCTTTTCTCCCCTGTGCAGGACTCCCTCGGTCTTTGTTGACACATACAGTATAGTGTATGTGTGTGATTGTATGTGTGTACAAGTGATTGTATGGATAGGGAGGGGAAAGAGAGACATAAGTAGGCTTTGTCTGCAGTCGGGGTAATGATGCAGGAACAACCAAAGCCCCTGCAAAAACCCTGTTCTCCTGGGGTCTCCCTCTCTGCCTCTCGCTCGGGCTCTGACCTTACTCTCTCTCTCTTTGCTTTCTGACTCCCACACACACTCACGCATCCACACACATGCGGGTATGCCTGCCACAGAGCCAAGCAGCGTTAAGTTGTGTAAACAAAAGTGAGACATCACTGAGATCCAACTCCCCAGTGAAGCTGCAGATCTAGTAAACACAAACATTAATAACTTGACTTCATATAGCGCCTTGATCACACACATAGACACAGACACACACACACACACACACACACACACACACCCACACAAAGATACAAAAAAGACAGGAATGGTTAAGAAGTTAAGAAAACAATAAAGGGCTTTTATGTGTAGGAAATAAGAAACATGTGAACACACAGAAAGTAAAGTGATGTGTGTTAATCCTCCAAGGTCTAAGTTTTGTTTAAAAATGTCATATTTTTTAGTGTGTAAGAATGATTTTTTACCCCTCTAAATGAGCTGTTCACTTATAATTCGTGCTTGCATTTAACTTGTGGGAAATGGTGTTACTGGAATAAAAAGCATTTAGAGAATGCAAACATCTTCTCTGTCTTTCTGGGCAGTATTTACATTTTAGGGAATCATATAGTTTTTTTTCTATGTATAAACATACTTTAAGAAGTTTGTAGCATGGTAAAAACAAGTGTAAAGTATGTTTTTTTATTGCACCCTGTGTAAATCCATTTTAGTATACTTGAAATATTTTTTTAATTTATTCATTTCATTGTTTAGCAAATTTGTTAAGAGTTTTAGTTGTAAATATCAAGTGAAAAAAGTTTTCGATCATACGTTTATTTTGTTTTTCAAAAATATTATACTTCTTCAGAGACACTGTACACGTATTCAAATGATTACGTGTTTAAATGGTCATAACCTGTTACTCTAATTTAACATACTCCATCATTCCATCCCATTGTTTCCTTTATATGTTATCAACACAAACAATAGAAGTAAAAAACATTATCACCTTAACCTTTAGATCAATCAATTGACTGTGAAGGAGAGGTCAAAGGTCAACTGTGGCATGATGTTTTAAATCTTTATATAATTCTGTTATATGTTGACAATAAACACCACATTTCAAAGAAACCTACTTTCTAAGATATACGACTGTTTTCTGTTAATATTTAACCAATAAATCTTTAAGTTGACCTTCAAGACAGATTATTAACAAAAACATTTCGAGCTACCGTGTTTGCAGACATAATAATGACACACACATGTTACCAAAAACAGAGTTTTCTTGCCGTGGGTAATGACTAATATGTCAGAGATGTTACTGGGGATTTATGCTTCAGCGGGAAATCTACACTGTGGCTATGTTGTACCTGCAAACCTCTTTGAAACCCTACGCTGCAAGTTACAGCATAACCTGACGCATATTCGGTTTGGCTCGATCTTGCTTTTTATCAGTGAGAGAAACAATCATCATCTCAGTATAAGGAATAATAATCATAACATCAATAAAAGGACTCACAAATGTCAGCAGCAGATTCCTGGAGGGAGACTGCTGAAACTATCAGAATGGACATGAGGGAATGTGAAAAGAAGTGGAAAAACTGGAGAGAAAAATATGTCTGTGCCTGAAAAAAAAATGACCATAACAAAGAGCGGGGACCCAGGAAGGAAAAAGCCCCATCATTTTTATTTATTTATGTTCCACATATAAATAGTGGGACATAATCACATGGCAATTAACACATAATGCACCAGCAAACAGTGTCGGCCACTTAACTAAGTTACACCGTAAGTTCTACAAAGATTCTCGCAGAAGTCTAAATCAGGCCTAACTAACCTTACTCACTCAACCTATTCTCCAGGATATGTTCCAAAGCTAGGTTTACAGTGACAGTCAAAGAAAGTTTTCTCAGGACTCTATGCAGCTTTATCAGCTCCCAGTATGGTTGTGGAGGAACTTTGCTCCACTCTTTGAGGTTTGTAGGCATTTGTTTTTGCACAGGTCTCTTAAGATCTCACCACAGTGTTTCAATCAGGTTTAGGTATGGTTTGATTTCTTGACTGTAAAATCAAAGGACCCTTCACCGCTGTGCTTGATACTTGATATGAGGTGATTGTGTGCTGTGTCTGGTTTTTCCCAGACATGGTGCTTTGTGTTTTGGCTAAACGTCTCCACTTTGTTCATCCTTCCAAATGACATCGAAACCAGAAGTCTTGTAGTTTGTAGTAACTTTGGACACCAAAGCTGTGCTCCCATATTCTTTTTAGAGAGAAGTGGCTTTCTCCTGGCTACCCTTTCAAACATGCCATACTTGCCCAGTCTTTTTCTGACTTTACTGTCATGAAATAAAACATGCGAACTGAGATATGGAGTCTGAGATGTAGCTCTTTTTTTCTAGGAATCATTTCTGGAATGTCCCCTCCTAAAAAGACCGGCAGCTGTCTTGAATGTTTTTCACTTGTGAATAATCATTTTAACTTGAACTTCTGCCTTTATAGACATGATCACACGTACTGATGATCAGTTAATCAAGTGCATTTGATTAGCAGCACCTAGCTCTCTTCCTATGGAAGCAATAAAGGTATACTTGGTTTTTCACAGGCCTACATGTGAAAACTTAATTTTTAACCTGATTCTCGTGTTTTTTTATTCTTGAACAGCCAAATTCACCATGTTTTTACTCATTTTTTACTCATTTCACAAAATCACAGAGCGATAAAGTAATAATCAGACTAACTAGCAAAAAAAATGCAACATCATAGACAGAGAATCCATGACGTGGATAGTTCCTGTCTATGTAAATCCACATATTGTTGTGTATTTAATTAGGTATAATGTGTATTATTTTTAGGAATGAGCACTTAGTGTATTATAAATAACGACCAAACTACTTAGATAGTTTTTATTTTGGTGTGCAGCTTGAGTCTGACACCAGCATTAATGGGTAATTTGTTTGTATTAGAGAATTTAAGACGGTTAAGACTAAAACCTGTCCATCTATATGTGGGCACAGGGTTGTGAGTGCCTGTGGGTCATCAGACAGCAGCAATGGTAAACATTGGGGGAAACACTACTTAAAAGCACCACTCTACATCTGCTGCAGCACAAACGTGTGAGAAGAAGAAGAAAGAGGAGGAGAGGAAAGAAGAGAGAGAACGAGATGGGGGCCACAGAGTAGATAAGGCAGTCTTGTTCCTTATTTATGTCTTATTATAGCTACAGCGGGGCCAGGCCACAGACACAGTCACCGGGGACACAATGATGAACTACTCGACAAGACAGCCTGCTCACTCCTGGGAAGACACACTCCCTCTATTCCCCACTCCTCCACTCCTTTGCTTTCTTCTTTAACACTCCCTTCTCCTTCCCTCTCCTTCTCCTGCTTGTTTTTAACCCTTTTCCTGTGTTGCTTTCAACAACCTCATTCTGTCTCTGTCCCCACCCCACCCCCGTCCACAAACCTTTCGACTACACCCCGAATTATCTCAACTCGTCTTCTGCTTTCCCATCATCCAATTCCTGGAGCGCACGGAGCACAGAGGCTCGCACAGTAGTGTAAACAGGGAGTAACCCAAAGGTGCTGCAGTCGAGTGGAACAGCAGGCAGGTGAAATAATTAAGACATCCCTTTTCTCCCTCGTGCGCACACAGAGTACCTCTTTCCTGCAACACTTCCTCTGTTGTTTCTAATCCTCTCTCCCTCCCTTCCTCTCTCTCGTGGGGTGACCTGCAGAGGTGGATGTGACTGAGCTCATTACCTGCCTTAATGAGAAGACAGCACCACAGAGACAGCAGCTGCAACTTACCTGAACGCTGCAGACACACGCTCACAGGAGAGCGCATGTTAATACCTGCTACTAACTACTGACACAAGCAAATACACTTGATAACGCCTGAGCGAGACAAAGACTCAGAGAGAGAGTTAGTGAGATGAAGGAGGGAAATGTGTACAGTCTCCAAGGCTTGCTGTTGATAATGCCTGACTCTCTGCTGTATCTTAGCTGTTGTTTTATAGAATTACCCTTGTACTAACATGCTCTTCCTGTGAGTAAAGCTCTTTTTTTCCTTTTTTTTTTGCCTGGTTCAGGAAAATTAATGTCTATGAGCGCAATACAATCCATCATAGGCTGAAAGCAGAGGTCATTCAGGAAATGATAGCAGGCAAGATAGGCTTCTCCTTCATGTACACACACATACACACAGTCGAAGAAAAAGAGTGTGTGTAAGGAGGAGAGAGAAGCACGGGGGGCATAGGATCCTTCAATGGCTAAACCTTTTCCCCATTTTACTCTTTGACTTTGCTAAGTTACAGAAAGTGTGTACTCAAGGATGAAGATTCTGGGTATTGTTTAAATGTTTTTGCTAGTGTCGTTACAACACTGGTATTTTGGTACCAACACAAAACAGCCTGTGTTTGATGTGTCAACCTGTAATAGCACATGCCTGCTTCTCACCCAGCATGTCTTTAGAAAAGTTTGCTTCAATCACACTCGCTTTGTGAAGCCCAGCATCTCGGGCAGTATACCATCACTTCCCCTTCTTCTGTTGGTATGACAGTTTAAAAGTCCAAACGGTCCATGACAATGGTGGCATTTAATTTCAAAGCATCCTGTGGAGTTTCTGAACACCAGTAACATTACTAGAGTTCCAAAAGCAGTTCCACGCGGGAGCTGCCACCCAGATTTGTTAAGCTTCATGGCCAGTGAATCCCTTGCTTGAACCTTGAATTCGTGTTGTCTATTAAGGCTCTTCCCCTTTCATCACTGGTGCTGTAGATGATGATTTACACAAGAATGTGACACCTGAGTGATGCTGTCGAAGACAAACTAAGTAGGTCGCCTGAAATGCTCCAAAGTCGTCAAAACAAAAAAAAAAAAGAAAATTTGAACTTAATATCAATGAGTTCAAAATTTAACAAGCATCTATAACATTAACCTCCTAAGACCCGACATCTTTCATGGCATGAATTTTTAATTTCTCTTTGTTATTTGGGCTGATTGGGACCTGATGAATGCAAAAACAAAGAATTACCAGATTTTTATTTTTTTACTTGATTTTTGTTTCTGAGAAAAATCAGAGCCACATATGAGGACAATCGTTTTACATTTTGATAGAACAGTGGCAAAACAATGTCCTTGTAAGTGGATATCAGGCCTTTATAGAGCAATATTTTGTATTTTGGTCTAGACAACCAAAAATGTGATGTCCACACATGTGGACGCCAGGTCCTAGGAGGTTAATGTAAGTGCATGAGTGCTTGACGTCAATCTGCAAAATTCTGTTTAGAAAACAGTGAACGTCAAATATCAGCAAGTTATTTAACTGATATTCTGAATAATACAGCAAGAAGGGTTTGAATCCACCATCTGGCTTGTGTCCTTTCTGTGTCGAATTGCAGGTTTGCCCTGTGTCTGCGTAGATTACCTTAATTGGGGTTAGTTTAACTAGTGAATCTAAATTGCCCATAAGTGTGAACGTGAGTGCAAATGGATGTCTGTCTCCCTGTGTTGGCACAAACAGACACACTGCCGACCTGTCCAGGGTGTACCTCACCTCTCACCCAACGGCAGCTGGAATAGAATCCAGCACCCCGATGACCCCGATCTAGCTCAGAGGAAGAAGATGGTTGGATGGATGAGTGCATGGATGGATGGAGGTGGCTCTATGCCAAAACACTGGCAGGATACTGAACACCAAGTTGCTCTCTGATGCATTCATTGAAGTATGAATTTGTGTGAAACTTAGAAAGCACTTAGGCCTAGAAAAAAGTGCTTGTATGAACTGTTGTAGGGGCTCTAGAAAGCAGCGGTCCCCAATCCCCGGGCCACGGACCGGTACCGGTCCGCGAGTCGTTTGGTACCGGGTCGCGAGTAGATAATCCAGGTGGTCGAGAGTTGAGGCTCGGGTGTAAAATTCATGGTTTTCGGCGTTTTTATTGGTTTTTAGCATTATTTTTTTAGTGTTTTTATTGTTAACTCGTTTTCCCTGGGTCTTTTCCCGTGTGTTATGAATGAATCTTCTTTTTTTGTTTTTTTGGGGGTTTTTTTGTTGTATTTATCCACGACACCTTAAAGGCTGGTCCGTGAAAATACTGTCGGATATAAACCGGTCCATGGTGCAAAAAAAGGTTGGGGACCGCTGCTAGAAAGCACTCTGAGTACTCCAGTAGAGTAGAAAAGCGCTACATAGTAACCAGCTGATGTACCATGGATATATATGGTTTTACTATACTGTGTTCCCCTCATTCTCAGCAGCTGTTTTCCTTCACACGACAGGGTTAATTAGTGTGATAATCCCGTGATAACTGATAAAAAGCACCTTTCAGTTACACTTTTTCTTACACACAGTTACAATTTGTTACCACTTCAAGCAAATCAAAACAATAGAGTGGCACATTCACTCTCTACCAAACAATTACTTAAAAAGATTTTAAACTGGACCATTTCAAAGCCCATTAATGACCACATGGGAGAAACGCTGACCTGTTTTACTGTCAGGTGCAAACGAACACACATGAGCACACAAATGACAACTGACATGACAGGAAATATTGCAATACTCAAAATCTTTTCAATTTCCTTCCTTTTATTAAGGAGGAAATCCTTGTAATTCATTCTTCTAGTCCGAGTACCTTTGTGAAGATATTAATGCCACACATGTGACATTGTTTTTGAATGCATTTCCATGTTAGCTGGTACAACACGTGTATATAATTGTAATAAGTGCTGTCATAAAGTTCCAAAGCTTTTTCTCTTACAGAGAATCAAGGGGTCAAGGTCGCACATATTCAAGCACACACCCACACACACAATACCAGCACGATGCCCTTTTCATTCTTGCTCACTTGTGAAGTTGTTTACAGATTAATCACATGCATTAATTATTGACAGTAACTTCATTGTGAAAAGCAAACATCCGTCACCCTCACCCTGTTTGAAATCATTTATACCTTCCCTATACAGATAATCATATGGTTATTGATTACAATACTTAGAGCACAAGGGCATATTGATAGCATATACGTGCGCACAGCCTTACATTCAAGATGAGCTTGAGGATCAAGAAAGGAAGGAACTGAAATCCATCTAAAGGCAAACATCTGAGCAGCTACGAAGCACATAAATCCCTGTGTGCGTGTTTTTTGCAAAGAGAAACTGAAGAAGAAGAGAGACGACGACATGGTTAAAAAGTACATGTTGATATAAAAAGATAGAGACAGACCAAGACAGCTTAGACTTGTCCTGAAAGTCGACAGGTGAAGGCCTCAGTGTCTTTTTCCTGCTCTCTCTTACCCTCTGTCCCTCACTCACTTTCAGAGATGGAGAGAGGGGGCTTTATCTCTCTGACAGAGTGAAGGATGTGTGGTCAGGTTCTACTCTGATGCTCCTGTCCTTTTAGTAAATCAGCCTTCACTTTTGTCACCTGGCCAACCTACGGTCACACATGACAGATGTCACCCTTACATGATGTCGAAACCCCAACCCCCACCACCCACACCCGCAGACACAAATCCCAGATTCAGATCAGACCCTTACTTAAGCGAATGACATGATGGCAGATGAACCTAAGCGACCAAGTGAAAAACCGCAGAAAAAAACATGAACGACAGCTATCGTTAGGAGAAAAGAGAACAGCAGCCGATCATTTATACTTAAAAACGTCTTTCTGAGTTTGTTAATACTTTCCACTTAACCGTAACAGAAGGTGGAGTCAGCACCAGAAGCTATGAATAAAAACACCACCTGGATGATCTACTGTACTCACAGTTTTCCTGCTCGTATCTGTGTAAAAACCAAGTAATCACCCGAAACCCTTTTTTTGTTTTAGCTTAAAAGAAATTCAAATAAATTGAAAAGTTAATAAATGAAACACAACAATTTAGGGATTATTTTGAGCTTTAACCTGGGATAACAAAACCTCTGCAAGTGTCCCCACAGACATCAGTAAAATATCCATGCTGCAGATAATCGCAAAGGTGGGAGGAGGTAGAGGGATCAATACGAAACCTCCCACAAGATCTACAGCCTTCTGATCGATTTCTCATTCTGATCAACCTCTCTGAGATCAACCGCACTTCCTGTTTTGATGGTAGTGCAGTTTGAAGAGAGGTAAGGTGAGGAAGGAGATATAATGACTTCCTCTTGCTGCTTTATGACATCATCTGTCATTACACCATCACCAGTGTGGCAGGTGAATCATGGTCTTTCTCTTCGGCATATTACTGTTACTGTGGAAAATATACATGAACTTGAAGAATTTGTGCAATTAAGAATGTTTTAGGATTAACGTGTGTGTATATGTGAGACTGAACACATTCAAGACCAGAACCAAAGTGGGAAGTTAACCCTTTTTGATCAGGGGCTCTTTAAAAGAGACCGTAACTCGTAAGACGAGCTTTATGAGCATATTTGGTGTATTATGGTAGAACAAACTATTCATGAGGTACTGCTGTCAGAACACAAACAGAAATATCTGCTTTGCCGTTACCATAACTCCTCAACCATTTTGGACCAGAGAGAAAATTCAAATTGTTTTGGGCATTATCCTTCCTATTTTCTTATATGTTTTCTTTTTTTTTTACATTTTCATATTTCCTTTAAAACACACTCTGTATCTGTGTTTCTAATGTGAGAGGTAAACATGTGCGAGCTGTTTAAACACATTAAACTATCCTAAAAGTAAGTAAGTAAGTAAACCTTATTTATTAAGCGCTTTTCACAGACAGACAATCACAAAGCACTGTACACAAATATTAAAATAAACAATAAAATCAATAGACAATATATACAATGTAAAAGATCAAATGTAAATAATGTAAAAAATATAAAATATGTAGATCAACAAAAGGCTTGTTTGAACAGAAGAGTTTTTAACTGTTTTTTAAAAGAATCCACAGAGTCAAGCAAACGTAATTGTAGTGACTGTTCCACAGCCTTGGTGCAACAGACTGAAAGGTAAAAGATCAAATATATCATTTTATAAGCTCATTATTAAAGTATTTAGCTGCGCATGAATATGTGATCAATTTCACCAGATAAACAAAAACTTGGAAAACATGTACAAGCATTAAAAAGCCAGCACAAGACAAGCAATTCCAATTTTTATAAAATGATAATGGACGTAAAATCAATAAATCGTGACCAATCAAATTAGCTATTTGCAGTTTGCTTTCCATGATTTCCACTAAACTCCACGCTAACCTGTAGTAGAATTTTAACTGAAACAAGTGAAAGATATTAAATAAAAGGTCATTACTGTTCCTATTTTAAAAACGGCAACCGGTACAACAGGGTGGAACCAGTTACCAATCTTACTTTTCTCATATGCATCATGCACGACGCAGTTTTATATACATCCCAGCCATCTCCCCCTCCTTTTCCCCTGGGCTCTCCTCTGTGATTGGAATGAAAGGTAATGGTCCTGAAAGAGGAAGAAAGGAGACTTTCCTCCACTCTTATCTCTTAACACCAACAGTCGGTGGAGCAAACTCACACACAGGCAGTCACAGAGGCATCCCTGTGTGCGCGCACACACATACACAAACCGTGTATCCACTGCAGGATGATGGTAGAAATAACATTGGTTTAATCGCGAAGCACATCAAAGGCAAAATACATCTCGCACGAGGCATCTCAGAGGATGAAAGAATATAGTAATAGTAACAGTTTTGTCTCTTTGAGAGAATATACACGCACAAAAAAATCCGGAAAGATGTAATGCTAAACAGATACAAAGTAATTTAATAGGGATTTTAAAATATTCATAAATATTGAATTAATCATTTATAATAGATCTTAAATTAACTGCCGTCCTTGAAGTATTAGATGTGAGGAGAGAAGCAAGAGAGAGAGTCTGCGATACAGAAAGAGAACGATAAAGAATGAGCCCTCTAGACATTTTTCCTTCCCTGTGCCAACATCTCCTCAGTCTGATGAATGAATATTCATGTTTGATCCAGACACTGCTGCTCAACAAAGGCTGGGAAAACCCTGAAACAGATATCGCTCTACTTTTGATGTAGCAACCCACTCAGAGTGGCTCCCTACTGATGAGTGGAGATCAGGCCAATAATTACCTAACATCTGTGTGTACTGTGTGTATGATGATGGTATCAGTAATGATAAACGCAGGTATATGTGGGAAACGCATTATGCTTCATGGCATCTGGTGTTCCTCTGTGCATGTTTTTGTGTGTGGGAATCAGTGGGGGGACAGTCTGCAGAGTTAAGGACAGTGTAGGCTGCTCTGATCACATCCTCACTGCTGTTTCCCGCTGACGCAGCATCCTGATACTGGAATCTAGCTGGTGACCTGAAACTATTCACTTACTTCCCCTGAAATCCCCCTGCATTAGGGGAACATGTGCACGAGTGTGTGTTTGTGTGTGTGAGAATAAGGGCTGAGTTGGCGTTCTGCGAGTCTCTCAGAGATAGCAGTGTCTTACAGTAGATTACAGTGGATCCAATCCATACGCCAGCTAGGCTCAACCGGACCAGCTCTCTATTCCCGTCTATCCCACAGCATAAGACGGATAATAACGCAGAAAAAACGCACACCACAAATACAGGCGCGGATGCTCCAAAATAAGGATGCCAATATAGGGTGAACTCGCTAACAAGTAGCGTTGGAGCAATGCTGTGGCAGTGCGTAACGGCAGATGAATATTAGATCAGTTGTCAGTGTTGTGGCTGTCAGTCTAAATGTGTACTGCATTCATCACCGGTACGTGGAGGTAGAATCCTTCATCTCACACGCATAAAGATGTCGCACACCTCTCTTCCTCACACTACAAAGACATGAATTGCATTCCTACAGAAGGCTGTTCACTACTGGCAGTAATATACAGATCAGCTGTTGTGGTCAAGCATGCATTATGAGTTGCAGGGGAAAAGCTGTGATTTGGTTTGTCAATTGCTTAAGTTGCATTTTTTATTTTTTAGTTAAAAGTATTTAAAAGTACAAGTAAAATCAATTACTTTTTTTTTTCTTTTGGTCTGACTTTTCTTACTCAGCTGCCTGTTACTCTTTTTTCTTTCCTCAGCTTCACCGGCCTCGTGTGTCACACCTTTATCCTGACAAGAACAAGAAAGGAAAGGCAGCTTTCAAGATTTTAGGTAATTGTTACAGATTTATTTTTGTTTCTGCAAGTAAGCAAACGGAAGAGAAACTCTGATGTCTTATTCCTTGACAAATGTGAGGCGTGTGGCCATGACGGGAGAGGTGGGTGAAGCTCAAGAGCTCAAGTTTCTTTTAGATATACATTCAGTTCATCTGAGAGTGCGAAAGAAACAGAGTGAGGAAAGAGGGGTGAGGGCAGAGGGGTTAATAAGACAGTGGGAATAATACAAGGGTTGGCAGCTCGGTGTGTCACCGGCTTCTAGCCCTCTGAAAGAGCAGGACGGACACACACACACACACACACAGCAGGAGAGAAGGACACAGACTGCTCAGTATGCAGCCCTGACATTGTCCACATCTGATACGGGACATTAGCCCCTAACTCCCTCCATACACCACTGCCCTTCACTTTATATTACTTTATGTTAATAGAAAAATATTACATACAACATCATTTGTCTTTGTTACCACGGCACCCCACAACTGATTTAAATGCATGTGTTTACCTCCACAGACAGGTGAAGACAGGGGGAAGGGTGGGTGACTGACTGTGAGTGCCGATGTGTGTGTGTGTGTGTGTGTGTGTGTGTGTGTATCTCAATGCATAAGGTAATGTATGTGCGTGTGTGTTTGTAATAGGGGAGGGTATAAATGCACGCATCTCGTTCAGATTTATCGATCTCACCCCCTCTCACAAGGGCCAATGTTGTAACCTATATATGGGTACAGACAAGTGTGTTGCTGTAAATATGAGTGTTGAGAGCAGGACCCTGACATCAACCTGCCATCACCCACAATTCTGGTTCTCTACTGACCACTGGTTCAACTCTGAGGCAAAGAAAGCTGCAAAAATAATACAATTTCAAAGACTCACATCATACACTTTTACCTGTAAAGCTAGACAGCATTTTTTTAAATAGCTTCTTTTAGAAGCTTTTGCATGTATATTACCATTCTACACACAAAAGAAAATGTAAAAGTCCCAGTCTGATCTCTTGCAAAAAAGCATTTGTAGTTTCGCCACAAACCTTCAAATTGTGCAGAGAGTACACAGAGTCAGGGGCTTAGCCAGGAGGATGTGTGTGAATTGTTTTGCACTGTGAATTTATTCCTCACGTAAATACAACAGTTACCCGTTAACTACTCTACTTGCCAGATATGGGTCACTGCGTGGCCTCAGCATCCTGTTCTGGGATGAAGCGGACAGCAGAAGGAAGGAAAAACAGCCAACAAGTGCTCAGCATATTGTGGGAACAGATAACATGATGGGGATTAGACATCTGACAGACAAGTCGATGTCATAGTGCCTGACACCGCAACATCTCACCCCAGATGTCCTGTCTGACCTTGATGATGCTCAGAGGTCACCTAAAACTGCCGCTTTGCGTGTGTGTGTGTACGCGCGCGCGTCTGTGTGTGCGTTTGGACTATTTGTCATTACCACATTCTCTGTGGGCTATCATCAGTGTTCCCATGAATCCATAAGTCAATGGATCAATGTTGGGTTGAAACTAAGGCTGAAAGCTCTCAGCTATATCGACCTGTCATTTAAAACCCCAATGATCACTTGGACTTTAATGTAAATGCCACCTTAACATCAGTCAAACTAACAATTTACATATATGGTGTCTATCCACGTACATTAAAGGAGGGGGAATCTTCTGCCACGGATGGAGATGAAGGTTATTATTATTTTGACCTTTGTTTTAGTGGCTGCTTGGTTTGCAGGCGCAAGGACTTGGACTTTATACAAGAGCTATAACATGCATAACATATAGTATGGCACGGGTACGGCTCTCACACGTTGGTACATTGTCATGCATGTAAGTGGTATGGTATCAACAGAGTGCAAGGGCCTTCTACTATAAACAACCCTGCACTTTGTCATCTCTGGGGTGTCAAAGCTCATTCGTTACAATGTTAAAAGACCCCCATAACTCTAACACCCGATGCAAATGCTGCAGCACACTAATATGTACACGAGCGTGGGCTTGCATGTGCTGTGCATGTACGCTCTATGTGTTTGTGTGTGTTATAGTATATATTGCTCAATCCCTTTAGTGCTGATTATGAAGGTGCAGATTGATAGTTGGTCTTGACATGGTGTTCAATCATATTGGCATTCCAAAGCAAAGAAAAATGGCAGTTGCTTTGAATTAGCAGTGACTTCATGTAGGGTCATTCATTAACAGCGGTCCTGGAAATGAAAAGAGGCACAAGGAATTGGAAAGTGTTTGAGAAAATAACCCATCCCTAATCCCGTCATTGGATTCTAACCAAGGAAATATAATCAAGTAGACACTGTGAGTCTTTTTCAAAAGTGGCACAGTATTAGTCGTACAACACTTGGGGCCTTTCACAACCTGCTGGGCATGTCCTCACTAATATGGGCTTCTGCAAGTGCTTGCTACTCACATGGAAACAGAAGGAATCCATGTCTCCCACACCGCTACGCACAAATAATAAATGAAACAGGAAGAAGGCAGAGACGATGAGATGGTGGGAGAAAAGTATAAGAGCTTATACTCATTACAATCAATTAGGGTCAAGTTGGGAGCAAAGTCAGGTGGTGAGCGGGGGAAAAGGAGCCAGAGGAAGGACAAGGGTAGCGGGTGGCATCATGGCAAATATGGAAAGAGGGCCAATTAAATCAAAAGCAAAGGGAAGTATGAATAATTTAGCTGTTAAACACACATGTGGAGATACACGCAGTATGTACGTAAAAGCAAAAATGCTTTAAATATAGTGTCAAGCTCAGTGTTATCCTATTTGAGCTACTTATTATCTCAGACATTAACTCAAGATAATAACTAAACAATAATGAAGAAGCAGCCTACATGAAACTATCTTTAAGCCTCCCGTATGAACGCCATGAGCTCTGCAGCCTTCCTATCACACACTTATAGGAGTTTACATATTATGAGAATTTCATAATCAAGATAGGAACCATTTTATTAGATTAAGGACGAGAGAGAGGAATCTCACCATCTTTAGCAACTGAGCTAGATTTCCAATTACCTGGATTAAATGACTTGGACAAGAGTTTAAGATGGAGCTCCTCTAATGGCTGCTAGATTCAAAACAAAACTTCAATTAGCGAGCTTTTTACCGTCTCACAAATGTTTTCCTTCCTTCAGAAGATTGATCAGTCTGTCTACTTTCCACAGAGGTTTTCTGGCAAGCATGCTTTGACTAAATACAGCATATAATGTGCTCTCAGCTGCCACATTATACCAGCTACCCGAGCTCCTCAATACGTTTGTGGACTCAACACAATGCATGGTTTCCATGAAACATTAAGAAGCTTAATATTGAATTTGACAAAACTATATATAGGTTAGAGAAATCTGCCAAACAATTACGCACTCATCTTACTTTATAATATCTAATATCTCTCATTATTAGATTTGCTAATAACCGAAGTGATGACATTCAAATGCCATCACAACAGCAGAGCAGACTGCATGCCCGAAAGACTCATGATGCTGATTTGTTTGGAGAGTGCTCAAGCGTATTTGCCTTGCCTCCAATTTATAATGCAGGCTTTGTGCTTAAACCTTCTAAGGCCCAAATCCAGCTGATACTACCTGATGATATCAAGGATATTTTCTCAGACTTTAGAAAGCTCCATCAAGAAGACATTGACCAACTGCTTTCTTAGGGTCAGCAGTACTCCTTGAGATTAATAGCTGAACTTTAATCAGTGGAGTGACTCTAAACAAATGATAATCGTGCCTAGTTTTAAAGTCTTGGCTTTCTTCTGGCAGTGGCTTTAAAGATGATTTTGTACTATCTGTAAGTCCGACTCGGGTATGATCTGAACTTTCGGCACCAAGTTTCACAGAGCAGTCAGATTGTTAGAAAACACAAGGTGCAGCCAAATCGACGGCTCGAAAAGCTGTTCGAGGAATAACCCCGAGTGTGAAAACCCGGTGACTTAAAGAAAACAGGACACGTAACCCCTAAATAAATAAGCACTCACCCACATGCACCTCTTTCCCTCTCCCACGCTTACTTACACACACTGACAAACACACCCACATAGAGTGCAGGACTATGTGTGTTTGAGTCATCTAAGTGAGATAATCCAGTTTTCCGGATGAATTCGCCTTTGTGTCCCGAGGGCAGAGATTAAGATAAAGATATTAAACAAACAAGAAGCCCTACTCTTCCCCCAGCTGCCCATTTCTCCCTCCGTATCAGCCGCTGCCCTCCTACAGCACATCCTCCCCTTGTGGCCAGGCTTGTTGCTTCACTTTTCCACTACACTGAGGCTCAGTGAGGCCAGTATGTCTGACACTATTTGTTCCAGAGCAGTGCAGGTCCATACCAGTAAATCGGTTAGGTGGGGAGAGAGGGAGGAGAGATCCTGCTTCCTTCATTTGCTCTGCTTTTGAAACAGCAGTGACTTCATTTTGGAAGAATTTCTTAAAAACATGTTAAAGGCATTTTCAGCAGCACAACAGCTATGATTGTGAGAGGGACAGACTAGCTGTCTCCATCTGCTGTCTTAAAGGCTACGTGGCCCCATCCAGACAACAGCAAGAAGCAGATATTTTGAGCACTGTGAACAAACAGAAACTGAGAAAGACATTAAGTGAGCACAGACTGTGCGGCTACAGCTCGCTCATTTATAAAAGTCATCACTGTAAATGGAAACAACTGTTAATATAACTGTTATACTGTCTGCAGTGCAACCGTGCCGAAAAGTATGTTTAAAAGTTAAAATAAGAGATAAAATCTTTCTTTAATGGTTCTCAATTTAAATTAGGATTAAATTATAGCTTATCACTGGTCAACATTTAGATTTTTCTTATGTTATAGGGTACCATGATTTGCAATGTTTCAGGTCAACAAAAACTTCAGATAAAACCCGTGAAAATAGGCAAAAACTCAAAGGATCATGACAATGTACCAATGCTTATTTTCTAAAAGCATTACTGAATTAAGGACTTACTTCTGGAGACTGTTGAACTAGCTGGAGTACTAATTAAAGCTTACTTTTTCACCACAGACATCCCTAAATATATAAATATATCCTAAATGGAGTGTGTGACTAAAAAGAGGTGTAAGCTCATTTCTTCATATTTTGCATTTTTTTGCCAGAGCTTCTTGTAATTTCTAGGTGGTCTTAAGCAGTAATTCTCCAGGGTTTCTATAGGGGGGTTTTTTGGATACTTTTTTCTGCATCGGCTCCTCCTGTTTGCAGAAGCCTCATCCAAAATGGTCAAGTGGAAGGGTGGCTTTCAAGAAGCCGTTCTTAAGAAAGGGAAACAGAAAATGTTGAGGTATGACAAATTACACAAGGCCTAGAGTGAAAATCAGTGGCAACAGGTCTTACAGAGTGATGAATCCAAATTTGAAGTTTTTGGTTCAAGTTGGCGAGAAGAGAAGTACGGTGAGGCACAGCATAGATGTTGCAGTTTGGGATCTTGTCAAAAATTGACTGAATCACGAACGCAGAAGTACTGTCGGATTTTGATCCAACACGCCAATACCATCTGGAAAGCATCTGACTGACAATGGCTTCATTTTTCAGTATGACAATAATTCCAGACACACTGCCAGTGCAGTAAAAGCATAACTGGATAGAAAAACACACAATGGATCACTATCAGTCATAGATTAGGCTCCCCAGAGTCCGGGCCTCTACATTATTGAAGCAGTGTGGAAATATGATGATCGAGAAGGGAACAAACGGCAGCTAATATCCAAAGAAGAGCTTCAAGAAACCTGGAGAACTGTTCCTGAAGACTAGGTAAAGAAAATGAGAAAGCTTGTGTAAGAGTGCACAGTACTTTATATATGAAAATGTAAGCGCTGTAAAACATGCACCAAATTGTTGGTTTTAACAATAGAGCGAATGTGAATTAAAATTTGGGCTCTGGGTCAGACTTTGAATTGTTGAATTCCTTGAGAGAGAGAAAAGGAGTTCTGCCTTATTGCACTCATGTGTAGGAGGCAAGAGGGGAGAAAGAGAGAGATGGGGTTTGAGGGGAGAAAGTCTTTGCTGAAAATCTCTCTCCCTCCCTTCTCTTTTCTCTCTCCACAGGAAGACATCAAACAAACACACCTGCTCCCCAGACCAATCCCCTCAGCACTGCCCCAACTTTCCCTGCCTCCGCCGTGCACTCACACGCTCCCATTCCTCATTACACACAAACACACACAAAACACATAAATGCACACACACACTCACACATGCGCACACGCGGTCCCATTCCTCATTACACACAGCGAGAGCAGAGCAGTGAGAGATCGTGGAGAGTGAACAGGAGCGGTGCTTTGGTGTAATGGGAGGAAATGTTGGTGTTTCATCTGGAATTGATGAAGTCTTGTTTCAGCGGCTCTCCCCGGAGCAGGGCCGCTGTGCGCTGGCTGTGTAAATGAAAGGAGCAACTGAGACTGGACCAGAGGAGCAGAGAGCCAGTCAATAGAGCTACTGGAGAGTCATACTGAGACACAGCTTTAGGAATAGGTGAGGGCTGTTTCTCACACACACTCACACACATACACAAAACCCACTGGTATTAGTAACTTACTAGCAGGACTGATAGAGCAGCTGTTACGTTTAAAAAGAAAAAGGATGAAAAAGAAATGCTGCCGCTTTAATTTATTAGGAGTAGCGTTTATAAGCGAGGGGCTTGCTCTCTAACAGAATCTGATTTTATTACTCTACCAAACATTATCTTAAAAACATAAACCCTGAGGCTACAATAAAAAAAACAATACAGTTAATGATAAAACAGAAAACAGAGAAACAGGGCGATGAAGTCCAAAAAAAGTTTCAGTATACAGTCGACCCCCGCCTAGTCACGGTTCAGTGTTCGCGGATTTTTCTGTGGAACATAACTCCAAATCATTACTTGACTATTTGCATATTTTTTTATAGAGCATATCTAAAATATTGGCTAATTATTTTCATTGGGATGATAATTTAAGGTGCACTTGGTGTTTGAACTATTAAAATAGGCAGCTATAAGCGTTTTTAGAGGGGTCTGAAATATTTGCGGATTTTAGCTATTCGCCAAAGACTTCATATAAATATTTTTATTATTTATAGTATAGTATATATAGTTTTATATAGTCTTAATTGTTTAAAATGCAGGATTTAGATTTTAAAGAAATTTGAGGGTTTGGGAGGCTCATCATCTAATTATTTATAAAAATGAGAAACATTACCCAAAGTGACCTGATTTTTCCCCTTTGTAAATTTTTTATAGTCTTGTCTGAAGAAACGGTTAATCAAACGAAACAAAAAGTGGTCCGTAAAGCATGAGCAAAAGAAAACTGGAGGATGAGCACGTATTTCGCATGATGTAAGAGCTCTTAGATCCAATAAAGCCGATGTAGAGGCTGATGTAAATGCTTGTTCCAATAAAACCTTAGTGTTAGGGGGTGTGAAGAAGTAGATTTAAGTGCTTGTTATAATCAGGATCAACTTGGTGTGCCTGTACTCTCCAGTCAGAGAGCGTTGTCTCAGGTTAAGCAGACAGAGATGAAAGGAGGAGGCGGAGGTCACCTCTACAGACAGACTGTAATCTAGAATATTAAGTACTGCATAGACAGAACATACAGACGCATGTTTCACTGTGACAACCATGTAAAATCCTGTTTATCTTACATTTAATGCGTTTAACCAACTAGGTAAAGGGTTTTTGCACTTTTCTGGTTTAAGAAGACAAGAAAATGGTTTACAATGAAAGACTGAAGAACCACAGAAACACAAACAGCATCTTCTGCCAGACTGCTAAAAAATACTTTGCAGAAAGGGTCAAACAACTTGACAGAGAACTTCTTAAGGTACCGCTGCAGCGATGAAGCTCCCCAGATTCGAATCTGATCAAGCATCAATGGGATATAATGAAACAAGCCCAATCCACTGAGGCCCCAACTTGTAACACAAAGGAATCCAGAAAGAATCATGGCCAACACAGACACACCACAGGACACCCCGAGATGTTTGGTATCCATAACCCGACAGGTCAGAGCTTTTCTGGCAACGAGACGAGGGCCGACACATTGTCAGGCAGTTAATGTGGAGGTTAATCAGTTTAGGAAAACAACATCAAATAAAGGAAAAGTTGCAAGTACGTATGTATTTCCCCACAGCTACTTCATTAGGTGCACTTGTTCAGCAGCTGGTTAATGCAAATATCTAATTAGCCAATCACATGGCAGTAAATCGATGCATTTAGGCAAGTAGACAACGGTAACTCAAATAACCACTCATCACAAGCAAGAGGATCTTGGTTGAACCTCGAAGCAGAAGACCACACCAGATTTCATTCTGGTCAACTAAGAACAGAAAATCAAGGCTATAATTAACACCGGATCAATAAAATTGTATAATAGAAAACTAGAAAGATGCTGCCTGATCTGATGAGTCTCAATTTGTGTTATAACCTATAGATGGTAAGGTCAGAATTTAGTGTTTTACCACCACCGCCTACCTGATTATTGATGCTGACCATGTCATCTCCATCCCTTTATGACCACAGCGTACCTGATGGCTACATCCACCATGTCAAAAAGCTCAAATCATCTCAAACTGGTTTTTTGAGCATGACATTGAGTTCACTGTACTCCAGTGACCTGCACCATCGTTGGAGAACTGTGAACCCACTCCAGCAGAGCACCTTAGGTAATTGGTGAAACAGGAGATTCAAATCATAGATGTGCCGCTGACAAATCGGCATATCAATATAGACTAATATCTCTAAGGAACGTTTCCAGCACCTTTCTGAATCTGTGACATGAACAATTAAAGCAGTTCTGACAGCAAAAGGAGCTCCAACCTGATAATAGTAACATGTAACTAATGAAGTTGAACTTGAATTAATAATAGAGCATTAAGTTGCAGCTTAATCAAGCAGAAAGCTTATCTGCATAAAATGAAGCTATTCAGAGAAGAGAACAGCATTTGATAGAGGATAACTGATTAAATTAAATAGCGGTTCAATGCTGTTCTCACACATGGTCTCATTCTGGATTATTATGAAGTCTGCCAAAACGTTAACACATACAAACTCATGATTCCTCATTCATGACTCATGACATTCAAGTCACCAAAAAAGGAAAAGCGCATCAGTCTCTACACTGATCACATGGCAGATGTACAGTAGCAGGACCATCTCAGTCTGACTGGGCTAAGAGAGACGAGATTAATTAACATTTTTATGTAAATGAGACGTTTGTGTCTAATTATTTCTGTTATTCCAGCAGCAGCAGGCTTTGATGTGCCAGCGGTGGATTTAAATAGAGGGAGATTTCCATCACATCCTCCCTCTGCGTCAGAGCCAGGCAGGAGACAGACACAGCAGAGATAACACACTCCTCTGGGACACAAACACACACATTCACACTGTTATTTTACCTCAGAGGAAAAGTCCTTTTTGCCGCTGCTCACACTGACGGCGTCACGTGTTCGCAAACTCACACTTGCCCCTCCCGCTCCTCCCAGTTGAGGCAGTCAAGTGTTGGAGATGAGCAACGCTTAATTGGCAGAGCGTTCATTAGTGTGTTATCTATCTGAGGGAGAGAGCCTCCATGGCCTGTTTGGTGCTAGTTTATGCGCTGATATTAAAGGATGTTAAAGTACATAAAGGGGATAAACTTTAACAACCTGAACTCACAGCTGGAAATACGGTGTCGTAAAGGGCCGAAGTACACGCTGCTCAAAATGCACCGCCAGGTCAAAGAGTCTCCGGTACCTCTGGAATATCTGTGAGAAACGGGTCTGCTTGATGTTGACAGCGTTCATAAAAACAACAAAGATCTCATAACACAAGAACAAAATGTTACCATAGTTGCCAACATTTTTGTTAAAGCTGCAAACACATCAAATTCTGAAAGGATTACTTTAGATTTTTATGTTAAATCAGAATTTTTTTTCCTATCCGGTTGTTAAGTCTGACGTCACTAGCCGTGTCTGGGCCTAAACTCCGCTGCAGGTCCATATATCAAACGATCGCTATGGCATTACTGAGAGTTGAAAAACTGTCTAAAGTCTTTCATCTTTAATAAAATGATCAGCGTTCTGCTCTACCAGGTGTAAAAATTGAGTTTAACATCCAGGCATCCATGAAAATGGAATTTATGACATTTAACGGAGTTAGAAGTTAGCAGGAAGTTAGCTCGCTAGCTTCTATCTAAATACAATATAGCATGTCCTTACTGCGGGGTTTTGGAAACAAATTAAAACGTATAGCTCTGTTATCACTTCCAACATAAATGAAAACTAAACAGCAGTGACGTTTGTAGGGTTACTGAAGTTTGGCTAGCTGGTATATAATGATGTGCTACGTGACCGCTAGCGACACAGCTATGTTAGCATAATATAAACAAGCTAACTTTTTTTCCACTCGATAAAAGTTAACGTGAGTGTTCTCGGTGATCAGGAACAAATGTAATCGCATGGCAGGATGCTGTAAAAGGACCAAACTTCAGCCAGGAGAACAACTGAGATAATCCATCCACAATACGAGGTTAGTCAGTCATATACTGCTGCATGGGCTGGGCTGTAGTTACATCCTAAGGTTTTAAAAACTGAGCTTAAATAAATGATTAGCGGTAATAAAAGCCGAGGGAGGTCAACAGTGATCACTGACTGTTTTAGGAGCTTTTTGAGATTAAATAGAAGAAAATACAAGACATTAAACATGTTAACAACACAAAAGCCATATTAAACGCAGACTACTTTAGGCCCAGAAGTAGGATTTGTCACGTCATCACTTAACAACCGGATAAGACGACTGTACTCCAATTCTTGTCAGACTCTTTCCCAAAATATGAGATTAAAACCCGCAGCAAATGCAAAACACATCTTTAAATAGCAATATTATTGATTTAAGAAATAGTTGATGCATTTAGATGGTTGCAAACATCCCAGGCTCCAAATGTATAGATAACACTATATTTTCCGTGCCATTACACACCAATCAGCAATACCCTTCACTCCCATTGGTTGTTGCTCTAATCGACTGTTTCAAAGCTGAGAGTGGTTTACCTCCACCACATTGGATTTCACAATTTCACCACATTGCTGGTAGTCTCTTCTTGCCTACACCCCTTTATTCTGGAATTTCTAGCATTCCCTATTTGCTTTTAGCCAGTACCAAAAAAAGGGAAGTAACAACACTGTATCATCTGATTAATGAGCGGGACGCAGGGTTTTTGAGAGTGACATAAGACAGCAAAAAAAGGAAAGACAGACATAAAGAGGAACAAAAGTGCTGTGACAGTGGGGGAAAACACATTTAATAACTGTGTCCAAACAGATCAGAGGGGCAGAAAAATGAGGACTATCCCTGAAGGAGCTTTTGTGTCTAATCCTACAAATGTTCCCTACATGCTTGCTGGAATAATGTGAAGGCTTGAAACAAATATTGTGATAACACTGTGACAGTGTATTCTGTCACTCTGAGCCTGGGGGAGCCAAAAATACCAGGGAACCTTTGCTTTCGCAACTCCTGACACCTGACAAGGTTTAGTCTGCTCCTGAGTTCTCACAGCTTGACTAACTGGCAATGCACGCTTAAACACTCATACGCACACACATTCCTGCATGTACCAGCGTGTGAGTTTTCATGCATTTCAACCGTATTTTTAAGATATCTATTCTATTCGAAACATCCTGCAATGTAGGGGAAGTTATATTCTCCGTTGAGTTCACAGATAAGTGCCTCACTTCAATTACATGTAGTGAAGCCAGCAGGGTCTAATCTGCATGTTAGTATGAGGATAACTAGCTTCCTCTCTCTGTCCAAACTCCCCCTTTTTTCTTTTCCGTCTAACACTTCATGTAGTGCTGATAAGGATCACTGAGTGTATTATCACAGAGAGCATGGGCTGTGCTATCAAAGTGTAAAGTATTACTGGCTGTCTGTGCGTGTGTGCACACTTGCCATGTGGATGTGTGTTTGTGAGGGTAATAATAACATTTTGAAAAAACTATCCACATCTTTTAAGCAGCCCAAAAGTTCTTGATCTGATCACCGCTCCCTGTAGTTTTGGCTTTGCAGACACACAGGTTTATGGTGAGTCCACTCATAGCTCTTTGTTGTCACATAGTATTTTTGGGGAAATATGTCTTGTTAAAGGTCTTTCCAGTGAAATATCTGCAGAGATTATGTGTGCTTTTTTTTCATATGATGCAGAGGGATTGCAAATAGGGCAGAGCAACATGAAAACTGTCTCATGAGAATAAATGTAACGCAAATGGAAATCCAGATGTGTTAAGTTTTCTTCACGGTGCTCTCTCTGGAGTGACAGGCTAACTGCTCATTATGTTATATGTTCGGCTTCTCTGAATGGACCATTTTCCATTTCCAGTGTTGAAGTCTGCTCATAGAGGCCATTGATCCAAAGACAAGCTGCGTTGACTGATTGCTGGGAGGAAACGCTGGCATTATGGGCATCTGTGTGTGTGTGTGTGTGTGTACAGAAGGAGGCAAAAGCGGGTATTAGTCTGATGAAGTCATACAGGAAATCAATGTCGTATTGAAAGAAGAAAAATGCTCTGCCCAGGGGTGGCTGCACACGGGCCCACACAAAAACACACATACACACTTAACAATGAGACAAACTGCGATGCGCTATGAGCAAAAAAAAGACAAAAGGCTTGATACTGGAAAAATGAGCCGGTGATATGTCAAGCTCAAGTGCAATGTTAAGGAGAGGGAAAGCAGAGTGCCGGGGCTTTCAGATACGCCCACTCATGCCCAGTTTCATTCCTCCAGTTTTGTTGGTTTTAGTTGCTTATTAGTGGTGCTGTACACACACTTTAGACAATAGGTATTTCAGTGTATTGTGTATTTCAAAAAGGCACAGGGCAGGCTCCAGGAGTGTAAGCGTTTAATAATTTATGAGAGCCTAAGACAGGATACTATAGACAACGACGGACTGGGGTACTGAAATATCAAGACACACACAGATCTGTGCACACGTAAAAACAGAACCAAATGCAAACATAAACCATCCTACATCTTGTTCCCACAAACATACACACTAAAGATACACGGCCACATTTCTCTTGATCTCGACTCCAGTCACATCAATTGTTAATAAAGCGAGGGCCCCGGCTGATTACTAAAGATTATTCCACTGTTCATTCTGATCAATAGAGAATTTCTATTCCTGCAGGCTCTCGCGGACATGTTTGAAGGTGTGAGCGAGGGAGGGAACCAAAGAAGGAAAGACAGTGAGAGAAAGAGCTGGGTCTATATCTTAACGACTTCAGTAGCAGCGGTGTCTACAGTGCCAGCTGGAGCTCACAGCTCAGAGCGCAGAGGGGAAGTTGAGTAGATCTTAGCCGTGGGCTACAGCTTACAATTCCTACCAGCGACTTCAGGCTCAGAGCCCGGCTTAGCATGGAGTGGATATTAATTTCACTGACCAAGTGGCAGACAGAGGTGCTCCGTAAGACCATCCGTCACCAGCTTTAAGCTACTCAGCAGCTATTACTATGATAATCTATACCCTTGGTGCGCGCATGTGTGTGCGTATATATACATATACATGTTTTGTGTATATATATGTATGAGAGGGATGGCGAACAACAACAGCAAGGTGTTGAGCAACTACTGCAAGTGCGTATCAACACTCATTAACAGAGACACACAATTACGTCGTCCCACACTTATGTTTCTGTTCAGCCGGCATATGATGTTCACAGAGTAATTAATCATAAAAGGCGGAGAGGGGGAGGAGATGAGGAAGGGGGGGGGGGGGGGGGGAGGAGGAGGATGGAACAACATTATGAGTCTGGGTAATTGTCTAATTTTCCTTCACAGAGCCCAACGAGGAATTAAAAAACAAACTGCTAGCGCTCCTTTCCAAGGTTGGAAAAAAGAGGAAGGTTACTGAAGCATTCACCATTCACTAGAAGTCCCAAACATTAAAAAAAAATACACGCTAGTTGAAAAAGTTGCTGATTTTCTGCATCATTACCAGTGATTCAATGAACACTGAAATAACATAAATGCTCAACCCTGGGCTGTCTCCAGGTGTGGAGAAGGGTGTCGTTGTTTGCCGGTGATATAAAAAGAAAAAACTAAAATAACAAAACCTTGAGCTCACTCATCTACCTGCTCAGCCAAAGCACACGGGGATAGGACTACACTCCCTGGAAGAGACCCAAATAGGGCAGATATACCTATACACGTGTGTGCACCAGGGGATATCTTCGCCCATGGATGTACAGCAGCTCATATAGATGTCATATAGGTGTGCGAACGCAAGTGGTCTTAAAGGCAACGCTACAACATAGTGAATTCTCTATCGCTTCATGGGAAAAAGGAAATTATCATCAGGGATCAGAGGCATTAGCAGTAATCCACCATTGCTGCAAGGATAGACAAGATTGAATAGGATGGGCCTGAAAGTGACAAATCAGTCAGACATACATTCAGACAGACTGGCACTAACTTGTTAGCCTTCCGGTCACCAATACCCAGTTCTGCTAAGGATAGCACTTTACTTTAAAGCTCTCTTTTCAGCAGGATAAAATAACAAGGTAAAAGTGTGAAAACAACTTCAAGTTACCTGCACTTCAGTAAAAGCTGTTTCTCCCCCCCGAAATTAATTGCTTCTTACTGGGGACATTGAGTGCACATGACAGTGAAAGTCAAAGAGGTAAGAAGGCATCGCCTCAGTCCTCCTTTGTTCGGTAAATGACTAAATATTTAATGTTCCAGGGCTCTTAAGATTAAAGGTAACATGTTGTCAGTAATAGTGCAGCTACTTCAAAGGATGTAAATTATGCATTTCTTCCTTTAGCAGAGAAATCAAAGCAGGTAATGAAGATTAAAGTTTGTGGACCTCCACTCTCCGGTTGAGGAGAAAGGAGGAGAGGAGACGGAGAGAGAGGGAAAAGGACCTGAGTTAAGGAAGGTTAATCTATTCGGTGCATGGGTTATCTGATTAAAGAATCATTGTGTTCATTTAATCTGTTTCAGCGAAGTGGCATTATGGAAGTGGGAGATAGCGGTGAGGCAAAGGCCTAACAACCACTGTCAGGAGGCGCTGGAGCCAGCTAAGGTGACAATCAAAGAAGTGCATGACTCTGGGGAGATTGGGATATGCACACAAACCGGCTACATTACAGTTGTTCTCAATTCTGCTTATTTGAAGTAGACAGGTCGGAAATTGTCGGTGTGAAAACAGAAAGAGCCTCCAGATACAGCAGCACTCAAAGTGCTGGGTAGTTCTTATTCAAAACAGGAAATTTGACCAGTATTGTTCATCAGTGCACTAGAAAGAGTGCCAACAGTGAACACTGAAGTAAAGATATATGTTTGCAACTAAAGCGCGTGACATAAGTATAAACAATCCTCTTGCAAACAGGTTCCATAAAGTGTGCATGCTGTGCGTGATTAACAAATGAAAGGGGAAAAAAATAAATAAAAAAAAAAAAACACAGCTGGTTTAAACTAACCTAATCTCCCTTTTCAGGTCATCTTCTTGTGCACCTCTGGATCACTTCCACTGTGGATGCTAAAATTTAGATCCATCTGTGCCCTGTTCTGATCTCTGGTTGATATTCTCCACAGTCCACTATTCCACTGGTGCCAACTGCCTAATTCAAGTGCCTTATGATGACCATTTTCAATTGAATTTAATTAACTTAAATTTAACTTAAGTATGCTGGTTATATATGCATGACTATTACACAAATGAGGTCTCTTTGTGCTGTATGAATTCAGATGTTAAAATAGAAAATCAGAGGAGATTTGCTTCTGACTTGATGCACAACTTTGGATAGTACGGACCAGTGTTAATTTGGTCGGCCAATAATTTTCGTCATGGTCAACAACCTTTTTGTTCGGGCAGAAATAAAAACTAATAAACGAAGAGAACAAAAAAACATGATGTCATTGGCACTTGAATCAATGAATGAAAACAAGATGAACATATTCTGAAGAGATGGCGACCAATCAAAACTAATTAGGTTGTGTAGAAAGTCGCGACGCCCAATCACAAGTAATCTCCTTGTGCAGATCTCCTTTTTTTTTTTTTTTTTTTGGAAAATGATATAAATACCTCCCATCCTCCCAGTTTCTCAACAAAACACAAAAATGTCAAGACTTGGGAAAAAGAGAAGAGTAGAAATATGGGCCCAGTTCACATCTGAGGTCAAGGAAAATTCTCACCAGTAAAAACATAAAAAAACATTTACACTTTAGATTTCAGCCGACTGAATTAACTTTAGATTTATTCTACTACAATCTTATCAATTCCAGTCTAAAAAAAAATTTACTGAATTTAGATGTCTAAATTTTGACTATATGTTGACTAAAATTAAAAGACATCTTTAAAATTTAATCAAAATTTGCTCTGAAAATTAACACTGGTTTGGACGCTATGGAGCATCTGACTGAAAATTGCTTCTTGGACATTCAAATAAGGCCAGCCGTACACACAACAGTGGCTTGCATATGTCATAAAATCACAGAGCATGGATCCAAAAGTTCACAACAGGATGGAGACTTGTAAAGCAATGGAAGTAGACTAAAGTTTGAAATGGCAGAGTTGCAGAACATTTGATTGCACCTATTGGACAATGAGACAATGCAGCTACCAGCCCAAGTTTTATAAATGGATCATCAAAAAGTTTCACCAGATCTCTTTAACCTTTTACATCCAAACACTTTACTGTTCCCATCAGTTCAGGGTATTTTTTGAAGTCCCCCTCAAGGCTAGGTTTTACTCCTCTTCCTTTCTAAGACAGCTAATGATGATTTCACTGGCTTTCAGAAACATTTGACATTTAGAAACACATTTTTTGCTCCCTAACACTCTGCACTCTTCCAGGAGAAATTGGGGGGAAAAGAATGATGTGCTTAACCCTGTCTTTACATTCATCCAAAATGAGGCGGGTATCATTTAGGGTATCCCACAATGCATCACCTACAGGTCCAAACTGAGGTGTCAGACCCATTGTGCATCACTAATCATCATGTTCCACTACAGCTAGTGGAAATGTGGTGGCTCTAATGCCCACATTGAAAAACTCACAAAACAGAGGCACACATGAATTATGTAATAAATTATTACATGAGTGCATTCCAAAACTTTGGAATCAGTATCCACATTTCCTCTCACACCCGTTACCTATCCAAAGCAGAACAGCAGCGACTCTTTCTACTGTTTTTAAGGTGCAAACGGCGCTCTTGTGAAGCTGAGACAGTGTCGAGAGAGCCACAAATGCAAAGTGAACAAAGCCCTGTGTTATTCTATTGGAATCAAATTCCTCTTTAACTGAACATAGACTTATTGATCACCATGAAACAACACAAGAGCGGCTTCCAATGAAGGAACGAGTGTATGCGTGAGAGAGGAGTGAGTGAGACACACACACAGAGAGAGGGAGAGAGAGAATGGGGTAAATAACATCTTCATCTCCACTCGTGTCTCCAGCCAGTCAGTCAGGCATCATTAATCCAGTGAGGAGCTTCATCCGTTGTGTATTGGTTCATTTTACAACACTACAGTACTGTCTAAATATTGACAAAGCTCTGCTGTCTGGGCAATTGACTGTGATCAGAATGCTCCCCTTCAGAGGAGAGTATAAAAAGGTTCTTAGAATCTGATGCGCCCGTGTGCGTGCATACGTGCATGTGTGAGTCAGTGCACTAGGTTATGCGCTGCTGTCTTCGCATTGGCAGCGCAGCTTAGAGCCCACAAAAAGAGAAAACACATACACAGTGCTTCCAAATGCAAAACAATATAAAGACACGTGCATGCATTATAAACACAATATCAATATGGGTCAATATCAAAATATGGGCCCATAAGACATGCAGCTTGTGGGGATGGGTAAATTGGATAATCCAAATTGTCACTAGGTGTGAATGTGCAAGTGAATGCGAGTGCGAATGGTTGTCTGTCCCTGTGTGTTGGCCCTGCGACAGACTGGCGACCTGTCCAGGGTGTACCCCGCCTCTCGCCCTATGACAGCTGGGATAGGCTCCAGCGCCCCCCGCGACCCTGAAAAGGATAAGCGGAAGCCAATGGATGGATGGATGGATGGATGGGTCCATAAGATCTTGGACAACGACAAAGTGTTGTAGTTTTGTCTCTGTACAACAGCTCAACAGCATTTTAACTCATATAATCAAGATGTGACTGAAGCACAGACATGATTACAGCCATTTTTATACGTAGTCCCCCATTTTCAGAGCCTGAAATTAATAATTCTGCAAGTGTCCACATGGTTCTGTGTGACATAAATCTGCCTGTGCCTGAATGCTGGCAGCCAAAAAGACTGTTGGAGGCTGTCTGCAATGGCAACATGTACCCACAAATTTAAATTATGGATTGGATGGACTGGTATTTATATAGCTATTTATACTTGTCTTATTGGCCACTTGAAGCAATTTAAAATACAAGCTATAGATACACATCTACACCCAAAGTATCAGAAGGTGAACATTATGCATCCACTTCCCAAAACTCCATTAGGTTTTGGACGTGTGCAAGCTGGCTGTCTTCCCAACTAGAGTCTTCGGAAACTCTTAGGTTGCTTTTGTAGCATGCTTTGCACCATTAAGCGCTGCCCGCTTAGTTTGGCATCATTTGGCTAAATCGGAGCAGAGAGTATAGAACTGCACACTTCAGCATTTATTTCTTTCACCAGTCACATCGTCAGTAAACACAAATGACCCGGTCCCACCCGCAGCCGTAAATGCCCACGCTGTAACATTGCTTCCACCATGTTTGACAGATGATGTGGCATTCAGATCGTGAGCGGTTTCTCTAATTATCCATACGTTTCTCTTCCTATCATTGTGGTACAAGTTCATCTTGGTTTCATCTGTCCAAAAAGGTTTTCAGATCTGTGCAGGCTCGAGGATTTTTCTCTGGCGAGGTCTAACCTGGTCTTCCTGTTTTTCAACGCAGCCAGTGGTTTACACCTTGTTATAAACCCTTTGTATTTCCATTTATGAAGGCGCCCCTGTTTTGTAGACTTAAACAATGAGACGCTAACTACCTCGAGAGCACTCAACTCAGTTAGATGTTGTAAAGGGTTTTTCATCCCCTAGGAAAGAATTCTCTGATCACTCTGATTTCCTGTTTAATTCTCATCTGTTGTCTTTCTGGCCTTTTAGGGTTTCTGAGCTGGTTTCCTTCTCTTTAAGAATGCACCAGATTGCTGATTTGAAACCACTCTAGGTTTTTGTCATCTCTCAGCTCTGTTTTGGGTTTGCAGCCTAATGATAGCCTCCTTCACTTGCATCTTCTCTGTGGACCTCATAATGAGAGTTAAAGTGAAAAGCTACCAATGAGCTCAACACTCTGCAGCTCTTTTATCTGCTTAATGTGCCATACAATAATGAGGAAACTGATCTCACCTAGCCATGAAAGGGTTTATTATCAATTGTAAATTATCTAGTTAATTTTGAGCTTCTGAAAATGCACAGTATATAAAAATGGATATAATCCCTAAACAATCACATATTGATTGTTTATTTAAAATCCACTGTAGTGATGTAATTCATGCACTTCAATGTATTCCTTTTGCAATTTGCTTGATGATAACATTAAATATCAAAATATGCAAATGCACCGAACAGATTTGAATCTTCCTTACAAGAGGCTCGACTTCATGCCTCCTCACGATGGTGCTTACAAAATAAATGATCAGAAAGTAAATGGAAGTTAACCAACTTACTGTGGAGACTTGGAAACTCAGGGGTAAATGGCAGAAAACAGGGTAAAACGAATAATAACGAGAGGCCGATGCCACAACACGGTGAATAGATGTGTAACAGTTATTTTTAAGGCAATTCTTAGTTTTTTAGATATTTATGTGTTACAATGTAGAACAATAACACGACAGCGCTGTTACTTGTCATGACGGTATCCTATCTTCAGTTACTCCAGGATTCCCCAGGCTTGTTATAAACAAACACACAAAAAAACCACACATGATCCTGGATGCACAAAGAAGGACTGCAGCTTCACTCATCTTGGTTGTCCTCTAAAATTCACTCACCTCATACTGTACTTGATTTCTATGTAAATAATGCAGTGGAGAAAAATACAGCAGTTGAATTAAATCCAAAACACATTTGGTCAAAAATCAATTCTTCTTGTGCTTCGCCGATCCGGACAGACAAGCTACTCTTCGCTCTCCCTATCCCCACAGCACACACTCCTGCACAGGTGATAAATATTAATTTTTTTTTTTTGTTATGTTACAGAAAAGGGCTGTGATGGGCAAAAATAGGAAAGCCTTCCCAACAAGGCCTTCTGCAACACACACGTGCATCCAGAAATGAGAACACACTCACTAAGAGTTTACAAAAGCCTCCATCAGATAACAGATGTGATTCTACATCATCACTGAATGGAGTATAAATTACACTAGATTTATAATATGATTCAACTGTGTTTTACTTTAAACAGATTATGACCTCTGGGATGACATGGTGCTTTTAAAGTCCTCCTACAGCTTTCCACACTGTGAGCCAAAAAGAAAAAAACAGAAAGAAAAACCACGAATCTCCAAACGCCACTTGAGCATTCTCTCTTTCCAAAGAAAGATGGTAATTACTTGACAAATCGCTGCCTCTTTTAAGAGTCAGATGAAAAAGCGTAAATGGGAGGAAATACGCGGGAAATAAAATAAAATCCTTTTTTTTTTCCTGTTCCCAGTTAAGTGGCCAGCGAGGGAGAACGAGAGATATTTAATGTTGCTTAAATATGCAGTGTGATTCTAGCCGCTGATTAAATTATAGCAGAAGAGATCTTCTGTTGGCTGGAAACTTGAAAAAGTCCAGAGCTGTTTAAAAATGCATCAAACATGCTGTTGGATTAGCTCTCTGTCTCTGTCTTTCACTGTCTCGCTGAGGGGAGAGAGGGGAGGGCCCGGCCATGTCAGGGAGGGATGGGGGGTGGAGGCGGGGGTGGGCTTGAATCAACTCTTTCACAAATGAGACTAACGCTACTGTATTAGACGCGGAACAAATATAATGAAGCCAAAGTGCACTTAATAATCAAATGAGTGGAAAAGAAAATATTGGAATTAAGTCAACCCACTGAAAAATGTGGCAGTGTCTCTGTGTGAGTTTGCGTTTGTGCGTTGTTAATTAGCGTGTATGCCGAGTGGTCCAAGTGAGAGCCCACTGGGTCCTGTGCTCTGCACTTTTTACCCTCTTCCTGCTCCCTCTCTCTCTCCCTCCCACTCCAGAGCCGAGATGTGCATATGTTTTGGGCTGCTTTAATTTCTCCGCTCATAATTGGGCTGAACCGCAGGGAGCCCTCATCCGCTGGGACAACACTGTAAACATGAGTTTACTCTCACCATCTCTTTCTCTCTGGGTGGGAGAGCTGCTCTCAGTTCTCCCTCTCTCTCTCTTCCTCACACACACACACACACACACACACACACACACACAATCTGAGAACACAATAGGGCAGGCTGATCAAACAAATAAACTACAATCCAAGACGACAAGAAATGGGACTTCACTCCGACCCTCTATTCCCAGTGATGAACAAAGAAACACAAACCGCTCGGAGCGCTGCTCCCGCTCAGTCAATGACAGGAAAAATAAATAAATAATCGAGCGCAAGAGAAACCGTTTGAAGAGTCAGAGGCTTCCAGCACACCACATTGCATCAGAGGGCCAGTAGACATAGCGTACTTTCCTGCAGCGATGGGTAATGAAGGCGGGTGGGAAGTTATTCATAAAAATCTGACCATGTAAGCACTTGTGTAAAGACATGATGTTTAATTTTTAGTTTGAGCAAAAGAAGTTTTCAAGTCCAGCTGCATATACAGGCTCAATAATGTCACACTTGACTGGGCAAACAGGTCAAACCACCTCCATTGTGCTCCTTCGTGAGCAGCCGAAATACAGCGTGGGACTCTGGCACACCGAGGGTTAACGGAGTGAATGAGCTTTGGAGCGGTAATAGGTTGACCAAAAATGTACTGCTTATCTTATACAGCATACTTCCATAATTTGGATGCTGTTTGCGCGTCTGTGTGTGCATGCTCCCCGTTTGTTTGTGTAGGTGTGCTGTATGTGTATTAAGCATGCTGCTGCCCATGTATGTGCTCCCGTCTGCGTGTGCACATGCTGCATGTGTGTCGCCATGCTCCCGAGTTCAGAGGTAGTGACAGCTTTGACAGCTATACCTGCCAATGGCCAGATCCTGGCGATAACCCTTGCTGTCGCCACAAAGCTGTCAGAAAGGCTCCAATTTCCCTCCCAGACACTAGGCCAGTCTGTGGAGGCAGTAGGGGGGTAGAGAGACAACCTCCAGCCATTCTCCACAATACACTCTCCTCATTCCACCCCACTAACACATGAATGGGTATCCAATTGATTCTTTTTCACCCTAGTCCATTTTCCCACCCGGCCTGACACAGAGAGAGGATTTTGTGCTCATCTGCCCTTCCTTGTGTACTTCATATCGGGGAGAAGACTTATAGAAAGGGAAGGTAAAAAGGGGGGGGATCTTTATCAGAAAGCGAATTAACGCTCAAAGTGCTCCATTTGGAAGGTATATCAGGCCAATCCATTAAAAGGGCCTTCAGAAAAGAGCCGGCACGGAGGACACCTTGAGAATGAACAGAAGACCTTGCTGAAACAGCACTCTTCACACACACACACACACACACACACATACAGGGAAAGAGAGAGGAAGAGAGAGAGACAAGTTTGTGCCACGTGGGGCTGCATAATCACCTACAAAATAATGCTTTTATTTGTACCAGAAAAAGACGATAAAAACATACACAAGCTTTCTTATGAACTGCCAAAGCCACTTGTGCAAGTCTGTTATAAAAGAAATTAAACTGATGCCTTTTTACTTTAGATAAGTATCATTATTGATGAATCTTAAAACTATGTAACCAAAAATTGGTAACTTTTGCTTTATTTTTTCACTGTTACACTCTCAAGCCTTCCTGCATGTCCTCTCTCTTTCTCGCTCGTGTGCTGCATCAACACATACACGCACTCATATACACACCTGCTCCAGCAGGGAGCTCCATTAATCTTCTCCTGGGCCCCTGTCCTCTGTGGGCTGACCCAGGTGAGGGAGGGGGAGGCTGGGGTCAAAGGCTAGAGGAGAGCCCCTGTCTGGATGGGGGTCTCCTGAACATTAGCCCCTGGTCAGTGGGGTGGGGTCGTGGAGGGACCACCCCATACTGGACTGAGAGAGGTCAGCGATTAGGAAAAAAAGTCTCTAATGGTGGAAAATGCTGAAGAGAAATATTTTTTTGACTATTAGCAACGTATGATAATTAAAAACAAAATCACATATTTCATGCACAAGCAAACAAGTGTGCCGTGTCACATGAGTGCGTTGCAGGAAAATGGGAAAAGAAACGCAGATCAGCTTTTTTTTATCAGTCAAACACATTCTTAATTCAAAGAGAAGTGTGAAAAGTTATACATACATAAATAAATAAGCCACATCTATAGTTTTGAATTCTGCAAGTGTCCACATGGGTCTGTGTGATGTAAATCTGCCCTTGTCCATCTGCTGGCAGCCAAAAAGACTGCGCACAATGTGCGATGACAACATGTAGCCACAAATTCAAATTATGGACTGGATGGAGTGGCACTTATATAGCACTTTTCTAGTCTTACTGGCCACTCAAGGTGCTTTATAGTCCAAGCAACAGATACACATACATCCAAAACATTACAAGGTGAACAGTCTGCATCCCTTTCATTAGGTTCTGTCTTCTCAACTTCCATTCATAACTTAAAATCTACTTCAGATGTATGATTTTTGTGAGACAGTAAATGCCCCAGCATATTTTTGTAAACCATCACTGATGCACACTTCCACTCAGTGGTGATGTGTTATTTAAAATTGCTCACACCTATACACTGTAAAAGATTCATCTGATTTAAAGAAGCATTATAGCTTTTGACAAGTAGCTTGGTGATAGACGCTGATTGATGAGAACTAGAATTGCAGCATACTTGACTTTTTTTTAATCAGTGATCATTTAAAAGATCATTTAAAGGATATTGATTGGCTTTGTGATGCACTTTGCTGATCAGCTTGTGACACTCCTGCCCATCTGTACGTAGTAATAAAGCACTGAGACTGAGTAAAAACAAAAAGTCTAGGTATACAGACACAGTCAATCATCATAAATGTCTTACACTGAAAAGACAGAGTGGCAACTTTCCAGATACAGTAAGAGGGAAGATGTGGTTTTGGCATCTGCAGACTCGGGCAGCGCCATCGTGCAGATCACCCCAGAGCTGACCTCATCCCAGTCTGCTGATGGGAGAACAGAGGTAAGGCCCCAGGGGTGAGACCGCCTTTTTTGTGCCTACTCTACCCCCTCACCTCTCGTGGGGGAAGACCCTGAACAAGCAGGCCCACTGTCTCGAGCACCTACAAGGAACAGAGGCTCAATTCTTCATCTGGCATTATCAAACAGCTCATTGAACAACGAGCGCTCACAAAAGTTAGAGAATGGGTTGTGAGAGTAAAGAGAACGCGGGAAGAGGGACGGGCGGGATTTTGACATGCAGTAAAGCCTCTTCTGTCCTTCACCTCTTTAGTTTGACAGCGTCATCCTACAATCCCAAAATCGCTTGACGTTAACGCTTTTGAACTTTGAAGTTGTAGCACTAAAAAGAAAAAGAGGCCTCCTCAAAATTTTGACTCAAAGCCTGAAGTTAAAAGACAATATTGTGAAAGAAATACAGAAACTTAAAAACACGCACTCATCTGTTCCTAACTACCACATCCCCTCCCACACAGGAGCGCACACACATACACCCTCGGACTTGAAAGTGTCTGATATGCGAGGCGTGTTGACTCTGTTTATAATGGCGAGTTTCCTGGTGTAAGCGGTTGGTCTCCCCTGGCGTTGGTCTCCCTCTTCTCTCCAGCCCCTCATCTCTAATGCATGAGTCAGCCGGAGAGACCGCCGAGGCCAAAGAACGAGCAAAAGCGAGGGAGCGAGAGCAGACGGAGGGAGAGGCTAACCATGGCACTGCGGCGCAACACTTTCATATTCTAATAAACCCAACATGAATACACGCATATACAGAAAGGGAGGAAATTGCATTTCTAAAACTCTCTCTGTATCAAAGGGCATCCCACTGAACATCCCTCACACACACACACACGCACAGACACACACAAACATGCAGTCCGGCATTTTCCAACCCAGAAAAAAAAATGGACTAACGCAAACACACACACACGCAGGGATGGCTCAGAGGGATTACAGTCTGCTGACGACAGCAGATGAATACACACACAGGCATAAAAACAGAAAACTTCTTAAGGGAAGTTCTGTTTGAGGAAGTTTTAACTAGATGTCTGGAAAGAGCAGCAACCGATTTCTCCGATCATAACGTCGCAACGCTGAGAAAACACGGGGAAAAAACAAAGGAGGGAGGTAACGAAAAGAAAGAGACGGAGCAGATCAGAATCCAAAGAGGCAAATATTGTGCAAAACACGTACGCTGAACTCCAGCCCAAACAGGTGCCTCATTTCTGGCCTCATCTCCTTTAGAGCAAGCCATTTAATTTCAGGCCACTGATACCCATCCCTCCTTTCACAAGAGTTAATATCCCATTCTCCCTCCTCCTCTCTGCTAGTGTGTGATGGAGTCTCAGTGACAGCCTGTAATGCAGGCCTGTATGCATTGATTATATGACACCCTCCATTCAGGTGTGCTATTAAAGTTCCCCTCCTCTCTTCCTTTCTGCTCTGCCAGTGGAATAATGTCCAATAATAAGAGGAGCAGGTGACTGCAGCTGAGACAGGAGTCAGGCTCTCAGACAGAAACACTAGTTCACCGGCAGGACTAGATGAAGATACGCCCCTGTTATTCACCCCAGCACGAAGAAACTGGGTGGGGGAATGTATAATTGCATTTAAATTACATAAAGGATGCTTCGACACCCCCTTGTCTAGCTGCCACTCCCCCTGCATATCTGCGCCCATGTAAAATCAACCCACCCTCTCTACCTCCCTTCCCCCATATAGTCAGTAAGGACGCCCACATTTCAGTCCCACACATGAGCACTCACTAAAACAGGATGGAGAGAATATGCCTTTAATTAGTGCTTGGTGCAGAGTGGATCTCTTTGCACTATAAGGTGGAACAAAAAGTCACGATGTAGAAGACTAACTGAATTTTTTTATTTATTTTTTTAATGTATGTGGTCGTTTTTGTGAGCAAACAATCAAAAAAATTTTTTTTATATATAAAAAAAATAGACAGGACCACGTGCAATTCCATTAAATACAAACATTAAATACAAAACTTTCTTTAAGTGTAAAAGTTACTTTACAAACAATACAGGTCACAAGAAATCCCATAAAGCCTGCTTACCTAGATATTAATCTGAAAATTCGGATTTGTGGAAAGCAGTAGCAGCAACATCAAGGGCGTGTCCCACTGTGGCCTTGTACCAGCCGAAGGCCAAAATGAAAACCTTGATGGGCAAGTGAGACGGGGAACCTAAAAGTGAGTGACGCCAACAGAGGATTCAATTATGTGCGGCAGCTTGGTAAAGCAAAGCAAGCGTACCGTGGAGAAACAAGCAGCAGATGCCCACCATAGACAGAGTGTGCTTCAAAGGTCTGACATTGTGATGCTGTACATCATCTTTGCATTAATGCCAAGTATCAGTGTTTTTTTTTTCTTTAACTAAAAACTGATCGAAGCTTGAAGGACAGATATTTTTATCAATGGAGAAACAACCTTTAGACTAAGAGAGGAAAGCGACGCTGATAATTTAAGATATGACAAACTTATTGTCCATCTACCCACCAAAAATCCAAAAATCCACCACAGCAAAGGACATTCACACTTCTCTAATCACATATCTGCATATCTCTACACATATGCATGGCAAAAAAATCGAAGCTTATAAAAGTTGGCACTTTCTTTTTCATGCTTCTAACTTCTGCAGGTTTTCTGTTTGCTTTATCATAATGTCTATTAGTTTACTTTCATGTAGATTTTCTGTATGCAATTCCTCTTTCTAAACAGTATTTAGGCAGATGCTTCAAGTAAGTCAGCTCGGCATTCTGCCTTACCGTACACTTTAAATGAATTCATCTTTTTTATGAATCTTTTAAATTCTGCGACACTAGAAAAAAAATCCAGCTACAACAATTCTAATTGTTTAACTTTCTAATCTGTGGTGAATCTGACTCCATAGTGGAGTGCTTAACACATTTGACTTACACCTGAAAGATCTCCAGGTGAAGAACAGGAGGAGACACAAACCCAAGTGGGTGTAGTCCAAGTGCAAGTCTGGACAAATGGGAGCTGTGGCAGCTGTCGGATAGAGCAAGTCAGCCAAACGTTCCTTTTAGCATTTGTATCTACATTAAGTTCTTAGATTCAGGTTGTTATATATATAAAAAGGAATCTTTATTTAACCAAGTAAAGTCAAATTCTTGAGATTATACGGGTTTTTGCCAGTGTTCCTCCGGGGTGATCATACATCGAGCATCAGAAACTTCCAAAGAAAATCAGAACAAACCCCACACAGAAAGACCATACCGGGTTTGAACCCAGGACCCCTCACTGTGAGGCAACAGTGTTAACCACTGAGCTACGATGGCGTAAAACTACTTTAAATTTAGTAGAGAAATCGACTGGAGATTTATAGACTATCCTATACGCTAAGCTTTAGGTGGCTGCACAAATCCATTACAGCACCTAAAATGGGGTCATGTTATCGTACCTGTACCAACCCTTAGACCGACAACATCTTTAAGCCCTCTGCTCTCACCCACACAGAGTTCTCGCTGTACAGCACAGCAGGCTACTTTTAGCATCCCTGCCTACTCTTTCTGTCTTTCTGGGAAGCTCCAGGCCCAGAATAGAGCTCAGAGCACCACGGTTTACATAAATCACAATACCTCCTTCAGCTTGGAAGGGGGAAGAAAGACACAAGCATCTGTTTTTGTTTGCATTTTATTTCAAAACATCAAATTGAATCAATCTTTTAATACTCCGGATTGTATAAACATGGGAGAGAACTGCTTGAATAAATATCAAGAATGAAAATGGATTTCTCGTCGACGACTATTATCTCTGTGGTTTATTTATGAATACCACAGCTGGTGCCAAAATAGGCAAAACATAAAAATACAGAGATAATGTGTTTAGCCCTTTTTCATTTTCTTCTCTTAAAGTGAAAGAATAAATATTGGGATTTACATCACATTTACATTTTTATCAAAATCAAGTTGGGAGCCACTAAAGCCGCGTGCACCGCTTTCCCTCCATGGTTTCCAGGACAACTGTGAAAATAACAAAAGCGACATGACACCGACATCTTTAACAGGAAAATCATTAAAACCAACACGAGGGGCCAGATGATGCCGTCTGTCTCGCAGTCGGTGTGTGACTGATAAACACCGCGCAGGATCCATAAATAGACTAATAGCTCGTTCTCTGCTCCCACTAAAATGCACTCAGTCATGGTGGTTAGTGGGTGTTTTTGTAAGAAATGATAAAATCCCCTCCATCTCAGGTGCTCGCGCTATGTGATATCACGCAAAGTGGGAGATGCGAACACGCGCATGCATATCCGAGGGCCATCTACTGCTGGCCACGCAACACCCAGCAATCCTCAACTACTTCTCGTGCACACATATATATTCATAAGGTATTGTGCAGAATAACAGTTTTATGGATTTTAAATGGCATTCATTTACGAACAGTGTGGCTAGCCATCACATGGAAAGGCGATTTAATTCCCTCTTAATGTAGATCAGTCTTCTAGGGTGAGATGCAGAGGGAGGTCCGGGACATTAGAGAAGTGGAATCTGTCTTCAGCTACTGATTAAACATTGAGCCAGGGTGAAGGAATAGAAAGGGATTGCATCAACTGGGACAGATACACAAATGTATAATGGAACCATCACATGAAGGCTTCGCCGCCGTTAATATCTTTTGAGAGCGACCGCTCCAGATAACGAGAAGCTTCCTACATCCAAGTTTGTTTGGTTTTTTTTACCTGAAGATTTTTACGAGCAACGCTGTGTTTATTGCACGCAGAGAACCAAACTTCACACGACCACACTGAGAACCCCAGCAGATCCTCCACAGCCGGAGAGATGACTTTCTATAGTCTGTGCACGCTCCGGTGTGTGTGTATGTATGTGTGTGACAGGTTTATAGGAGTCATTTATCCTGCTCAGCGGGCTAGTGTAGTGCGGAATGGTGGCCTGAGTGCCAGGCGTAGCTTATTGTTGTGTAGCCTTTATGGGCTACATTAAGTACAGCTGAGTGAGAGGGAAACATACAGTACAATACCCTGAGCTCACACATGTCATACACACAGAGATTAAGTACCTCCCTGGGCCCAGGGCGGGCCTACATTCACTCAGCACGAGACCCTGGCACACTCACTCCAACTGCAGATGTGTTTGAAGGTGTGCGTGCGTGTGTGAGAACGTGCACTGGCACTGAACCCCGAGATCGTCTAAGGAGGAGACATGACAGGAAATGAATATTAAACAGAAAATTCCACAACATGATAGCAGCTCCACCGTGCTGCAGCCAAACAAGGAGCCATGTGAAGCAATCGTATTGCATGAGCTTTATCGCTATTTAAACTGCAGATCTAACTCATACTAAAGACGCGGAAGTGAATTAGCATGACATTTCTTGAAGTTCTCCGAGGCACTGATCACATCACCTTAACTTTCTTCCTTTTTTTAAACTCCTCATCAAACTTTGAACGTTTCTTTTTTGTAAAGTAAATATGACCGCAGGTTCCATGCATGCAGTTTTTTTAAGGTTCCAGAGAACATTGAAATAAAGGTTATGGCTCTCCCACCAGTCATTTAGATAGGTGCTGGGTCTTGTTAGCCAAAATAAGCACCTGGAGGCATTGCTGTGATGGCTGCAGAGTGGCACGAGCTGCTTCTAGAAGGACTTAGCTGAAACTAATTAGAGAAAAGTTAAAGGAAACATTCGATCAGCATTTGAAGGACTGACAAAAAAGGTGACGCGCTGAAACAAGATCGCATATTTCACTTCTGAATCGCTTATTAATATTTGGCTGATTTTTCTCTAAAATGGATGAGGGAATATTTCAGTTTGAGGTACTACAATCCAAACTGTGAGAGATGAGATTAGGTCATTAAAGGCCCTCTTTTCCCCACGTCATTGATCACTTTGAGCAATAAAAACAAAATGGATTACACATCACCGCCATACTGCTTTTTCTTGGCTTTGTTAATAAAAAAAAAGAAAAGCCAGAGACAGAAATATGTGCACACACACAAACACATATGCACACTTGCTCTCAGACACACTGGCACAGACAAACGGGTCCAACAATCAGGCGATTTGAAAAGCAGCTTTATTCTCTCACTTACCCACTTATAACGCCCCCCCGACTTGCGTGTCTGCTTTTTTGAAAGCTTCATAAGCGTCGCCTCTTCAACTGTGTTCCACAGTGTAAAAATAGAGGCCATTATATTGCCTAATGCTTACCTGCCAGCCCTCTTCGCTCCCCCCCACCCCTGTACACGAAGGCTTTTACATGATGAGGTGGCTGACATGTTCCACACACACCATCCATTACCATATGTACACTGGATGAGACTCAGCCTGCGCAACTTATACTAATGCATGTTTGGTATGCCCTGTGGGGGTGGGAGACACACGCGCATATGTACACACACTCACACACACATAACGCTGCTTGAACAAAAAGATGTGCAAACTCTCTCCCATACAAATATTATGGCAGCACTGCGATATGGCACTTGTATTAACAGCAGGATGCTTTTAAAGTAAATAAAAACATTATAGCCGTCTCTCTAGTGGAGGCGAGGTCCAGCTTCTCAGGTGTGTGTGCGCGTGTGTGCGTGTGTGTAAGTGAAGCTGAAAGAGGGGGGCAAACCTCTGTGCTGGGGTGGTGGTTCCTCTCTAATTGCCCCTCTAGGTGCCTGTGTGCTGGAGAGCAGAACTGAGGGTAAACACAGATCTAGAGATGATTAATAGCCAGAGGTCAGGGTGGAGGAAAAAAAAAGAAAGAAGGCAGAGAGACTGAGACCTCACTCCAGACTACCTGGACACAATAACTCACTTAAGTGCCAGGATATCCTTACTTTTTTCCAATAGTACATCTGTACATGTACACACGCATAAAAACCAAAACCGATCTACTGAATCCAGATTCCACTCAGTGGAGCAGTTCAATTTAGACAGTAGTTAAACAAAGGAGTTGTACAGCAGGTCAATCAGGGGTGAGGGTGAAAGGTAAAGTTGAAGGGCGAAGGTCAAAATGTCCACGGCAGAAGTCCTTAACAAGCGATAATCAATACGTGACCGGGACGATCTGAGCGCCTCGTTTCTGCTTCATTCCTATGCATCTGTAGGTGGTCTTGCAAACATTTTACACTGTAGCGCGGAGAGACGCATCCTGCTTCTATTACTGGCCCACTTTGTCTTCTGTGTCCCTTGACAAACGCACACGCACAGTTTTCTTCCCTACAGTACGTCCCATGCACACATTTCTATCTGTCGCACCAATCTTCACACACACACACACACACACACACAGAGCACATCCACAGTTGAATGGAGTCAGGTTGGGCGGCCCTTCATTCTTCATGCAAACGGTAATTTAGTGAGACTGCCTATTGATTGAGCGCCGCTTGTCTCCCAAACAATGCCACTTCAATCAGCGGCCCGTCGGGGAGGGGGGGGAGGTGGGTTGGGGGACAGGGAGGAGATGGAGGGGTGGTGGAGGGGGGAGAGAAGGGAGGGCTGCCGATAGCTGCAGTGACTGATTTAAGAGATGGATAAAAAGCAGATACGTCCCCCGCCCCTGTACTGATTAATGACAGTGGCCAGAGCAGCCCTGGACTATGCATCATGATTTAACCACCAGCCCCTCATCTAAAGATTAGCGTGCACGCAAACACACACACGTACTGTAAAAGCGCCCGCATGCACGGCGTGTACTGTACCTCACAGAGAGATGAGACGTGGAAGGTGCGAGAGGGGGAAAAAAGGGAAGTGAAGCAGTGAGAAAGATGAGTGAAAGGTGGATGCTAAGGTGGGTGCAAGGAGGATTGTGCTGATTTTGTTTTAGTGAACCATTTCAATCCAAGACACAGAGCATATGGGTAGGTGCAAAGCCACACACACGGGCACATATCAGTAACCAATTAGCATCTTGAAACTCAAAACATTCAGCTTTAAGCAGTAAGGACCAGAAGACGTGATATCCACATAATTTTCATACACGGTGCCTTGTAGAGCAAAGACTTGGTAGACAGACTCCCATTCTGAGTCGTACAGATGTCGAGTCAAAAATGCTGATTATATGATTAAATGAAAAGCAGAACATGCTTCATCTTGTGGTAATGCACACAAACAACTGTCCAACTTAATAAAATTAAAGGAAAAATGTAAACTGTTTTGTTTTTTTTTAACAGCATCAATGATGTATGATTTTATGGGTTTTTTTAAAAATGACAAAGTGCCACATTTGTTCGGAGACAGTAAGGTGAGCTGGAAACAAGAGGTCTCTCTCAGTCTAATGCAAATCTCAGTCCTAATTTGGCTCGTCACCAGATTCAGCAGAGTGTAGCCAAACAGCTACGCAAATGGACACCATAAATCTGCCTCAACTCCAACATTAATTTACCCAGAGGCGCAGCATCATGTGGGTGTGGCTTATAGTGTGATGTTACTACCAAGTAGGCGTGTCCTGTAGTAGGTGTGTCTTGTAGTTGTGCAGCTAGAGACTGTTGATACAGAAAGCACTTACTACACTTCAGCTGTACTCTCACCGTGTACCTTCTCCAGCCTCTTAAAACTCGTAGCCTAATCAAACCAGAGTCCGTGTGCACAAAACGCAGAGTACAATGCTAAGTTGTGCAAAGGGAAACACTGACTCTGGTCCATTAGTTGTGTTGGATGCTGGGGAAGAGGGCTGGAGCCCCTCCCTGCGGCTGCTAAAATATTCATCAGACTCCCTGAGAGCATGTCTGCTAATAGTTACACATGGAGCAGGAGAAAGAAGTGAGAAGGAGGAGGAGGCGGCGAGGGGTAGGCACAAGGCAAGAGGAGGAGAAATTGGGGAGATGAGCGATGCTCCCTGTGTGCATGTCAGCTAATAGTCAAACATGAAGAGCTGGGAGGGAGGGGAAGAAAAGCAGGAGAAGAAATAGGAGGAAGTGAAGTGAGGGGCTGTTTAAATACTCCGTGGCTGAAATCACAGGGGATGGACCATGTAGAAAAGCAAAAGTGAAGGGACGAGAGAGGAACAGGAGGGAGGGAGGGAGAGAGAGAAGTGGAACAAAGAGAAAGGGAACAAGAGATAAAGATTGAGAGGGAGTAATCAGTCCTTTTCTTCCTCCACTGCCATCACTTGCCCCTCCGAGCTGCATTCCAGATTGATTAAAAGCTCCTCTTGTAATTGTCAGATCTTGTAGGAACCATCTCTGTGTTTGAGGAGTGAGTGGGGGGGGGGGGGGGTTTAGCGTGTGAGCAGGGCAGAAGAGAAACCCAATTTCAATCACGTCAACCAGTGTAACAGTAGTCACTTCAATAGCCACCAGTCGCTATCGCATCAATCAGAAACTCCCCTACTCAAACAAAAATATATGTTGTTTTGTCTTTATGGACAGCAGCCCAGGTAGCTCAGTCCTACATTTGCATCCTTCTGAATGAAAAATGTGCATGTGTGTGTGGATAAAAACACACACACACACACACACACACACTGTCTTATACACACACACACACAAGTCATTTCTCTAGTCATTAAAATGAGAAACAGCCGATGGTGTAGGAGCTGTTGAAATACCATTAAGAAATGGAGATAAATGCAGTGGATCCCGGCCTACTACAGCAGCCTCACTACAGTAAATCAGACAGTGACGAATATTACACGGGCCACGCTGCGTGCATATGAACACACAAATGCGCACACAGACAATGCACACTCGTGGGTTTACACACAGCCATCCGCACACAAACCGCACAAACAATCTGTGAGGCACCTTGCAAAAAGAAGGGGGGGGGAAAAAAGCCCTTTCGGTGGATTAATGAGTAATTATCCTAATTAAATGTTTCCTGATCACCCGTTATGATATATGGATGATTATTATGTTCAGAGATGATTAAATGATAGTATAACAGAGGAGTCTGATATCATTTCAAAGAATTAATGAGCGTTTGTACAGAGGAACCATGTGGAAGTAAGGCGTAAATTAAATATTGGATTAACTTAGATTGAATCAATTCGAGACTAATTGTGAGCCGCAATAATAACAAACTTTCTGCTATATAATCACAGGTGAAGAGTTATGTTTCTACTTTTTTTAATTATTTAAATATAGAACAAACTGAAGAAACATTACTTTTTTAATTCGTTTTAAAATGCAGTCAGTGGCATCGGGTTAAAAACTACTAGATATTATACAGGTCTTTTGTCTGACCTGTATAATTTTTTTATGTGTGTGTTTGTGCCCTAAAAGGTGAACTTACAAGCAGAGAGTGGGAGAAAAAAACAACTTCTTCTGATCTTCTTGAGACATAACTGCTCTTATGACCAGTTGATTGTGTCACTCAGCCTAAAGTAAACCAATAAATGAGGCTAACCTCGTAACAGAGGGTCATTGCTTATTTAAAAGCTCATTGATTAACAGTTGTGATTATCGATCACACCATGTGGTCCAGACAGAATTGACACATCTGATATGTCCGACATACAGAGAGAAAGGCTGCTCGGTCGCTGGATGCGACGGTCACGACGATATGAGCGCACGCTACTCCTCTTCTCCATCACGTTCTAACTCGAAGAGATTATTTGGAGTCTCAACTTAATATCCGCGGAATATTTGAACCGCTTCAATATTGAAGGGCACTGACCCTGTGTTTCTCGCTCTAGCGTCTGATTCACTTTTCCCATACAGTCGGTGCAGAGCAGTTGCATGTGAAGGAGATAGTACGCAGTAATATTCAATTATTGTATGCACGGCGTCCCTGTCCCGCCCTAAATTGATTTCTTTCAGAACGGGAGGCATCGCTCAGCACTGACACACAGCCATGTTTCCCCCATCTACATCCCACGCAAATTACTCCTCCATCTGCTCTCCCTCTCTGCGTCGTGCATTTACCCCCTCACCTCTCCTCTTTCCTCTCCTCCTCCCCTCTTCTTCCTCTCTTCTCTTCTTTCCTCTCGTCTCATCATCTCCTCATCTTCTCCTTCTCCCTGTCAGGACCGCGCCGCTATCGGCGGTTGACACAGGCCCCAGCTCCCATACAGTACGTTTAATCTGCCTTTAATCTCTTTGCAGTGTAATGGGAAATGGTTTTGTGTTTTATTATTTGATTGAAGCCACGAGCCCACCCCTCACCACCGCGGGACACTGTGTTTAGGAGTGGGAGGCGTTTTCAATTTTTGCCCTCGCTCAAATTATCTTCTATCAAAGAATTCGTATCAGTAATATCATTCTACATATTAACCAGGCTGTTTGTAAGTGGCCTAATAGGAGGAGGAGACGAGTGGAGAAAGAAAAAAATCAAGCCAGAGAGAAAAATGAAAGAGGCTTCCAATCGGAGAAAACATTACTCTGGATTACACGCAGGCTGAAAATGTCAACATTTTTATTGTCGCAGTGGAGAAACGATTAAAGCCAGAGTTGCTCATCTGCAAAAAGAGTGTCTTTTCTTTTTATTTTGTCATCTGGAGGTAGCCCACTGTAGTTGTGAAAGTTTTCTCCCATCAGGTTATACCATCATCATAAAGACCTAAACAACTGTACCTTTAATAAAGCCACACAGAGAGGGAGCAGGTCTAATCAATACTTCATATAGCGGGGATTATTGTTTGTTCAGCGTTGACATAGATTCAAAACATCTAGGCTCAATAGTCATGTAAAGCTAGAATTGATTTGTTCATAAAAGCAGTGAAATTTTTAAAGTTGGTGTCACATTTATGATTTTCTTTTTTTTTCTTTTCTTTTTTTCCAGCGTCATATTTTTTGTTTTGGTTTTTTTCCTCCATACATTTTAAAAGAACGGGCCTGCTGTTAACGCTGAATGCCATTTATAGTCTATGATGGCTAAAATCAACAAAGAAATCTGAACATACAAATAAATGCACGCATACACATGCACAGGTATTCACAGACACACACACACACACACACACACACACAGCCTCTTCTCTCTCCTTTTCTAATTAAAGGGACCTCTCTGCCCTGGGTGTGTGTGTGATATTGACACTTAGCTCCGTACAATAAACTTTATTGGCAAGCCCTGCTTGATTACAGCACTAAACTAGAATAACAAGGAATATGGGAGGAGGGAACGTGGATTATATACTAAACAGACATTAGCAGCCTCTATTCCAATATCTGGTGCATTTTAATAGGAAGCTCTGAAAGGCCTCTCTTTCTCTCTCTCTCGCTGTTGGAAGCAGGAATGAGCTCGAGCTCGGCACAAATACAGAATGACATGGGTGAAATATAGTAAAGGTAGAAAAATACGAAGAGAGGAAAGGAGAGATATATATTGAATGATGGGGGGAAGGAAAGAGAGATAGATTTTCCGTCATTAATGATCTATGGAAAAATACTCTGTCTATTTTCAGATATACTGTTAATGGCTGCTTGCTGCCATTAAAATCGTTGCCGTCCTGAACTCAGCTATTCAAATATTGGCTGCTGCTTCATCTAATATTCATCTACTGGAGGTCAATGGCAGCAGTGGCATGCTTAATTTGTATACATAAATTAAGGGTGGATACCAAGAGTTTAGATTGGTCAAAAACAGAGTTTATATGTTATTACACCTTCAAATTTTCAGCATTACAAGTCACTTCTATTGTCTTTACATTCAGACACTATCTTCAGGCAGAACTGTGTAATTTACTTTAAGAAATATTCGTTTGCGTGCAGACAGAAACTAGGATTTTTGTTTCCTCTTAGCCCTGGTGAAAGAAAACAAGTGACTCTGCAATTATTTCTCAACACTGGTGTCTCCAACAATACCTGCAGGCAAAGACTTCACAGAGGCTTCCTCATCCTGGACATTAAATTACCAGCTCAAGTGCTGAATCAATTAGGCTGCATCGGCATGCGAAGCAGAAGGTGGTGTCTTGGTTTTTTTGGGGTGCATGCCTCATTTCGGGTACTTTCAGGTAAACAGGCACTGAGCTCTCTGTCAGTAGTAACAGTACTGACCCCAGATCACCTGCAAAGATTACCGGAAGTAAAAGGCATCCGATTATTATCGGAAAGTGCAGCACAATATAAATATATATGTGTTGTTTAATAAATGTGCATGAGAGCCCATGACAGCAGAGTTGCGTTTGCAAATGAACCGCAGATGTAACAATCACAGATCAGACTTCTCTGCTCAGTCAGTTGAACTACAATGACCCCTACTGGCCTAAAATGGTACTGGGTCAGTGCAATCTTCACAAAGAGCCTGTGTGGAACTTGTGGCGTTGCAATAGTTTGGGACCTTTAAAGCAAATAAATACACAAGTATGGTGAGGACCTCAAAACAAAAAAGTTATTATGTTATCCCTCTGTGATGCATATCCTGCATATTCTCCGTCAAACTTCACACCACCAGTCGTTCTGTTTCTTGCTTCTTTTTTTTTTTACCTCATTTCTTCCCCCATTCGCTTCAATCATCTCCTCCAAAATCAAACCTTCTCATCTTCCCCTTTTTCCCTCTCTTGAGGCCTTGGCACCCTTGGCAGGGTCTCTCCCACTGGGTGTGTTGGCAGAGAAGCTGTCTCTGATCCACCCACAGCGTGCCCTCTGGCTTACCAGGCTGGCACAAGGACGCAGAGCAGAGCTGAGAGAGGAGGGCAGGGCGGTAAGCACGGAGCTCTCCAATGATAGGGCCATTTATTACAGAGAAAAGATGGCGCGGCATTAGTTAAGTTATTTAAGGTGCAGACGGTGGATTTAGGCCTTTGGTTTCTGTGAGCACGGCAGAAAATGTGAGGTTGGAGCGGCAGGAACGACTGCCGCTTGCCTGTGTGTCTGGAGAAGAACACCAGAGAAAGAGAGAGAGACACACATGCAGTCTCACCTTGAAGAACCACTGACCCCACACACCTTTATTGCATCGCCAATTAGAAGTGAGGGAGGGAGGAAGGGAGAGTTACAAAAAGGGAGAGGTGGAAAGAGTGAAAGAAAGAGGGGGAGAGATGTATTTCATAAATGTAGTTCCATAAAGAGCACTGACCCAAATGGCATTCAGTAATTCTTCCCTGTGCCAGAGGAGGCTGGATAATCAGAAACTTCATCAAGCTCGCCCCTTCCTTCCCTCTTTCCCTGCGTCTGCAACACCTCCTACCGTCCCACCCTCAGCTGGAACCTCTTAAACAAAAATCGTGAGTAATATAACTGAATAACGTATACGGTGCATCCAGAGCACGCATCAAAGAACATCCCTCTATCCCCCGCCCCCCCCTTCATCACTTCATTTTAATTAAACAAGTTTCCTCCACTCGCCATCTCTCATCTCTTTGATCTGTTCCCATCCAACTCGCTGGGAAAGAATCAGTCCGACTCCACTTTGAGGAAGTTGTACGTGTTTGATTGCGGCAGCAGAGCATTGATTCGAGCTACGGAGCACTTACCAAAAAAGAAAAAAAGTTACAGAAAACATAAAGAAACAGTCCGTTTGACAAACACTCCACTATAACTACATCCCCCTTTTAGTCCATATGGGTTTACAAATAAAAGCTGAACAAATCCCTTTTTGAAAATGTTCAATAAATTCATATCTGTCTTCATGACACTGACTGCAATACATATCAAATCTGTCACCGCTGCACTGAGATGGATGTGGGAGGACAGAAATCTGAAAGAAAACAACACAATTAAAGTGTGTCTCAAGCAGCAAGCTCCCATTGATCTATCTGCTCTCTTTTCCAATGCACTATGGACTTAACATGGACTTATTCTTTCTTAAGCACAACTGGGACCACTCCCTCCCCCCCTGGGGTGCAGCGCTCACACAATGCTTCAAAAGAACATTTTGTTTATATGTTCAATACCAAAACATCAATAAAGTTATCCATTCATTAATTTCCTATTCAATACAAATTTAATGCAGAACCACGGAGTAGCCAGCTCATATCCAATAAGGACATCTATCCCCGATCACTCAGCCCGGTGCTTCACATCCCACACGCACAGGCACGCACGCACACACACACACACATCAATAGGGCTGTCCCTAAAACAGCTATTCCTCACTGACTGACTCAATACTGTAGACAGGGGTGTGGAAGAAGGAAAACAGCACAAAACAGGAGGAAGGGAGTGGAAAAAAAGAGGAGGACTTAGTGTATGATTACTTACAAACAACTTGCCAAGGTGAAAGAATAATAACTGATGGCTGCATAGAGCCAACAGAGAGAATTTCTCATTTTAGTTTACTGTGTGTGCATTTGCAAAGTGTGGCTTGGTCACACCTAAACGAGGTGGGAGAAGTGTGCGCAAAGTAAGGTAAGAGTTGAAACACTGAAAATAAAGTATTTAAAGATTTACTCACCATACTGTCTCAAAAGTGCTCAACGTGCAGCAGAAGTGTGCCTGTCAGGGTTATGATTTTATATTTTATATTAGTGGATGTTTCAACAGTTGGGAATGAAGTGTAGGTTTTGGAAAGATGCTAACACTCTTCGTCTGCTTTTAAACCTAGCGACCCATGGCCACATTAACAAAGAGAGCAAAAACATCCGTACATCTGAGCAAACTCTTTTTGGGTAATATAGGCACCAAGGGAGTCTTTACTGTGGGTCTTTAAATATTGTAGAGGTACAATGCTAAATCAGCGGGGTGCTCTTTAACCACCTGAATGCTGCTGAGCAATTTCATCCTGGCAATTTATCACATTTTATTTACTAATCATTTGTTTTGTGTGTAAAAAGCTTCGTTTTCAGCATAACTTGCGTCTCTAGTAGCTGTCAGAGCTGTATAAAACAGCATGCCACAGACAGTAAACTATAAGACCGAACTAAAGAGTACACATGTTCAGCGGTTAAGGAGGAGTATACTAAGCAGCTACAACATTAAACCCACTGACGAGTGACGGCAAGTAAACCTGTCCCTCTAGTTCTTGATGAGAAATCCCAGGACTCGAGCATTCATATGGATTTTACTTTGACACAGTGCAGCAAACTGCACATCATAGCAGACCCGACAACCCCACTTCCCCCCCTCCCCTCGAGGCAGCAGTACTCCCTTACTACAGCAGCAGCCTCCCCAAACACAACACCTGCCCTGCAAAAGCTGTTGAGGAAGGGCTCGAGGAAAACGACAAAGAGCCCAAGGCATTGACGCTGCCTCCAAACTCTCCAGGTCCCAAACCAACAGCACCACTGTGCAACGCGCTGGAAAAGCCCAATCTACGGAAGCCTGCTTGTGATTCCCTCAGCAACAGCATGATATCACCAGAGAAACCAATAGTTAGACCTGTTGTAGCAGTGCAAAGAGGGACTGAGGAGTGTTTTCACACTTGCTTGCACTGTTTCAAGCTCATTCATGTTAACTTTTGAGATCAGCGTTCCAACAGTAACGTGCTCGATGATACAATCTATAGCTCTCTGTTGCATGTGATTAGGAAATGCATGGAAATGCGCAGTATTGAATGTGATACAGGTAGTGAACCCATCTGAATCGCGCCTCCCATAACCCTGACATAATACATATCAGATGGAGCTGTGAGCTGCATGTGCTTTTAACGCGTTAGAGCCGGCCACATGACACGAGAGCTAGGGTCCACGGGTCAAGTAGAGTCAAACCAGGTAGGCGATTGGCTGATCAGGTCTGACTGTAATGATTAATCAATGGTTGAATGCATTAGCCTAATCTAATGGGCCAGGTGGGAGAGGACAACGGTAGACGCATGGAACTCGTGATTGAGCGCAACATGCAACAGCAGTGCAATCAATAGCATATAGAGTGGTCTAACCTCGGTGTGTGTGGTGGCGGCGACGGTGGGAGAGGAGGGCGTCCAACCACAGGCATTTAGGATGTGCTCTATACGTGTGCGAGTGTCAATATGTATGGTTGGTTGGTTTTGGACAAAAAAGGAACCGAGCTGTGTTAGTCTGACTGAGTGGATTATGATATGATCTGGGGGAAATCAGAGCTCCCGTTTTTGGCCAGCACCTCACACACCTGAGTGAGTAGATACTGTTTGTTTCTGCTCTGCACAGAAAAAGAGGGCAAAAAATGAGACCACACTCGAAACAGTGAAAAAAATAACTAAAAGACTGACACGGAAGAAAGGCTCCTCCCTTCTGTGTTTTACCCGATCTTCCACACCTCTCATTTATAGCATATTAGCCTGCTTGACACTAGTCGGTGCACTGAATGCAGTGACTAAAAAGGTGACAAAACACTGATCAATGCATGAGGAGATCAACCATGAAGGGATCCACTATGAAAAGAACAAAAAGGCAGACAGGAAGAAAGAGAATGCAAGAGAGAGAGAGAGAGATGACAACTTAGGGACAAGAGCCAGTCAGAGCAGAGGACAGGTCTGGGTCAATACTCGCACCACATACTGCTGACACTGCACCACTCAACACGCGCACACATGCATGCCACACAAACACGCACATTGTCACAGACAGACAGACAGACAGACATCAGACCAATCAGTCAGACGGTGTCAATGTTTCAAGAGGAAGACGGAGAAAAGAAGAGTGTGAAGGTATGTAGCTGTACAAAAAACAAAGTCAGACATGCCGGATATCCACGGCGTTCAAGGACATTTAACAGAGTGAACTAAGTCACTGTGAGCCCCGTCCACCTTTCTTACAGCTGTCTATATTTTAAGGAAAAACAGCAGACCCAGGATTTAAAGAGTCAGTTCACCCAAAGATTTAATAAAACAGTTTCATTTAAATTCTCAGCTGTTTCCAGGCAAATTCCTTGTTGTGGTTCTAACTTAAAATTTTAATACAAATCAAGTTGAACTTAACTTTTTTCCTTTTCCATTTTTTTTTTACATCATATTTTGATTTTTTTCAAATAATATTTACCAGCTGATCAATCAAAATAGCAGAAAACTAATTAGAAAATATCTAAATCAGTTAAGTTAACAGCAAGCAGTCGCTCAATCTTCAGCGTGAATATTTCATGGCTTTCTTCCCAGATAGCAATTTTTTTTTTCGGATGACTGGAGAACACAAAACATTTGAAGACATCACATTTATCTCAGTCTTTTATTTATTTACATTTTTCCCATTTCATAGACCATATGACTATGCGGTTGATTTAAGGATAATCATCAGATTCCCCAATAATGAAAGAAATAATAATGAGCTGAAGCCTTTACCTCATTGCACATGCAGCATACATATAGAAAACATCAAAAAGATATATTTTAATGTGATGTATTAGTCATCCAAAACTCTTCTTTGCTGCATCCTGTTAGATTAGCTTTTGTTTTGTTTTTTTTTGTTTATTCGGTCATGTGCTTTAGCTTTTTAGTATGTGCATATGTGTTTGAGTGTGAGTGTGTGTTGTGTGTGATTATCGCAAAAGAGAGGTCTCTCCATCTTTGAAATGAATTAGCGCGTGGTGCCTTATTGAGTGAGGTGCAGTGTTTAAGTGAAACTGATGAGAGATGTGTGAGCAGCGAGGACTGGGCTATAAGTATGTGACTGAGGTCACAGGTTAATCCCTATTGATTTACTCCACCGTCTGCATACAGCAGCACGGGAAGACAAGAAAGGGGAGGCCTGCCTTACCAGCTACCACACAGAACAAATGCAGTATTTAAAAAAGAAAAAAACATCTCACACCTGCACCTCTGCACACATGTTAAGTGGGGTAAAGACAAGAAAATTAAGCATCATTTAATCCCTATAAAGTTAGTCGAACGCCCTCTACTTCTAAATAAGCATCAATGAGCGATATGATCCTTGATTCAATTAAAACATGCTCACATCCTCGCTTCATTTTTTTTAAACAAAATAAATAAAAACAAAACGTGCATGTTTGCAATGCGTGTATTTGTTAGACAAAGAGAAGCAGATTTTTTTGCTTCAATCTGGAGAGCAGGTGAACTCACAGCGACCCCAGGCAGAGACCGCCGGGCCCGAGTACGTTTGAAAAGAAACCAGAACGAAACCTAAACAGAGCTGTATTTACAGTACAAACAGCATCCTCACAATCTCATCCCACAGAAGGACAGGTGAAATATTACATTAATATGAACAACTATTAATAATAACGCCCCCCCACCCCCTCCTCCTGCACCACCTCTTGCCCCATCACTACTCCTCTCTCTCTCTCGCTCTCTCTCTCCGCCTCTAATCCTATCATGCGGGCAATAAGTGTATGCACCATGAGCACATTTAATTTCTGCGGTTGGTTTTCAGCGAGCCCAGAGGTGAGCCTTAATAAGGATCAATGGCACTTTATCTGGGACAGCACCCACTTCACAGCATGCAAATTACACAGCAACCCTTAAAAAAAGAAATGGATTTAATTAAAAAATGTAGAACCACGGGCTCTGGAAATTCAATTAAAGGATTTATGCAAAGGTTGGCTAGCTTTTTGTGTTGCAGTTCCTGCTTATATAATGAGCTTTTCATATTAAAAATCAATAGGTAATCTGGGCTAGGGGATCGGCTGCTTATGTACATTTTTGAAATCAATTTGAAAAATAGTCCATCAGCTCTGTGTGACAACAAAGAAGGGAGGGAGTGGTGCGTGCATGTGTGTGTGCGTGTGTCAAGTTGTGAGGGTCAGCAACAGGAAAACGGTACCAGTGGATGAGTGAGAAAGAGGTGATAGGTTACATCGCTCCTCTCTGAGGGTTACAGGAGAAAAGCTCTGAAGCTCTAAAGCTATGAGAGACCAAGGGTGAAGGAGGCGATGTGGAAGAGTAGAGGGTAAGTGAGTAAGGATGTCTCTCTGGCCAGGTCACTTTCTGGCTCTTTGGCCTGTTCTGATCCCTTCTATTAGAGAGAGTGTCCCTTGGCAGTCAGGGTCTAGCTGGTTCTGACCTGTAGCTCTGGGGTAATTTAGCCCAGCCCCAACTCAGACTCAGCCCCGACTCAGACAACCCCAGCTGGGGAGCCGTCCTAATGGTCTCCCTGAGGTGTCTGGAGCTGGAGGAGCAGAGGATGTGGTTGATTCTTTAAATGATGTTTCTTCACAAACAAATCTTAGCCAGTCACAGAAACACGTCTTAGAAAGAGGTGCAGAACTCATGCACGCAAAAAAAAAAGTGACAATCTTTTGCAGACTTAAGCTTTTTTTTGTTTGTTTCATTGTTGAAAAAATTACTTCTTTTCTTCTTAAACTTCTTCTGTTTTCAACAGGGATATTGTTCATCCTTCCTTCACACTCATGTTGTATAACTGTGCGCAGGCATGAGGGGTGAATGACTGACTGCATACAGCAGCAGACTGTCAGCATTTGATTGGTTCTTTATTGATCCAGACACGCTTTCCATCACATCAACTCATCCACAATAAACCATTTACACAGTTTCCCTGTGCAATGGAGCACATAACCAGGCCTCAGGCCATCTCTGTGCACCCACTGTGCGTGCGTGTGTGTGTGTGTGTGTGTGCCTGAGCATTTGTGTGTTTTCTTTAATGAAATGGTATCTCCATGGCCAATAATCCCAGTAACAGGATTGGGCAGAACACACATGTCAATACAGGCAAATAGGATTGTATGCTTTTATCATGCCACACCAACACATCTTGTTTCTCACTGCCTGCTGATGTCTCTCTCTACGTAGTGCAGCAGCACGGCAGGATACGTCTCGTAGGAATATCACATTGATTATATCAAGTTCTTCAAAAATGGTCTAAAACATGGCCTCTAAAGGAAATCTGACTCATGACAGAGCGTGTGAACCTCATGCCAGTTGGCATAATATGTAATATTCTCTCTACCCCACTAAAGAGAAACCTACACAGTGTTTCCAGTCAGGCTGGAGCTGACCCCCTCCTGTGTAGCCCCTAATCATCCAAGAGGACTCTATTACAACGGCCTGGCAGCTCATCTAACCTCACAGTGAAGAAGGGTGGTGGGGGGGCGGGCGAGGAGATTGGGACCTCTGCTCCTCTTTCTTTCCACATGGTTGAGCAGCACACACACATACACACAGGCTTCCTAGGTGTACAGCAAAGCTGCCCGCCTCTTTGGGCTACACCAGATAGGAGATGGAGCATCTGACCTTATGTCTGGCTGCAGGAGAGAAACTGATACCGAAGTAACAGTGCCTGCTGTACTCACACATACCACCAACCAGCCATTCTACGGTGTGTCTGCTAAATGGTAATGGTGATGTCTCTCTTGCAGGATTTGTCTCTTGGGTTAACCCCCAAGCTGCAGGATTGAAGCTCCTGGTCACATTAGGCAAGGCTCAGCTGAGAAGGAGGCAACGCCAGTCCCACATCTCGTGCCTGAACCACTGACTGCTGGTGCCTGGTCAAAAGTTCAGCTTGTGCATATGTAAAAAGGTGGCTGGGTGCCCGAGGCAGGATCTTGGGTAAAATAATCATGCAAAAACGCTAAGAAGCATGGGACTAGGCGTGAGCGCTGATGAAACCGGCCTCTGGGAGAATCGAGGCGTCTGATTGGACCAGTAGAGCCTCTTAGGCCTGTGCCTACAGCACCCCTCCCTTCTCTTTACCCATTACAGTGGATGATGTACTGGAGCCACTGCCCACACACTGGTCTCCATTCAGCTCGGCACTGTCTCTGCCTATAGTTAAGGTATATATTTGATGGGTATAGGCTGAGCCCAGCTGCTCAGAGCCTGAGGGTATACCGATCTTGAGGGAGCAATCAGTCAGTCAACAAAATGTCACAGGGTCAGCGATCCAGCATGACAGGACGGTGACAACTTCACAAAGGTTACAGCCAAATTAATAACTGCAACAGTCACTGAAATTCATTATGCGCTGTTTAAAAGTGTGCCCAGAGTTCAGATTCAAAGGAAACCATCTACAATCTAGAAAGACCCACAAATCCTACAATGTTTGATCAAATAAATCGACCAAGATCTGCATCAATCAAACTTTTCTGCATTAAATTGCTCTAACTACATCACTTGATAGCAGATTTTTTTTTTTTTGCCTCTCTCGCTCTCTCTTAGGTCTCTCTCTCTGTCACACACACATACACACACACACACAACTTCAGGCCAGATCATTTGGTGCTGATAATCACACCAAAGGACACAGGCAAAACTCCCACACTAAACACGCTGAATTAAAGAAACAGGAGTTACAGGCCTGGTTGCACAATCTCTGATAAGTAGATCAAGGCACAGGGAGGGGAACATGATGTTAGTGAGAGATAGTTCGGCTGATTAAAATGTCATGGCTCTTTATAGATGTCTTTCTCAACTCAGCAAAATTGAATCAGCTCTGTGCATCAATAGCAGAGTGGGCTGGGGCTCCCTGCTAATAGAGAAGTTTCTTTCTCTTAAGTTCAAACCACAACACAAGGAATGCAAAAGCGAGGAAGTCGCGCATGTTTTGATTAGACGTGACCAAAGTACGGCAACGAGAAAAGACACAAAAAAGCGTGCAAGTTCAAAGATAACATAAAAGAGCAGGAAACAATTAATAAGGGGCGAAAACATGGGTGTGATTAAATGACCGACCACGGCACATATAGCCCTACATGACATTTGATCACCTTTACAATAGCGGTCGATTAATGACTTGGGATCACGCGTAGCTCCGGGTGTTCCAGCCGTCTCTGTGTTGCAAATTCATGCGTGTGCTTGTCCGTGTGTGTCTGTTCGTGTTGAAAAGCTCTATTTTACCCCACCTGTGCTCATATAAATCAAACCTGTGCTTTAAATGAGGGGCTGGTTATTTGCGCAAGAACACACATGGGGGCTTTGTGATTGTTTTTTGGAGTCAACATTCTGCTTATGTTTGCATCCCAGAACAATCTCCATGGATCCCGCAAGCGTACGCAAGCAATTAAAGCGATAGCATCTTCATATCCCCGCAACCAATAACTGAAATAATATCACTGTTTTATTAAGCCCTTAATGTGGGGGCAGAAGGAGTGAGGAGTGGGATTTTAAAGAGGATACACTTTCAGGGGCCTTATCAAGCCCAGATTTAAATAAGAGCAAATGCTCAGCTTAGGGGTGCGTCTGTGTATCTGTGTGAGTCTGTGCGTAAGGCTGTGTGTCTGCGTGTGGCCTTTATCAGACATGGGTTTTAGCTAATCGCTGTGTCAGCACACCAGAATTTAATTACTAGCTTTACCTTTGTCCTTTAATATTTACTAACATCTACACTTCATTAAATTAATGACATATAAAATAAAAAAAGAAAAAGAAAACCCTCTGCTAATTGGTTGTGTGTGCTTGCTCCTAAAATGTTAGGCACCCATTCCTTAAGATACATGAAAAAATACACAGAAGTATCATCCAGACTGGGGTAGCATTCCAAATAATGGGATTAAAAGGAATGCTGGACAAACTTTGGCTTTTAAGAATGAAACACGGGACGAACTGATTAAAAAATTAATTCTAAAATAAAGAGACGGGACGCAAAAGAGTGCTTTGTGACAGAAAAAGTCAAACTGAGGAAATACTCAGCCTGGCATTTTGCAAAAAGGTGCTGAGGAGCCGTTCCTCTCATCTCTCATCCTATGTCAAATGGCGGAGAGACAAATGACGGCCCGAGGCCTTGCGTCTGTCAAACATGATGGATCAGAACAACGCTTCACTAAAACTCCACCACGCTGCCTTTCAACATCACATTTTCACTTCAGTGCAAACACTAAATTGATAAAGTATGAAGAACAGCTAATGGAAAGATGTAATAGTCAAACTAAAGCATATATTAGGAGGCTATGGAGCCTAAAGGGTAGAGTGCTGCTATCCATTGAAAAGTCTTAGAGAGCACAGGACACAATATGGACTGAAATAAATCACGGTGCTGGATTTTATCGTTCATATCTAAAGCGTGTGAGGACGTTAACCTCAGGCACCTTATATCATCTCGTGCGCACACACACACGTGCTATTAAAACGTTCCCACACATACAAATCATGCAGATGCTTACACATTCACAACAGTTGGCGTCTGAGCCACACTGGAAAGGTTAAACCCTTCACGGGAGTTTAGCTGTAAGTTGTCCGATATCTTATGATCCAACCAGATGCCACAGCGGATGCTGTATGCATGTGTGTATAGCTGAAGTAGTGCTGGGCAGCTTCATTACTGTAATCCCCCAAAAAGACACTGTATCACAAAAGTGCTGAGCCAAACTCAAAATCCTTCCTTAATGCCATCCTTCCAGAACTGGGTAGGAGTTCTCAGATCAGCCACAACTCAGGTACAGATGCTAGAGGTTCTCCTATACTGTGCGCTTGTGTCTGTAAAACAGCAGTGGCCTTGCAATGGCACCCCACACAAAACTATACCCATCCAAAATATACTGATTGGTCGGGGAAACTTAAATCACTGCGACAACAAAGAGCTGCCACATTCAGTAAAAATGTATTAGGCACAGAACTTTTTTTATTTTAGTACTTAACTGCATAGGAGCTAGGGCTGGGATTAGGCATTAACAGCAGCCTATAATAGTCGCGGTTCTCTGGCATAGAGTACTGAGAGGATAGAAAACTGTCTTTCAGGGTTAAACAAACAGTGCCATGCAGAAGAGGAAAACAAACCACAAATATCTCTCTATCTATTAAACCCAGACTCTTTCCCTGAGCCTTCAGCAGATCTACCCCTCTCCATCCTGTTCCTGTCCTCTCTCCCAGAAATGTGCCAAGACAAATACGCCGGCTCTGTAAGCGCTATATGAGAGTCACAAATTCACAGACTGGCTTTGCATTTAGAAAAATATAACTAGCTGCAGAATTACTCCGGCGCGATGAAAAGTAATGTCAAATGTTAACCAGCCGAGCGTTTCAGCGAGCCTTCGGGCAGGCTGAGCTACGGCCTGCGCACTCATGAGGTGATATAACACTTTCTCCGAGCTTCTTCTCTCGCTTACCATAGACTTTGTGAAAGGTCTGACCAACGTGAAGAGAAAGGTCATCAGCCACCAGCTCCGGTGTATGGAGGTGTACATCATGTTCCCAGGATGCAATGCGTTGGAGGTGACGCCGTAAGGCGAAAGCCGCCGGTGGAGCTCGTTGCTGAAGAGGATGTTGCAGAGTTTGGCGCGGTTGTAAGCCAGCATGGACCAATAGTCCTTCTTTGAGGGGGACAGCAGCTCCAGGTCCACTTTGCCACATGAGTCTAGGAGGTCTGTGAACCTGAAAAGATAGTTTGCATTAAGAGTAGTCAGTGTGAGTCTGCCTCGGCCTGCGCGTAGGCTTTCCGCCGGCAGATGTGTGGCGCTTTCTGCATACAAATCAAAGACGTGACATGATGTTCTTTAATTGCCTGCGACAGAGCTGTTAAAATCCAGATGTTTGACAAGGCCCCTTAAACATTACACTACTCGTTGTGTTATTACACGCTCGCGCAAAAATCTCAATACACGAAAACTACACTGTGTATTTATTGCGTCTGTGTGTGTACGTATGTGTGAGAGGCGCGGGATGAGGCTCCAAACCAGCGGAACACATCCTACATATTAATCCAGTCATTAGAAAACAACCAATCAAAATGTCACCTGGTTTCCTTGTTGTGATTTTACAAGCTCGCTGCCTCTTGTTTACTGTCGCCTTCCGCAACATCCTTGCTTGGCTAAATTACAACATCTGCAGGCTTTTCATTTCATGTGCTGCAACTTCGTAACTACTTCAGCAAGTAGAGGTTAATAAATCAATTGCCTCGACGCTAAAGCCTTTTTTTTTGTAAATCAAAACTTGTTTGCACGACAAGCCGAAGCTGTGCCTCGTTACAATTGAATGAGGTCTCGCGGCGATATTAATGTCGAGATTTTGGTTTTCAAACATGTCGTTTACTGTCTCTGAGCTGCAGCTTAGATATTTCAGAGGTAATTTCATTAAGGATATGATCTCTCGTTTGACCAGATCTGATGCAGTACTAGAGTAAAGTAAACCTGTATTGGGTCAATTCCACAGTAAGCCCCTATGGTGGAAACTGATAAAGTGTCCAGCCATTACTCCTCCGTCCATCTTTTCCATTCCTGTCCCTTACAGGTCACTGCTTTACCAAGCGGACAAGGGGCTTAGGGAATACAATATACTGCCAGGTCATGGGTCACCCACTGCCTGTGAGGGGAGGCTAAGTAAGTAAACATGAAATCAGCGGAAAGTGAAAATAACACAAGCAAAAAAGGGAGGGACTTCAGTGGATGTAATATAGGTCTGGAATGAGGTGGACAGAATGGAAGATGCAATATGAGATATTGTCTACTTTTGCTCCTTTATTCCTTCTCTCTAGTCTGTGTTAGTGTGTAACTGACTCTCTCTGGTTCTGCTTTAGCCTGCTTTGAAGGGGTTAAAGCCACTGCTGATTGTTGAGGACAGAAGGAGAGAGGCAGTGTTTGGGAGGCAGGAAAGGAGAGCAAACTGTAGGGTGAAGAGTAAGGAGAATACCTGTGCATTCTTACCACTGCAAATACATCAAAATAGTACACATCTTCCTTATTCTAACCTGACAGTTTTTACACAATCAAAACTTGCCTGTACCCACTTTTCTTACTGCTTTAGCAAGTTTTGCGTCAATCACATGTCAATATTCCCTTCACGGCAACCTTTCCTTCCATGAGCTTTTCCTACTCCGTCTTCCTCCGACTTTTCCTACAGCTTGTAATAGCAAAGTGACCCCAAGTGAATCTGAGTGTCAAACCATCCCCTCTGCTGCTCCTGCCCAATCATGCATGGCAGCCTGTATAACATAACTCATAGGAGGGCCCCTGTAATAGTGCTGCTGTTTGATCTGCTAGAATAACTCTGCGTATGTTCGCGTTGTCTCAGGTCACTCTGCCGAGCTCCAATCAATCACTGCTTGGCCGTCTGACTGACTGAAGCCACGATCAATGCTGCACACAGACAGGGACTGGCTCTAAAATACATGGCTCGGGGTCTGGGCTTACAGATTACTGCAAGACTCTGCGCTTGTCTGCTGCATAACAGAAAAACTTGAGCCTTTGGAGTTCCTTGCGAAAAAAAAAAATGGAGGAAAGGGCTGAGTCAGGGGGGTCAGACATAAAAGAGCAGATACTTGATCAAAGTAAATTTTAGCTGATAAGGCCATCCATCATGCTGATGATACGTTTAATTCACACTGACAGCATGCGGAAAGGAATGAGTTTGAGTGAGTGAGGCTGTCATGTTTGACAATACGCATAAAGTCTTATCTGTCAACTCGTCGAGAAAACTAGCCAGTGCAGCGGCTTTAAGTGCACGACCGGCGATGAACTCCTGAAGACTAGACAGGCTAGTTTTGGGCAATTATCAGCGTGACTTTAATATGGAAAGACCTCACTGATACAGGCAGCAACCTCTCGACAAACAATCAAACATATTTATACTCACTAACACAAAACTATCTTCCTTTTCTTTACCTATGTGACTCAGAGGAAACCACCACGACACGTGCTGGGGCTGAACGACGCAGCACGTCTTGTAGACATTGCACTAGCAGGAAGTGACCCAGATGGCAGATCTGGAAGGTGGACTCCAGGTTGTCTTCAGTCAGCATATAGGGCTGAGTGCACACTGCTGCGTTACACACTAGAATGTGCAGCGGCCTATGGGAGGGAGAAAACAGAAAAACACAACATGTTTGACTGATTGTGAAGTGAAAACAAACGGCCAAAGAAAAAGATTTCCTACCATATCAGGATGAAGAAGATGTAATGAGAGACAGAGGGAGGATTTTTTTTTTTAAAGAGGAGAATTAGAGAAAAATGAAAGCAGAGAGAGGAAACGGGGTTTCTTATTCCAGAGTGCGGTAGACTTTAGAGGTCTCCAGAGACAGAGCATCAGTAATGCTGATATGATACAGAGGTTTCCAGTGCAACTCCCTATGGCTACACAGCTACTGTAGATACCGAATACAGCTGGCTGGGATCCAAGAGCAACACCACAATGAAAAGCAATCTCAAACAGTTTCAACACACAGGGGTGGTGAAAGTAATGGATGTTGATACTGGCTCTGTGGAAGCACTTTGAGTAACCAAACCTACCAACACATCGACTCAGAAAGGCCAAGCAGAAGAAAACAGATCAAAGAAAAAGCACGCGCTAACTCATGGAATAAAAAAGGAGCCGGCATTATTAAAAAGGTCCAGTGAGAAAGCATATGTTTTAGGAGACGGAGACATGCAAAGCATTTTTATTCTCGCAGAATCCGTGTGGGCGACTGAGCAACGCTTCCCGCTCACACGGAAAGGGAAGGAGACTGCTGGATTGGTCAGGGCAGCGAGAGATCCTTGTCGGTGACAGCGTCGCTCCAGCGAGCTCAAAACCACAGTAACACAGTCGAACAATCCAAACACACCCCACCAATTTTTAATTTCTTCCATTAGAATTAATTATGAGGCCGAAGGCAATTTGTGTACCCTGTGTTTAAGACTGCCTACTGGATTAATTAAAAACTGGATGCTGGAAAATTAATGTGTGAATTGTTATGCCTTGCTATAATGAGCCATCCCATGCTATTACATAGTAGTGTACTGTACGATCACCTTCAGGCCTCTGAACACACGAGGTTCATTAAAGAGCACCAACCTAGGCACAAGTCAACTTAAAGAACGCCGACCTCAGCGCTTTATCGGCACACTAGGAATGTGAGATATTTAAATTTTCGCCCAAAATAAAACAATTGAGGAAGACTCACTTAATTAAAAGAACATTTGTAAATAAACAACCTCTGCGACCTGAGTTTAATCCTGATAACACGAGATAGGAGAGTAAAAGTTGCTGTAATGCTCAGAAATCGCTCTAAGCTTAAAAGTAGGCAAAAAAAAAAAAAAAGACCGGTTGTTTTTGCCCCAGTGTTCACATGTCTAATAGAGTGTAGTGAAGTACAGTAACAGTGTGCAAACCTCTTGGCTCCATCCCTAATTTAGTGGCTAGGGGCAGTAATATCACAGACACAAAGCCCGACCTTCTCAACCTTTCACCGCAGCTGTTGATTTAAACCAACGCTTACGACACTTACACCTCTTTAGAATTGCATGCTGTGACCTGTAAAGGCAAAAGAAAAACAAAGCATCACAAATTGGTGATCAAAAAACTCCACAAATAAACAACTTTCCTCTGGTCAGTGCAGCGATTTCTCCCATGCAGCTCAGATGGGCCTCTGGTGAGTCTGCTTGTAATGTAAAAGGCCTGTTAATTCGACTGCCCACCAGTTAGTCCCTCTCTCATAAGCGCAGGTCTAATGAATGTCTTTAATAGGCCTACTGCTGCACACCACATTCCCTCCGTCCACATTAAGACCTCACACAACACTGTGTGCACCGTGCAATCTCAGCGCTGGTCAAACGAGGGTGTTAACTACCGAACGGGGAGACATCAGTTTATATATTTACTTTAAATAACCCCCCTGGGTATGACCCCTGACCTCTATGATAATGTAGGCCAGCAGGAAGAGATTGCCTGTGTGAGCTTGGCTCGTACTGCTGGTCGTTAACGATGCACTTTGCTCCAAACACATATGCAGTGGATATGAGAGCGCCACTCATTTTGACCCACATTTAAACTCGCACTACAGAAGCAACATAAGAAAGGAGCAAGAAAATAATCCGACCCTTACAAGAATATAAAGGAATGGAAGAATTGTGGACAAAGGTTGTCTGGTTTGTATATTATTTTTAGTTATATTCATTTGTTTGTTTAGCTTTTACAAATCACCTATTGCATTTTAAATGCTTGAAATTAAAACTGAACTCAGTAAAAACAAATCAGAGGTGAAAACAAATTCCACGTGTTAATTACGGACTGTTCAGTAGAAATTGTATTAGGGCCTTCTGTCAGTGGCGTCCTCCATCAATTACATCCCAATGAAACTGCGCCGCATTCAACAATATCAATATCCAGGTAATTTCATTTCAATGGACAGGCAATTAAAGCAGAATCGGGGTCAATGGAACACAAAGCAGCGTGAAAGCCACTGACTAAAGCACTTAAAAGCAAGAGAGTGAGAAACGAGAGAAGGAAAAGAAAAAGACTCTGATTACATTTCACCTGTCAATGACACGCCGCAGGAGCATTATTGTGCATGTGCGTATGAGCACGTGTGTGTGTTTGTGTCTGTTTGTCTCTGTGTGTTTACAAGTGTGTGTGTGTGTGTGCCCGCGTATGTCTGTATGCACATATTTGTGCGTGCTGTGTTTGCCGCTCCTGTGCATGTTATGCCTGAAGACATACGTGCAGTAATAGAGTGGTGGTAGACTCAGACAGCTGCCCAGTGCCATTCACAGCTCAGAGCTCCCAGCCTCCACTCTGCTCTGTTCGCCTTCTGATGAGAATTAATGTACTCTGACGTCCCCTGGGAGTCCCGCACTCCCCCCCCCAACAGCACGGCTAATGAAGAAATACAACCTTGCCAAAATACTGAGGTGGAGAGAGAACGACACAGACATAGAGACGACACGAGAGAACGGGAAAGAAAGAGAAACTAAGGCAGATAAAACATTTGTAAACGGTGATATGCAAAAAAAAAACGAAAGTGTGAGAGGACTGAGGAGTTGAAAGGAGGCCAGCATAACTTGAGTGTGGGTGGGAGGGATATATGTAAGCGCAGGGAGGGAACTATAGGACACAGAGTGAGGGAAGCCACCGTGAGGTTTGGCTGTGACCCAAGACACGTGTCCTGGATGGCCATAACCTGCCCCGGGGCTGCTACGGGCGATGACTGCCCGGCCTCTCCCCAAGGGGCTCCCTTGACACCAACACCCCCTGCGCACACACAAAAACACACTCCCCTGCCTAGAGACCTGCGGGTGGATGAGCCGTATGGATGATAGAAATTATGACCCCAAAATAGCAACCGTACGAGCGGCCACGGGACGCGAGACACATGCTATAAAAGCTGACCACCACAAAATAAGTGCCATAAAGTGTGTTCGACCAATGTCAAGCAAATCGACACAAATAGACAGACTCACTCCTGGGGCCTTCCCCATATGGTGTCCATCAGTAACATTTTAGATGTCCTTTCAGTATGGCATAATAAAAGAGATAAATAGTTGCTAGTCCTAAATAAAAGATGCTATTTAGTCCCCACCGTTTTAAACTTAACTGTTCTCCTGCTCTTAGACTAAAAATAAGTCTGAGCAACTAATAGGAAATGCCATGATTTTTTTTAGTTGGGCACGCTGCCATAGCTTTAATTAACAAATCAGTTTTAAACCAGCTCTTCTCCTGTGTTTTCCACACTGGAGATTCTCCATGTTGTTTGATTGTCCAGGTCCAACATCACGCAGGGCAATTTTCCATATGCAGGGCACCTGCATGAGCATCACCGTTTGGTTTTGTGGGACAAATGCCAGCTGAATTCAGTTGTGACCACCTCAAAGGCAAGAGTAAGAGGAGACAAAATTTATAAACGGCATCTATTACACCACGCCTGCGTGATCCTAAAAACACACAACCTGCATTTCCAAAACAAGGAAGGGATGAAAAAGAACAACATTGTGTTTAATACTTACAGCTTCATTGCTTTGAAAGATTCAGCAAATTCCCTGACGCTGCGCAGAGAAGCCAGGTTGCACATCATTGCTTCAACTCTCGCTTTGTGCTGTTGAGAAAGAGAAAACAATATGATCGGAAAAATACAGACGTAACGGCAAATTAAAAGAAATTTTCAGAGACTTTTTTTTAAGTTTTTGCCCATTTTAATTGTTGTTGTCAAAGGAAATAGTGATCACAAGTAGAGGCTGAATGTTTGCATTCTGTTTTATTTCACAGGACAATGCAGTGATTGAAGTCCTGGAAGAGTGATCGCTCTTTGCTTGTCGTCCCCATGTTTTCCCCACTTTTACTTTGATGAGAATCCAGGTTTCCAGTTACCGTCCTGTCTAAAGACTCTTAAGAAACTCATAAGTAGTGACGGTGTCCTCTCCCTGCGTGTTTGTGTGTGGCTCATCTCACACCATATGTTGGCAGACAGATAGCAGAGAAGAAGAAAAAGATAAATGAGTTGAGAAGTGAATGCATAGCTGCATTTACACACTGCTGAAGACAGGCTAAATATTCATCATCCCCTCCATCCTACTGTAGCATTGTGCTGCCGGGCAAAGGCCTCAGCAAAAATGCATGCAAGGACCATATCTGTTTAATAAAATCATACAACGGGGTTCATCAAGTCTGTCAACTCACAGTCTTTCCATGCCTTTCTGTCTCTCCCCACTCTTCCCTTTATCTGCTGAGGCCCTCGACCAAAAAAGCCAGGTTCGGCCTACCTGCAACATATGAGCTCACATGGGACTCTGGCATATGTTAGCACGAGTGCGTGCCGCATGAATTGACATGGAGCATGTAGACTCCAGACTCCAGAGCATCCCTCATGCTCTGGTCTCTGTAGTAGCACCAGGTATTCCTCCTTCCTCCCACCATCCCAGAGGAACACTGTCAGCTCAGATTACACCCGGAAAGGCGTTCAGCTCGCCATCCGCCACCACTGGTGTTGCTCCCCTGCATCCCTTCTCCCCTGATCTGATCTCCTGTCTCTGGGTGTCATATGGGAACGTCTTTCCTCAGCGTGTCTGTCTCAGCACAGCTAAGTACACATGACACTCACAGCAAGGACGCTCCATGGAGCAGTGAGCACAAAGAAAACAATAAAGGGTTAAGAGCATCTTCTGATGGAAATGTGATTCTTCAGGCATTTTACAGACACCTTAACTGCCCCAGGGTGTGTTTATACATGCATACAGAGGCACACGCACGCCCGCACACGCACACAACAAATTCAATGTTGTGACTCAAGGGTAAAACCACGCTATCACACCATTATCTATGCCTGAATTATTCTCTTGATGCCACTCTATGCCATTATATGGATGCTATTACAGAGCATTAAAGGGCTGATTATGGCTATTATAGATATGATTATAGGGTACCTGCTTATATGATCTGTACACAGCAGTAATCACAGGTGAGAGGAGACAACTGTCTGATTTAATTGCTTATATGTGCAGTGTGCATTTATACTCTTTGCCACTTTCACAATGTATACATGCACATAAATGCAGGTGGATTGAAAAGTAATATTTGGTCACCAAAGTAACAACATAGTAGGAAAACCTCATTTGTAACACATGTTTTAAAAAAAATCATCTTCAGTTGTTCATTTTACTGTGAGAAAAATGAGGCATTACCTCCGAACAAGGTCAGAAGAGACAGCAGTGTGATAATTAACAGGTCACTATAAGGCCTCCTCAACAGGATAGCTCTCTATGTGTGTATGACCAGCAGAGAAGATGAGAGCAGGTGTCAGCTTGACGAACACATATCCTCTTCTCTAGAGACATGGAGGGAAAGGAAAGGAGAGATGGAGTAATGGGAGACCAGAGGGAGGATAGGGGGGGGTTGAAGAGGGGCCACTGGAGCAAATCCAGCAGGGAGAAGGTGAGCAGCCTGCCCGCCCGCCCGCCTACCCTCCCCCTGCAGATTGAAGTCTTGCGAAGAAAATAAAGTTTATTGCCTGGAAAGAGGGGGAAAAAGCATGTAAAAAGCATTAAAGCGATGGAGGTGAACAATTAGACAGATGGCCAGGTTTTGGAAGGAGAAGAAGAAAAAAAGGAGTAGAAAAAGACGGAGAACGCATAGACGCAATCGTTCAGGGTTTTTATGAGGACCCTGACAACTCCTGGTCTCTTCAAGGGCGAAGGAAAAGTGAGAGGCAGCGAAGCCTCTCTGGTTAACTCTGGAGCAATCGCTGAGTAGGCAACACCACAGAGCTCGGCTCAGGGTGACAGTGCTTACCGCCCCCCAGCTACACACAACCTATCGCTACAACTAAAACAGAAAGGCTAATTCTGAGAGAAACGCGGTAAATAAGCTCCGAAAATGAGAAACCGCTGCAAAGTGAGCGTCCTCGTGTCTACGCGTCCGCAAAACAGCCACGTGTTCAGGACAGAAATCGGCAAGGTCACCGTGAAGATAACATCACCTGATGCCTCAGACTACCGCTGCTGCCAACACCTCTCACCTGTCACCTGCCATCAAACCCAGAAGACGAGCTATCTGTAACAAGACAATGACCTTTAGGACTTCCGCCATAAGGAAAAAAAGAAGGAAGGACTAAGAGCAAGGATGGAGGCAAACAGTTAAACTTTTCCCTCCGTGAATACAGAAAGTTGGCAACTGCAGAGGTTCTCCTTCTCTATCCTGCTCTTTTCCGCGCCGTACCCAGGAATGACATGTGATCACTGCTGAAAGAAAGATGGAGAAGGAGGAGAGGATAGATGGGGAAGCGCTCTAATACAATTATAACCGGGGCCATCCAATCCAATAAAATGAAGAAGTATTAGAGCAGGGGAGTCCCATCCTGTTCAATAAGATACTGGACCACTTTACTAACTCTTAAAACACACACACACGTGTGGGCACACACAGGTGCACACACTTCGCTGACCCCTTTAATAGCACAGAAGCCACCCCTAATGGACGCAAGCAAGTGGAACCACCAAATAATACACTGTCTTAATGCACTAGACTCAATCTCATCCCCCTCTCCCCTTATCCTTCTCAGCCTTCACTCTCATACTTTAACCCCTGCTTCCATCTTCCCTCACCTTGTGCTGCTCACCACCTCAGCGCCTCTTATAGATCACCAATGCAGAGGCAACACTTAAGGAATCAGAAAAAAAACCCTATATATACACAAAACACTTAGCCCGCAGAACCCGGTTAACGCTTCGGACGAGGAGAAGAAGCGAGTAAAGGAAGACAACGCAGTGTCGAATTCCTGCGGTTTGAAGTATCACTCCTTCTGAATATGAGATTCGTAATATTAATATAAAGCAACAGCAGTATAATATGGACATATCCTAACCAGCAGGTGCAGAGGTAAGGTGTTGTAATGGCGATGAAAGTGAATGAGCAGGGAAGACACCATGTGAAAAGGGCACCTTATAAAAGCAATTAGAGAAATGACTTTGAGCCCCTCTTCTTGCTCTGTAGATTAGAACAGGCCTCCGAGGGAGGAACACCAAGGAACTCAGATCTCTATGACCTTGGCCGCAACACACCATACTAAATTGGCCATCAGCTTTTAAGACTCATATCACAGATATATATTTTTAGCAAAAAGAAAAAGAGAGAAGGAAGGAGGGGGGGCGACTGTGGAATGTGCAGGTCATATATCATCCTGTCACAATTATGACGTTTGTTCATAAATACCAACCAATCTCCTCTCCACCTGGCTAAGTCACATGCACTTGTGCCTATGCATGCGCTATACACCAACAAAGAAATTAGACGCACACACACACACACACACCCCACGTGTGGAGAACGCACATGCACATCGCAAATAAAGAAAAGGACACATCTGGCTGGGTGCCCTACCACGGGTCTGAGAACTGACCTCCACACACAGACAAAAAGACTGAATACACACTCAGGTAACGACATGCATTCGAGCGCCTAACGCACGAATGAAAGCACGCCTTCTGCACATTACAAACACTAAACGCACACAAACAAACAAAATGCACGCCCGCACACGCACGCACGCAAACATCCACTTACTCACTGGCATGCACGCACACTGCAATTAATAGGGAGGCAGGTCTCTGGTGAGGAAGAGAAAGTGCCTGTTCAGCACATACAGGCAGAATATGCAATTTCCTCCAGTTAAGTCTGTATTAAATTGATTTCTTCTTTCTCTGACACGGACTGGGTTTTTCCCCTCTAATGAAAGCTGGATAATCTACAGGTTTTCCCTTTCCTGAAATCAAGTTACAAATCAAGCAATTGCAGGGGCAGATATGGGAAAGGTGAAGGAAGGACATGGGATGATTTTCCAGATGAGAAACATGAAGAATGAGGCGCCCACGTGCCGCTGCTCGTAACGCCGACATCAGGGGCACCTGATGCGCGCGCGGGGAGCAAAGAGGCCAGGCCTCGGTTAAGTACTCGGTTGACATTTCTGGTCAGCGACGGCCGTGCCGTGTTAGTAAGCGCGGCTCTAATAACTGTAATTAATTAAATGCGTGAATTAGTAAGCACTTCGATGAGCTAATCATTCATTCAAACCTGTCAGGGAGTCACATGGAGGCGGACAGCTGGAGAAAAGCGCGCTGAGCAGAAAATGACTTTAAAAGAACTTAAAGATGAACAGTAAAAGAAGTATTTAGTTACTTTAATGGGTAAAAGCAGCAATACAAAATATACGAATAATTAAATCTTTTTTAGCAGCAATGTGTAATTTAAATAAACCAAAAGTAGTCATTACAGAGGCAACGTTACACAATTACTTTTTATAACACTTATTAAATAATGTGTAAGCAGAATTTTAATGGTATAGCTGGTGGAGGTGAAGCAGTTTTAAGTACTTTATATGCTGGTGTGTAATTTAATTTTACTGAATAGTGAGGCGTTACATTTTATACGCTCATTACAGGTTTTCAAAATCTTTAACTTTAACTGTCAAATAAATTTAGTGAAGTAAAAAGTGCAATATTTCCCTCTAATGTAGTAAAGTGGGAGTTATGCATACAATGCATTATAATACAGCATAATATAATTCAGTAAAAATGGTCTTAGAATATGCTGTCATTTTTAGAAAGCGATTCCAAAAATCTAAATTAACGTACAGCCAGATAAAACCAAATTCACACAACAATATATAAGAAATTATGCAGGGAAGTATTGGGGTTTGGCTTTTTTGGTGGGTTACTGCTAGTAAACATGAACAATGGCCATGTAAATATACAGATGAGCAATTTTTTTGGAGGCTATCTGTGAGGTTGAACGGACTGCACACACAGAAAAAAGAGCGAGATGATTTTGCATTGAAACTTGAGGTGATCGAGCTTGGCGTTATTTTATAGCTATTGAGACTTTGGCTACCTTTCCAAAGACAGACAGGTCAGACAAGAGGAAAAATAAAGACAGAGAGAGGGGAAGGCATAAGAGCAGACAACGAGAGAGGGAGAGAGAGACAGCGATGGGAAATGAAAAGGACAGGGCGGTCATCATAATTGCAGAGTTTGCTTTTCGGATGCAGACAGACCAGGGCCATGGGGCCTGAGGCAGATATCAGATTGCACACAAACACACACATAAAGCACGCACGTACAAGCTGACACGTGCACCCATATATACAAACATTGCACATTAAAAATATTCCACCACAGTGGAAGTAAGTGTTTTTTCATTAAGAAAAAAAAAAAGACGCTTAATATAAAATCGTTTTGTTTTTTGTTTATGTTTCATAAAGAATCAAGTGTGAAGTGAGATAGCAACATCCAGCTTTCAATCCTAACGGTGTTTTATCATAAAGCTTTCTGTGTCAGTGTGCGTGTCTCCATTTCTGCCTCTACTTCCCTTCTCCCCTCCTTCATCCAGGCCACAGCCTGATCAGATTTACATTAAAAAGTGATGGAGATTTAAATAATGTGTCTATGTTCTCAGAAAGACATCAAGAGATTTTCATCTTACTCTTCTCTTCTTCTGTCTCTTCTTCTCCATTTCCTCACCCTCTCCTGCTCCTATCTCCCCCCCTCATCTTACCCCCTCTATCTCCGCCAGATTCGCAGACAGTGCACATTTTCCTGCATGTCTTCAGTGTAACCGATACCCCTAACAACCAGGATTTTAATGCGTTCCATATTGCTCCCTAATATTTCAGATCTCAGAATAAGCACTGGCAATTACATATTTACACCCAACTTATTTTGCAATTCTGCACAGGGACTTTAGTGTCTGGCTGAACAGCGCAAGCAGACTTAGCTGCTGATTATGTTGTGGTTAGATAACAAAAGAGATGGAGAAAAACTCCTAGGCCCTGTGCATTTATATTGTATATACAACTTTCGGTTTGGGCGTGTCAGCAATAAAGCTCCGTTCGCTCAAGTACAAAATAATGCGTTCTTTTCAAGTGCGACAGTAATGTGATTGCTTTATCTAAACCTGCTAGTTTTACTCTGTTTAATTTCTCCTGAAACGCTCGTGCTTGGTGCCATCTCAGTATCCAGAGGCCTGGTAAAGCACCAAAACCATTTACACAAATGTATACTGTTGTAGTGAACACACATCGGCTGTTCAGAGATAATAAATTAAGCCCCTTTGATTTGGTTATCCGAGCCTCCTTTTTTGTATCAGCGTTATAAAAACATAAGCATAACATAATTGAATAAGAAAAGAATCTTGCAATTAAGGAACGTGTAGGCCTTTGATGTGAGTAAGTGTATAATAGGCCTTTTGATGAGGGAATGTTTTATACTCCGCAGGGTCTGGTATGCACTTTGATTAAAAGCTCTTTTGTTCGGCAATATTCTAAACTGCTTACCATTTTCCACTGTCACAATAGTTTAGTCTGGAAAGACAGGAAATGGTGCCTTTTGCTCTTTCTCTCTGGGATAGAAAATCTTGCCCTCGCTCGTGTGAAATCACACGGTAGAGATACTCTGTTATCACCACGCGTGCAACAAACGGGGAACGTAAGAGTGACCTTTTAGCAAAGGGATAAAAGGGAGGCACCATCTGACATCAGAGTGTTTGTTTTTACTATTAACATTACTTCGATTTCCAAAGTCAGGAGCACGCTCATCAGCAAGCCGCAAATGCAGTTGCTGAAGCACGATTTACATGATCTGTCCTGTCTGCTGATAAGGGCAGTTTTGCATTCAGTGAAAATGCTTGGCAGATTTGAATAATAGGATTCTCATCATGTATCTTTAGCCCCTTGTCGCCTGATAATAGCCTAAAAGACTCTGGTTGAAAAATAGAATAAGTGCGTCATGTGACCTCGGCAGAGGTCGAGGGTCGGCGAGCCGCGGATCGTCAACAGAACACCGGCGTGACAGAGAATAAATGATGCCTTGTAAACAAATTGAATTATTGCTTTAATTCATGCAGTCTGATTCAATTTGCGGGAGCAGCGATCCTACACGGGGGAACGGAGGAGTGAAGGAGTGACAGCGAGCAGGAAGGAAAGAAGAGGACGACGTGGACACACACCTTCCCCTCCATCACTCCATCCCACGATGTCTTTGGCTCCACTGAAGGAAAGTAACTGCATTAAGAGTCCCGATCATCTCGCAAGACTGCGTGCTGCTTTCTGTAGACGGCGCGTCTTCCTTTTGTCTCTCAGCTAAATGTATTAAGGTTGTGTCAAATTAAGTTCCAGCTGGGACCACTGGGTTGACTTTCTGCCCTGGCGCTAACTGAGTGACAATATCTGAATTTTAGAAACTGGTGCACCCAGAGCATGTTGATGAAGAGGTTTCTTCTTTTAGAGGTGGATGCGATGGAAAAAAGGAGACCTAAAATCTGAAGAAATCTGCTTATTGTGATTGGCAAACAGGAAAGCCCATCCTCCTATGGTACAACCCATGAACCTAAAAAACCCCGTCTAAACCATCAGTATTACTTTCGTCTATCACCCAAAGCTACATTAGGTCTCTCCTCAGTTTGCTCCTTAATTCCATCAGAGTAATCCCACATTATTGCCCTCTAACAGTACCCTAAACGGAGAATAAAAAGTTTGCTCCCCTCTAGCAGTGTATTACCAGGAAACAACAGGCCCTCTCCTCATTAAGTTATAGATATAAATGCTCCAAAGCATGAAATTACCCCCGAGCCTCCCTCTCCAAATAACCTGGTTTGCAAACAAATGATCCGAGCACAAGCAGTAAAAGGCAGATTATTAAAATAATAGGAGGGATTTAAATTTGCATCCACAGAACAATTCGGCAAAGGACTATGCAATTACTCCTCCTCTCCTCCTCCCCTGTTCATTCCACCTCTCTATACCGGCAAGCCTAGAGTCCCTCACACTTTATAGTGTCCATCTGTTCTGTCTAAGAAACAGGAGAACATTCTGGTCTCTTCAGGTGCATCTGCACTTGTGTTGATGTAGCTAAATGCAGGGATGTGTGAGCTAACTTGGTAGTTTGTGGAGCTTTTGTCGAGTCAAAACCACCATCAATTCCCATACTCAGCCCTAGCCTTAGCCCAGTATTTCTCTCCTTCTATGATAAATATCTAACTTTATCCCGAGACGATAACAATGCCTCCTCCTATGCTGGGGTAAATGGGGAGTGATGAGAGAGTGAGGTAAGCAAGAACGGACAAGGAAAAGGGTGCTCAGATCTGCATTACCTCTGAGTTATGGCCTCCATTTGCATCTCAATCAGCCTCTTTGGAGAGCCTAGCACCTTGGTAACACCCCCATCACACCACAGCCACCCCAGGTAATCAGCGAGATTTAGTGGGACTGGCAGTCTACCATGGGCACCCCCTGGCTGGGGCTCGCTGCTCATTCCCAGCCCCTGGTTTCGCTAAGGGCCCTCTGGGCCACATCCAAACACCGGAGAATGGCAGCACTTAACAAGACTGAGGAAGACCAAAATAGACGAGCAGCAAGAACAGGCCATAAAAAAAGAAGGAAAACAAAGCACCCATGTGATCGTAATACATCTTCCCGCATAGATGTCTGCATAGTGCTCTGAATTGCTGCCTCATTATAGCAGGGGGGTAAAGAAAAAAAAAAAAGAAAACAAATGTGAACTTGTGACCTCAGGTGAGAACATTTTGTCTCCGAGCTGATGATGACACTGACATCGCCGCGCTGCACCCCTGCAGCAACGTCAGGCTCTTTCTAACGTGTAATGGGAGTATGCGCACCCACAAACAAGCACACACGCACACAGCCACATGGTGCGATTTGCAGATAGTGAATGCTCCACTTGAGACTTGCCTCTCTAGTTAGCGCTGTCTCATGGCTGGACCCTGCTAAGGCATTATTACCTACAGTCAGCCCTATTGATATTGTGACTCCAGCATCTGTTCACCTCCTTGTTACTGCATGGACCCCAGCACACTGTCCTATCTGACTGTGTGCATGGTTTGTGTGTGTGAGTGTGTGCATCTTAGACCTCTGGGCATGAGAGTAGTCACTTTGCACAGTAGAAGACGAGAGGCTGAGGAGGCTAATAGAGAACCACTGAACACACCAGGGGCCTAATCAAGTGCGAAGGACACATACCCACAGCTCCAAAGCTCTCTCTTAAACAAACACTCTGGCCTTTCTTTCTCCCTCTAATCTCACGGATGCTCACAGATACCGATGCCACATCACACAAACTCTCTGTAAGCAAAACAAAAAATATGACGAAGATGACCGAACTTTACCTGCAAATACAGATGGCTCGGGTGGCCATGGCAAAAACTAAATTAAAAAAAGAGGGAAACAAAAGGCAAACAGGAGGCGTGCAAGGAGTGAAGATGGAAAGACTAAGAATGAGGAGCTGAGTTTCAGTTATCAGAATCAAATATTAGTGGGGAAAAAAATGGGGAGTGGGCAACATTAATCAAAGTGTTCACCTAGTGGGCAGCCATATGGCAGATCAGCACGCCAACAGTGCAAACTTGCTGATCTTCAGTAACGGAGTGCAATTAATTCCACTGGCTGCATTCATCTCTCCCTCACACGCTGAAGGAAGGGAGGTAGAGAAGAAGGGGAGAGAACAGAGGAGGGTTTGTTATGACTCTTTACTCTTCCTCCTAAACTCTTTTTTTCCCCCAATCTCTCTCAAAGCAGAGGAATCAAACCTTGGTGATGAATGAGGTGGACACAAGGGCCTCAGGTAGCTCCTGTGGCGATGTTGGGGGGGAGCGACGAGGGGTGAGTCGAGAAAAAGCGAGAAATTAGGAAGCGGAGAGGAAACAATGGTGGTGAGGGATTAGCTTATTGTAACATTTGTTCAAGGCATTTGTAAGACCTTGAAATCTATATTTATGTGTCTCGTTTTCCTTCACAGACTTATTTTTCCTAATGAACACAACCTAGTTTAAAAATCCGAAAAATCCCACTGCATTTACTGAAAGTTTATAGGGCAAACGGTACCAACAGCATCACCAAAATGACTAAATTAGAATGCAACTCTATTTGCAAAGCATCGTAATGAGTGTAAGGCACGCACAATACCACTGGTCAAAAAATAAAGCCTCATAAACACGATGTAAATCCTATTATCCAGCCCGCATAATAGCTTTTTTTTACACAAGACTGTGCAAATAAAACATTGTGTCTATTAACGTTTTCCAACTCTCCCAAAAAATTTATAGTGGTGCTCATAAAATCCTTTGAAAAAAGGCCGAAAACTTTTTTGTAATTTGCCTGCATTTGTCGGAGAGCAGGAATTAAAGTTTGCCCTCTTAACAAGTGAGGCGCAAAAATGCAGATTAACCTCAAAACTCAATCTCAATACATCTACACTGAAGTCTTTCTCCGCAAGATTAAACCAAATACGATGTGTTGTTTTTTTTTTATTATTATCATAAATCAATTCATTAAAATGTAAATTAAAAGAGAAAAATGATAATGATAAGTAATGTCATTCTCAATCACATCTTCTTCTTTTTCAGTTGGGTAGATAAAGCAAATAACGAAAAAAAAGATGGCAGAACAAAGTAAACACAACCTGACCGCGCACACACCCATTTCAAACCTCTTTTGGTTTTATGTAAAATTACCGTCTCCCCCGGCTCTTAACACAAGCTCATCTCCATTAGCCGCAACCTAGTAAAACTGACTCCCCCAAATGAGTTGTGAATATGCATTCCCCCGGCCCTCTCAACTCTCCCATCCATACAAAAATACTGCATCCGCTCACTTACATCCATATCTCTTGTAAGTCAGCTCATCCCATAGGCCTAGTCACCATACTACCCATACCAATATCATAAATGACTGTGGGGGAAGCCTTCATTAGGGCAGCAATGCCCCTCCACCCGCCTAATCAGGGCATTTTCCTCGAGCACATTGGGATGGTGGTTTATGGCCCAAACGGGGTTCTGTTAATGAGGAAGTATACATGTCTCCATTTCCTGTCTAGCCAGGTCGGCAGTTCCTGTAGTTGAGTCTATTATAATTCTATTGCTTTTTTTAATGAGTTATATTCATCTTGGTAAAGCGTCAGACACCATAAAAGCAAATAATAACAATAAATGCACATAATACAAATCTACTTCTGCTAAACGCTGTTATAGTCACACAGTAGTGAATGTTTTTTCCTCTCTCACACAAACACTGTGGAGCGATCCACTGCACTCCAAGCAACGTGGCTTTAAACCCGTATGATGACAGCTGAATTACTGCGAATGCCACAGCAAATTCTGTTACAGTGTTCCCACAAACGCTCGGCTTTTTCTGCTCATTCTTCTCAATCTCCCTCTCTACACCTCTGATCTCTCGCTGCCCAGGTCTTTCTTTCTCTCCATCATCCCCTCTTCACTCCCAGGCGTCGCTGACATTAACCTGGAGCACTCACTTTTTCCCATGGTTCTCCCATGTTGCTCTCCACATGTCAGCGCGGGAGGCTTTATGGCCCACATCCATCAGCGTCACGTGCCAGGATTTATGGGAGATGGAGTCCAAACCCAATAGCTCTGAATCCGTCTTGCTGAAGCTGACCCCTGGGCTCCTGTGCGATGTAACAGATGAGCATCCTTGCACCCTACCCCCACGTAACCACACCTCACTCCTCCATGCTTCCCTTTCTTCACCCCATCTTCTTCTCCTCCCTTTACTTTCACGATTTTTACCTCCCTTTGCACATAAGTCCGGTCTTCTACACTGCCCTAGTTGGCTCTTGTTGATCATTCATTCAAGCCCTAATAGAGATTTGGTTTCCAAAAAATTAATGGAGCAAACTGATCCAAGGAAATATCCAAGTACACATGGCCCCTACACTCACACTTGAGTTATATATCCATTGAGTTGCAATTGGGGTAAAATGTAGAAGTGCCCTTCACAGGATAAACGAGAGGCAGCAATTATCTCTATTCACCGTTCGCTCCCACAAACAGACCTGTAGGAATGACAAAGGGCTGTCATATCATTATGTCCTGTAGCAGAAGATGATAAGCTAAATTAGACAGAAGTTACAGCTGTTCTAGCACAGCTCACGTGCAGCTCACAATGACCCTAAAGAAAGATTTAACACAAAGTTGCATCAGATGAAGCGAGACAAAAGCAGACTTTCACATTTCTAGTTTTCCAACCAGCCTGATCTCACAGAAATATGTTAAATGACTTAAGAGCACATTATGCTGTGCTGTCAGGTAATCTGTTAATATACCAAGTCTGCATCATAAAACAACAACAACAACAAAAAGTTCCTCGGGAGGTTTGGAGTGGTGGCTGGTGCCCTACAGATCGGCAAAGCAGATTTAGAGCTGGTTTTTGTTTTAGAGGCTGAAATAAAACACAAAACTCTCAGTCAGGAGACTCGGGTTATATGTCACCACCCTCAATCACTAGAGACTACAGTAACCTGAATCTAATGGGTTCTGTTTGTATCATAACTCATGCATAGACAAACTTCTGGTTTAAAGACTCGAGAAGAGGAACGTCCCGATTTCCACTTTTTAGATGGTCGCCATTCTCATTGAGTCTTCTTCAATTTACTTAAATTAACCTACCGTGACACATAGTGGTTAATTTTACTGTAGTCTCTGAGTTATAAATGGATCACCACTATTTGAGAGAAAGGTTTCACAGTTTCCTTAATACACTTTATTAGATGGAACAGAAAAGTTTCAAGCCAAAGTCTGAGACACATACTTCCTCCTCATGGTCCACGGCAGAATTAATCAGCAGAGCTGCATGTGGTCTACATGTAGCACTGTGACCGAGGGAGCTGGAGGTCAAAGGTCAAACTGTGTTCACTGGTTTACAGCGGGTTTTTATTACAGAGTTATTTGATATATTTACCAAACCTGTTCACCTTCTAGCCTCCTCCTATATAGAGCTGGTTATCTAAAAAGTTGCACAGAAAACACACTCTCTCTTTCTCACACACAAACACACACACCTCAATTGGAACACATGAAATAATATTGCCCTGCGGCCCCCCAAACAGGTCTGGACCCTAATAAATGCTTTACACTTTGAAAGAACAGCAAGGTAGCTCAGACACCTTTGAGCCTCCCTCAACGTACAAACGCATACACACACACACACAGACAAACACACACACAGGCTATGCCTGGTCACAGGTCAGGAGCGCTTGTAGTTCTCTGAGGTAAAGGAAAGCATAGCCGCTTGAACTTGTAATATGCTCCTCTCTCCCCTGGTGCCACTTGTTGGGGGTTTTAGTGCAGGGGGAAATTACACTAGCTCCCCGTGTGTCGGACTCATGCTGAAAATCAGGGCTACACACCCACAAACACAGACACACATGACCAAACAGCTAAGCCTCAGCGTGGCTGAGACAATAGCTGTATGACAGATGAAGCGGTGGTGAATGTGTGGGTGTTACCTTTATTGCAGAGCATCACTAATAACATTTTTTTTTAAACAGTGGTAAGTCTGAGCAGTCCAAATATTAGATGCTAATCATCTAACATTCCCATTGGAGGCAGAGAACAAAGGACATGACCTGACTTTCTCCAGTGAACAGCACACAAACAATGCCATACAATTAATCTGGTAAATCTGTAGTGTAGGCCTAATCGCGCGCACGTATGTAGGCATAATCGTGCGTCACAATGTTGGCTCTTTCCTCACCAAAACGAACTCAACATATAACGTAGACCACGAGTCAGATGTGAGCTGAGAGATAATCGTTGATATGGGGCAAGAGAGAATGAAACTAATAAAAAGGCAGTGTATCAAAGTATCGCAGCTGAGCATTAGTCACGTGAGGGCAACTACGCCACAACTCTGGTGTTCTCTAAATGAATCCCCCTCGTCCCGCGCTTGATTTATGGACCTGTAAAAACACACGTTGTTTTTAATCTACTGCTGCCTGAATCTGCCTCTCTAATGAAATGTGGATCTGTGTGTGTGTCTGTGTATGTGTTGAAGGGCATGCATGTGTGGGTGGGTGTGCGTTTGATAATGATGTATGGGCTAAGGTCTAATTCTTTGAGCATGAATTTTCTCTCTGATAAATATGCATCCAGTTACACAGACTGATTAAGCTGTAAACCAGTGTTAACGCCGTGTCACAGCACATACAAACACGCAGACATACATACTTACATGTGCACGTGCACACATGCACACAAACAACTTCCCAGAAAATAATGATAGCTGTGCCTGGGGCAGGATTATTCGGATGCCTGAAGCAGTTCACTGGTATCATTCCATGAGACCAGACTGCAGAATATACCCTATAAAAACAAGTCAAAGGCTCGGAGACACAGCCATATAAGCAGAAAACACTTTGCGCAGTCAAAAAAGATGGCATGCAGAGTTCAGCATCAAAATCCAACTGCATATATTGACTGTGGAGAAATTAAATAACAGAGCTGCAGGTATGTATTGCTTTTTAAAGGCACATCTTTAAAAGGGTCCAGTCTCATCCGGCTGTAATAACATCATCCTTTTATTTCGGAGAGCTTTGTGGAAAGTGGAGATGGACGACCAGCCTGACTTTGAAATTTGTAACTTACAGCGTCAGAACAGTCGGATATCCCAGCAGCTGACGTGTTATGACACACTTGTCTGTTCATTAGTGAACAAATCCCAATGTCCTTCTCAACCGACACACGCTACTAACATTCACAATCTCCTTCTTCTCCGTTTTCACCCTCTCCTCTGTCTCATATGTGAAATGCAACCAGACATTGTAGGGCACCGAATACACTCATTAGGTTCCCATCTCATGATGACAAGAGACAACATCCGACAATTTCAATCTCACAGAGACATCAAACACAGAATTACATGTAATTAGCCTACTGCATCGCCTGTGAACTTTATCTCGGGATCTGAGAGCCTATGCTAATTTCAAACTGCGCTAAAATGCTAAAAAAGCTCGGGGTAATGGCAGATGAATGTTACAGGCCGTTGCCAGATGGCTCCTGCACTCGACATTACTATGCTTGCTTGTTTGGCAGACGTCAACTAAGCCTCGGTCTATTTGACTGCAGTCTATTACAATTGGCTCATCTCTTGATTTAAAACATTAGAGTGTGTGCTGGACGTGTCTCTCTGTGGTCAGCACTTCTCAGACTTCAATAATAACATTCTCTGCTGGCAGACAGAAAAAGAGAGAGACAGAAAGAGGGAAAGAGATCCAGGCAACCTCTCACCTCTCTCATCATAAGAAGCCCTCATCCCAGGGCAATGGGTCCTCCTTCAGAGGGAAAAGTGAAAGAGAGAAGGATGGAAATCTGTCAGGTTCAAACAACAAAGAGGTGCTGCCTTACACATCCTTCCTGAACCCGTCCCCTTCAGTGGCAGTGACATCATTTAAATCATTTAAATCCTCCCCAACATGACCTATGGCAAGTGACCCATCATTCTAACGCTCACACCTCCTTGTGAGACGCCCGCTGAAGTGCTTATTTAGCAGAAAATATCAACCGGCTAACTACGTGATTTATTCAAAATTATTCCTCCACGGTGCTCCCTCACACAAAGCATTTGCCCATAGTTCACTGTGGTCCAGGCAATTAGGAGCAGGCCACACCTCTTCAGGAGACAGAGCACCTGGCTACGGCAGACAGACATAAGGAGGAACAGAGCTGAGCGGCACACAGCTTTTCACGGTGGGCTGGAATAACTAAGCAGAGCGCTGAGGGAGAGAGAGGGAGAGAGTGAGGAATGCAAGCCAGGCACTTTAGGATTCATTTAGGTTCCCCATCTCCCTGGTCACTTTATTAGCAGTCTGGGAAGAGTGATGCATGTCCCAAAGCTATGCAAAATGCATAATTAAGCATTTAAATACACACCATGCGAATGTGTGTGTGTGTGTGTGCACTGTTCATGTGAGGGCACATACATACTGAACCTGAGGAGCGTATTGCAAAGATGCACAATCACACACTGGACTACTGTAAAACTTCACGATATTCAACTCTTAAGGTTGTTGTACTAATAGTCTCTACTACACAAAGCCTCCTTTAGTATTCCCACAAGCTAAACTAGAGCCGTCACCTGTGTAATGCAAAGAAATCCTCAGTGGTATATTACAGTAACTCTTATTGCTGTTCCTTAGCCCTGTGTGGTCACTTGCTGGGGAATAAATTTGAGTTAAAAAAGGGGGGGAGGGGGTCTCCTCATCAAATTTACATATCATGGGTGCACCTTCATTCAATCCATCCTTTCTGCTCTTAAGCTAGAGTAGAAAGTAGTTAAAGGCATGGGACTGGGGGATCCTAATTCGCAGGCAGAGCTCAAGTAGAAAACAAGCAAATAAGCAAATAAAGAGAGATGAGAAGTTCTCCCTGGAGAGGCAGATTCATGCTGCTAATATGCAAAGAAACAGAACGATTTGTACAATCCTGGAAATAAAAGAGAACCACCTCTACCTCAGTGATTTAGTGGATGCACCTGAGGAGACGATTGGGTGAGCAGAGGGAGGCGCAGGTGTAATGTTGCTGTGGTCCGGAGACAACCTAAGGGGCTATTTAAGTACAAGTCTTGACATCACCAGCAACAATCTCCGTTGGATTTATCTGAGCTCCAACAGTGATATGTAAGCAAAACCCCACACTGAAGAAATTGCCTCATTTCTAGATGAGAAAGAAAATGCGTATCTCCCAGTGTTACACACACATATTGAAAGAATGGGGCAGGAGATGACAGACAGATTGGTGCAGCATCTCCAGGGATTGCAGATGCTGTGGATTGTGGTGAAAAGTTCATTTCCTGGTCCATCTACATTTCTACCATCACGAATAGCCATGAGCTGCGGGTACAGACTGATAGAATAAGTGGTGGATATGAGCTTCCTCCAAAGGGTGTCTGAGCTCACCCTGAGAGATACGGTGAGGATCTCAGCCTTTCAGGAGAAGCTCAGAGTAAAGCCTTATACATCAAAGGGAGCCAGCTGAGGGGGCATCTGTCATAAGGGCTTCCCAGGTGAGGTATTTTGGGCATCTAAAAGCAGGAGGAGAGCCAGGACAGACAGGACAAGCTGGAGGAATTAGGTCTCCCAGCTGCTGGCACTGGTTGGGAAGGTCATGATTGTCTATTTCTGTCTTTAATTTTTTTTTTTTAAACATATTTTGCAACTACTTCTTTTCCTCAAATATTTTTGCATTACTTTTTTTAAATCAACATGTGGTCATATTGCTTTACAACCTATAAGCTAACCTTTGAATAACAAAACAAATTAGAAGGACGTGTTGTTAACAACCACAGTTATAAAATTGTATTTCTTATTAATATTATTTAATTTTTATTTTTAATTCAGTTTAGTTTCAGTTAGTTTCCATATTTTTTAAAGTTAGTTTAGTTTTTTATTTTTATTTGTATTTCATATCTAGTTTAACTTAAATTTTAGTTAAGTATAATAATAACCCTGCTAACAATCTAACCAGTAAAACGTGTGTTATGTGGTGAGATTTCATGCTTTTTACAAACTGAATAAACTTTCAAATGCGAAGACCACTACAGGTGCACAGAACTCCTTCAGTAAAAAAATAATAATAAAATAAAATTAGGTAAAACCAGCAAAGTGCACACATCTATACATGTTGTTGCTCCCCAGAAAAAAAAGAAAATATATATGAGCAGTATTTTTGCTTGATATGTTCATCTTTAATCGGCATCCTCCCAGAAGAGGTTGATGTGGGGATACCAGTGTACCAGTGTGAACTCGCATCTGCAAGATAGAGGATTTGAAAATGATTAATTATGATATACTGGTTACTCTGGGAGCAGAAGAGAGTGCTCCAGCCCTGCTCACTGACCTGGGAAATGGGCTGCAATTTCCTTAATCATTTAGGAAGATAAAGGAGGAGGAAAAACTGGTAGGGGTCTGAAAGGTGAGTGAGAAGGGACTTTTGAGGCCCTTCTAAAAGAAGGGAAAATAAAGGAATGATGAAATGAGGGGAGAAGTGAGGAACACTGACTAAAAGAGCAGCATCCTGAGGCGCTGGAGGGTCTGCGACGGACCAGGTCAGCATTTCACAAGTGTCAGTTCATGTTGGCCCAAACGAGAGAAGCCGGGTTATAGCGTGGCATGTCATGGTGGCCAGCGGGGCACAGGGCCTGTCAGACTGACACACAAGGTTATGCACTGCGCAAATGGACACACGGAGGCACGCACACAAATTTCCAAACCGGTGTGATTCAGGTTAAAGGTAGAGTGGGGGTGACGGCAAAGGGTTTGAAAACCCTGCATGTATCCCAACACACAGAGTCATGCAGGGAAGATTTCTAGAACAAATGTGGGACTCGTGTAGAACTTTGCCACCTCATACTGCCGTATGTAGGCCATGACGCATAAACATGTGGCATTATCTTATAAATCATAAGCCACCAGCAGGAAGAAGCCAGTGTGCCTCGGTAAGATGGTGCATCGGGAAGTCATGGGAACACAGCATTATGTACTCACATCAAGGTTGGACTGCCTTCTTCCTGTCTGCCTTTTAAAACATTTTCCATTTCCACTTTGTTAAAAAAACAAAAGATTCAGTTACTCCACCTGAAATAGCAGGTGCTTGGAAAGGAACATCCTGTGCCATTGATTCGGATCTTAATTTATCCTACAGCAGCCCGCAAAAAAAAGGCATATATACATATATATCTATAGATCTAAAGGACTGATAACAATGGCAAAGATAGCACTGCATGGTAGAGGGTAGAGGGGTACGAGTGCATTCTCTGCCTGATTTTCATATTCAGTGAAGGACTGTCTGTGTTTTAAACTGTCTGCCTGTCTGTATAAATGACCGCTGCTTATCAGCTCTCTGCCTGTCTTGCTCTTCCTCTCTGGCCTGTGTTAATGTTGCTGTTTGACATTGCAAGCAGCAGGCTTTTTTTTCTCCCAGCAGCCTCAGTGGACACTAGGCTTTAGCCTAATTGGTTCCAGAGCAGACCCTGACAGAACCTCTCCTCAGCGGCACACAGCCATATTAACACCCCACCACCCCAACCCCTCCCACCCTGACACGCGCACACACAACAAAAACAAGCACAGCAATCAGTGACTAACTCGCTAATTAACGCCCTTACAAAGCATCTCATTAGCATGTTTTGTAGAGAGGGGCAATGGGGGAAATGAGCATTTTAGATTTAAAAAAAAGGGAAAGAAGTTACAAAAAGGACCTAGGCGCACGTGTGTGTATGTTATATTCTACTCAGGGGCCGAGGGCCTTGGTTGGCCCACCAAGCAGTGGTCTACATCTCAGGGGAGTCCATTACAGCTCTCTAAGGGAGACACTGGAATCAAAGATAAGCATAAATTTAAAGGCAATCAGGAAAAATACATCTCTGGTATGCAGACAACACTTTGGTTGTTAACCAGCAACTTAACCTGCTTTACACTGTGAGGGGAATAGGAGATGGGTAGGTAAAAGGCTATTGAAAAGAATGCATATAGTTAAAGCGTCAGGCAAAGGCCAAGAGCTGCAGTGCTTAAAAATCTGAACGAGGCTCCCTGGAGAAACTTAGATGACAATACTAGGAAATTAATGTGGATGTGCCAAAAACTGCAGTTCCACCAACGGCCTCTTGGGGCTGAATCCCAAAAGAAAAGAAATTCCCAGTGATTAAATATCTAATTTTACACCTGAAGAAACGTATTTAAACCCTGGCACTTATATATATATATATATATATAATATATATATATATAATATATATATATATATATATATATTATATATATATATATTATATATATATATATATATGTGTGTGTGTGTGTGTGTGTGTGTGTGTGTGTGTGTGTGTGTGTGTGTGTGTGTGTTTCAGTGTTTGAAGCCATTTTCCTCCGAAGTGATAACATTATAGTTTTTTTTGTTGGGTTTGTTGTTTATTCAGTTTATGATTTTATATTCTATTCCAGGCATCCAGGCATTGTTAGGAGAGATTCTGCTTGGAAAGACAAGTGTGGACGGTTATCTTAGCCTTCAGTTATAGTAAAAGACACTCTGGTGGATGTTTGGTAATGTTCCCTCTAAGCTGCGCACGTGCGCAATTGCGCACTGCTGGCACGGTCTCTGCGCACAGAAAATCTGCGTTTTGCACAAAAAAAAATCTAACCTGAATTGAAATTGAAATTAATACTTTAATAATTCTGTTTTGCAGTGTTAGTCATTATGGGATTAGAACGATGCCACCGTATCCCATAGACCAGCCAATAATGCGATTCACATTCGTATATACGCAGCTAATCAACGTTGACAGGCTATGACAGCGTCCTTATGTGCCGACACCGGTGTTTTAGCTAGCAAAGCGGCGTGGCTGATGTGGAGTGAAGCCACGTTAATGACAACGTGTACAACCATTGGAGATGTGAGCAGGACAGACGGAACAAGGTGTGGACTTTATACCAGTTTTGATTTTGTGTTGATAGGCCACGTAAAACCAGAGTTATGATTAAAAATATGTAATGTTTGGTTTTCTTCCTGAATACTATCGTTGTTTATATTTACTGCGGGAAGAAACGGTAAAAACTGCGTTTTATAAGGAAAACGCTTGAAAGCACTCTCCGCCTGCGAGCAAAAACAAAACCAAAAACCCCCAGCCTTTCCTATTGGTCGAAAAAAGTACCATGTCGACCAATCAAAAAAATGATATGGCAATGTGGCATCTAGTTGTTAAGAAACGGGGGGACGTTTTAGGAGTTGCGGCGGTGTTTAAGATGTGAGAGATTTGCAAAGTTTAGCGCAAATCTTGTGAAGTGAGTGTGTAGTGTAGTCAATAGTTTTGTTGTGTGTGTCAGAACAATGAGGCGACTGCTGAATGTTACAGGTTTTACAGGAGTGATACATCTCCTGTTGTCAGGCCTGCAGATGTCAGGCTGTTGTTCTCCTTTATCTCATAGTGGACAGAAATTATTTTTTGGAGTGGCACAAATAATTTGTGTGGCATCAAAATTAATGCAGAACACACACACACACACACACACACACACACACACACACATATATATATATATATATATATATATATCTGTTAAAAAGTTATTTTTACTTCCAATAGTGTTAACATACTGCACAGCTCAATGACTAGATTTTTTTACATTTTCATTGTAAGTGGGCTAAAGCAGTTAATTAAAAGTAGTCTAACATAAATGTAAATGCTGTAATTTGATTATTTTAATAAACCATGTAACGTGGATGGATTAGATGGTGGCGTGACCACAGTGCACACGTCTGATGTCGCTCACAGTGGTCAAAGGGATCGCTCAGGGAGTTTGTGTGTTCGCTCAGACACATTAAAAATTAGAGGGAACATTGATGTTTAGTCTATTCTGTAAATATATTATTTTTAAACTTGTTTTTAATCAGACTTACCATCCTATTTAATATTACTGTCAATTATGCATGCTCACTATAGCAACAATGTCAAATCCAGTTTTAAAAGCAGCAACAACAACAACAAGATTCCAGACTCAAAGCTCCAAAAGAGTAGTTTGAATGGGTGGGTGGCATCATAGTGTCTACATGCACTGGTGTGCGTGACTCAAACGATTTCGGCACCACAAATATAACTGTTGATGCATATCTTTATTATCATGCTTAACTCTTGTGCATTTTCTCCTACTGCCTTCCCATGTCCTTCTGTTCTACCTCCAGCTCCCATCTGCTGCTTATTCCCTTGGTTTTACTGTGGCTTCATCACAGTAAAGACAGCCCCCTTTGAACCCTATAAAGGCAACCAGCATCAGGCTTATTGTAAAACACAATCATAAGTTAAATGTTTATCCCCTCTCTGCCACTCTAAACTCCCCTAATGAGCCTGCTGGAGGGGTTTCACCTCACAGCTCAAATAGAGGCAGAGAAAACAGCACATTCAACTCGGATTAGGACTGCATAGGAGACGCCACTAAAGTCTAATCGGGAAAACAGTAACGAGCAATAACAAAGTTTAAAAAAAAAAAAAAAAAAAAGAAAGGAAGGGAAAGGAAGACAGAAAGAAAACTAATAAAAAGAAAGTTGGGAAAAAACAAGCAATATAATCACTAAAGTGCCAAACAAGCTCTACAACATAAAGCATTAATGACTGAAGAGTTAAATATGAAGCAGAAGTTCAGGAGCCACTCTTGGGAGAATACGTTATGATTGGCTGGGAAGGATGAGCCCTCCGACCCTGCTCTTCCTGCCTGTTCTGACCTGCCCCATTATCCGTCAGCGACCCCACTATTATACCTACTGTCGGTACACGGCGCTACGCTGAACCGCACCACCCTGCGCTGCGAGCGAGCCATCACTCTCACCCCTGAACAGCAACGCGAGCCCACACGCAGAGAAAGAGAAAGTACAGCGTAATAGTAAGCAGGTAGTTAGAGGTCAGAGGTGCTGCGCAATCGGGACAGCAGTTCCACTCCTGGCAGCCAGAGCGGAACTCTGAGAGGGACCTGGAAGTAGATATGATGACCTTTTGTACAGAGGACCCCAAAATATACCCTCTTATCAAAATGACCTTAACATAGGAGCATGGGAAGGTAAGCACAGCCCATCCATCATCTTAAAGATTAATCCTCCTCTCTATTCTTCTCCTGAATCTATTAATAATGTCGCCAGAGGGGGGAATTTGCAGCAAAGATTTATTCTGATATTGTGACTTTTATTCATTAGCCTATAACAAGGGGGATTCCTTGAAAAGGAAATATAGAGTGGGCTTAGGGAATGCTAATTCTCCATTCCAGCTCTATTTGAACTATACCAACCCCTATTAACTCAGTCATTAATTTTGCTGACAATCTGCATATGCTACATGCCAATGTACAACCAAAAAAAAAAAGGAAGATTAGCATTTATGGCACATAGGTCACAGCTGTTTATTCTTTAAAAGCAATCCTGGGCAGCGTCCATTTGTTAATTTACTAACATGGATAACTCTGTGGCAGGTGTGAAGCTTAAAAAAAAAAAATCAATTTGACAACAAAATCTGGTGCTTGGATCAGAGCTTTTCCTCACTCATTTAGTCAAAGTACTGGATTTCACAGAGTGGAGCAGCACTGACAGCCCCAGGGGCATACTTCAATTAGAGACTTTGGTGAGTTTAAACACTGCAGATCTACTCCCGCTCAAAGGCATTTGTCTCCCTCCCCCTCGCTTTTCCTCTCTCTCCCTCGTTTCCTCCTTCTCTCTTCATATCTACGCCGAGCACCCACTCTCCGTCTTCTTCAAGTCCTGCTCTCTGTAATCAACTCAGTGCTAATGGCTTATTCTTTCTGCTCCAGCACCCACATTTCACTTGTTTATTTTCCCACACTCGTAAATCTGGGGACATGTCACAAGCGCAGCGATATTAGAGCAATAATCTCAGGTAATTATCAGATGCCCTCTCACTTTTTCCTCCCTCTCCCTCTCTCCGTTTAACACTCTCTCTACTGCTTTAAAGAGAGACACTCATTCAGAAGTTTTTTTTTTGACTGCTCCTGTGAAATGTGGAAGCGGGGTTTGAAGCTTTAAAGCACACTCTTATAAAATAAAAGGCCTCTATTTGTAGCAGAGCCCTAAACAGGTAGGTTATGCAGTAATCTAAATTATAAATGTTATGCTTGACACAATTTGCACTTGTGAAGCTCCAAGTCCCGTATTTGTTTGAGCTTTATAATCTAAAACATCCAGTTAACACAAACACTCTTTAAACTATTATGTCACAAAAACAGTACATTCCACAAACCACAGCAAAAAGTAACCCATGGTTCAAGACTGGGAGGCGGCTCATATCCGCGGGATACGTGGAGCTGTGTCAGGAAGGACATCAGAGGTAAAATATTGTGCCAAATCAAACATGTGGGTCCAGCCACTGAGGCAATCTCTTAAGAATAAGGGAAGAGCCAAAAGAAGTTTTATAGTCAACAAAAAATTTCAATGTTTTATTTTCTTGAAAAATGTTTCAGAGTTATTATTGTATGAACAGGATGATGTTCAATGTATTATTGAACATCATCCTGCTGCTCCCTGCCACACATTGTGCAAAATTGTACATTTATTAAGTTATTTATATTTTACTATATTTTAATACTTTTTAAAAAATTAATTTTAGTATTTGTTCTAGTTATTTCTACTGTTTTATCTACTGTTTAGTCATATTCTGCATATACCGAGACCCAAAAAATTGCTTTGCTTATATCACATCAAATGTTTTATAAAAATTAAGCTCAGTCTGA